>NC_048264.2:30308421-30611451 GCF_005286985.2 Setaria viridis | reverse complement strand
CCGGACGCCCTCGCGTCGAGGAGAAAGCGCGGCACGCACCGGGGCCCACTGGGTTTATGAGATGACACGAGACCTTGTACGTTGTACGGGCGCTTCTGAGCCGTTGGATTCGGGCCCCATGCAGGCGACCCAGCAGCAGAGGGGACGAACTGAAAGTCGAAATCTCTAGAGGTCCAGTCAGCAGTGGGCAGTGGCCTCATCCACTGACAAGCATTTCTTAAGATATTTGCTCGTGACAGGCTTTGATTAGTTGATTTATTAAGTAGGGCTCCGAAATCAGACTACGGAGCTGGATGCCTGGATCCTGTCAAGATGCACTGCAACTGCAAGTCTGCAATGGCGAGTCACGAAAAGAGCAGAGGGAGGGATCATGCAAGGTCGGAGTCTCGAATTCCACGAACAATATTTATGTATAATAATATCTATAAATTAAAAAGTTAAAACGATTTATAATTTGAAACGGAGGAAGTTGCTGACCGAATCCAACACCAGCCACTACAGTATTCTTTTTCGCACAGTACCCACCCATCAGGTCATCGATCCGCAATGGCCACACCAATGTATGCAGATGCAGTCATGCAGCGTAGAAGGCTCAAGGCCACACCAATGTATCAAGGCTTTTGGTCGTGTAGGCATATTCAGTAGACAGCATTCCTGGAAACTGGTTGAGATGACAGTCGGCTCCATTGTCACCGCACTTGGTGGGATGTCAGTGGAGGTCCGGTCGCCCTAGCTAGTTGCCAAAGCACCCAACTTAATCCGCATTGGAGGAAGTACTTCTCGCTCGGATTAGGTAAAAAGCTTCAGCGAAAGCAAAAGAGGCGCCCAAAACAAGAGAGAGAGAAGAGAATAGGCAAACGACCAATCATGCATTCATGCATGGAGAGAAGCTTGGAGAGTGCTGGCTCTTTGGATTACATGGCGGGTCACGGTCCTAGTTTAGCCGTGCTCACCGTACGTGTGGCTACACTTCTTGTGCCAACCTCAGTACACACAAAGATCGACAGTGACCCGTGTGGTGTGATCTAGAGATATTTAGGCGCTTTTGGGTGTGCCTACAGCAGATTGGATGCTCTTCAGACTGATTCCACAGATCATGGACACGGATGCAGTTCAGCCGTTCATTCAGTACAAAGACAAGGAGGAGAAGAAAATGTACATGCACCAGAGACAGAGAGAGAGGTTCAGATGGCCAGCCCTAAGTAGCATCTCTCATTAGATGGGTTCAGGCCCATGATGGCACGATCAGCGGGCTGCAATGTTCTCTGGGTCGGGCTAAGGCCCAAAAACGGTAAAAGCAACAGATTTAGCCCATTTGATTCTAGCCAAGCTAAGGTGGCTTCCCCTCTAATTTCTCCCCAGCAGTTTCAGCCAAACACCCACCGGCCACCGCCACCGGCAGCGTCTGAAGATTTAATTTGAGTATTTAGCTTATCCCTCACACACCCGCCCGGACCATCCATCCTTTATTCCTTTCCTGCCTAGACACAGCTGTGCAGGTACGGGCCGTTCTGTGGCACTGTAGCTGCATGACTGTCTGGTGAGGCAGGCAAATGCATATTCCTTTCTCCAAAGTCACGAACCCATGACGGCGCAACGCAACTGAGCCCTGTTTAGTTCACTCCCAACTTCCAACTTTAACACTATGCAAAAAAGAAGATTCCCCATCACATCAAACTTGCGGTACATGCATGGAGTCCTAAATGTAGACGAAATTAAAAACTAATTGCACAATTTTATTGTACTTTGCGAGACGAATCTTTTGAGCCTAATTAGTCAATGTTTGGACAATAATTCACAAATACAAACGAAACGCAACAGTGTGCTACGGTGCTGTAACAGTAATTTGGCACCTCCAAACTTTGGCAACTAAACAAGGCGTGAAAGCATCGAAATATTTCGACGGTTCGTATTTGTCCTAGCTAATCCGACCGCTAGTCGGTGGTCACTTTACGCACACGCCAGGTATGCAAAGCCTCCTTTATTTCAGGAATCTAGCTTATACAAAAGTTGCAGTAGCTAGCCTGCAGAAACCCTGTCTGTGCAGCTGGAGATAGGAGAGATTCTCCTGCATTCAGCTGAGCAGCTTCCATTCTCAAGAGTCACCACGCCCATTCACAAACAGAAAACATTTCACGAAAGGAACAAGTATGATCAAGGTGCGGCCTTTCGTTGGTTGCCCGTTATGATTCGGACCAAACACGCAGGCACACTCTCTGGCAGGCAGCTGGGCCGGGGCTGCACCGGTTAGCGACTGATCACGGTCAACAATTAACTACTAACCGCCGAATAACCAAGAGCCAAAGCAGAAGGCAGCTCCGCCGTCACATGGGCCATGGCTATCTTTCCGCTTGGCGCTCTGGCTCGTCGTCGTCGCTTTTGGTGGCACGCGACGCGACAAGCGGATCAACGACGTCTCATGCGTGTGTGACCTGGGAGGGAGAAGCGATGGGCTAGCGAGTTCGTCGGTCATGTGCTCGCACGTTGCCGCGGCCAGCTTTCCAAGCCACGGCCCTGGCCTTATCTGAAGGCCTAGCATGGTCGGCCAACACGTAGCTAGGTGATCGACTTGCAGAGCAATATATCACCACCACAAAAGCAAGCTGCAGATCGCGAGTAACTTAATTAGTAAGTTCCCATTGCTTTAATCTATGAGGAACTTTGGGACGGTTTGCTGTTACGGCATACTAAAAACATGACGAGTATTTTATGGTTTTGTACTGCCGATGTGTTAACGGTTGTTTGGCGCGTTAAGCGATGTATGCAAACCCTGGGAAGAATATACCTTTATCCTTCTTTGCTAATCTGCCAGAGCAGACACTGCCTGCCACCCCAAGTCATTAGTTATTCTAATTTCTGCTTAAACTTTGTTGGCATGCAGCGTCACTGTGTCGCGGGATTTTGTTCCTGCGTGTCGGGTCACAAACTCACAATATATTAAAAAAAATAAACGAACAAAATTCGCGGACAATATATTTTACCGATGATTACACAAAACATATGCATGCACCGGCATGATGATGCCCTGAACACTGGCATCGGTCCAGCGCAATTATGCGGCCACGTTCTCGTGCACAGTGTGTGAAAACTGCAAAGGTTCGTCGTGGATCATAGATATCTCCAGCACACCTCCAGCTTTTGTGCTGTCCAGATTCAGAAAACTAAACGTCCTAAAATTCCAGATAACTTGCAAAGCAACACTAGCAGTAATCAGCTCCCTTCCCCCCATCCATCGTTAATTTGCCACCAAAAGGAAGTTTGAACAAGCTAAGCTAAGCTAGCTAGCTAGAGCGAGGCCGGGCATTCTTGAGCGACACGCCAGTTTTTATAATCCAAACCGCGCAAAGGAATCTTTTTTGTTATATATTCCGCCATGTTACCCTTGATCGATGGAGTACGAACGAGTACGAGAGCTGATTATATAATCGCCCCTGCTCCTGCATGCCAGACTCTCTCCATCATCCCTTGTTCCATCGCATCAATTTCTCAAGCTCTCTCGAGATCCAGGAAACCAACTCTCTGCTGTGAAGCAGCGAAGGACCTCCGTGCGTGCGTGATGGGTGACGACGGCGCGACGAAGGCGGCGACGGGCATGAAGCAGATCGCGCGGCTGCGGGAGCTGCTGCACAAGTGGCAGACCATGGCGCTGGGGGCCAACAAGCAGCAGCGGGAGGATGAGGTGCCGGATGCGGATGAGGAGATGGTGGCGTCGGCGATCCCGCCGTTCGTGCTGCGGCGGCTGCGGCGTGCGGACACGGCGGACTCGGTGCTGTCGGACGACGAGAGCTGCCACAGCCCGGAGCCGCCTCCGGACGTGCCCCGCGGGTACTGCCCCGTGTACGTGGGGCCCGAGCAGCGGCGGTTCGTGATCCCGACGACCTACCTGGCGCACCCCGTGTTCCGGCTCCTGCTGGAGAAGGCCGAGGAGGAGTTCGGGTTCCGGCACGAGGGCGCGCTCGCCATCCCCTGCGAGACCGAGGCATTCAAGTACATCCTCCAGTGCGTCGAGCGACACGACAAGGGCCTCGCCGCCGACGGTACGCGCATGCTGCATACTAGTAGCTAGCAGGGCCATTCTCAATGTAAGGTTTCGTTGCGTGATTTTCAAAAGTACCACGTCATCTAACAATCAGTGACTTGATGAATGAAACTAAGTCTCTCAATGCAAAGTTTCATTTCACGATTTCATATGTTAGCATATCATTTAAATCTTTCATCCAAATGACCAATGGGAGTTGATGCATGTGTGGAGATGAAACTCAAATCCTCTCAATGAAGTTTCATCCTAGTTTCATGGCTCCAAGTAACCATGTACATCTAGTTTCATCCCCATGAAACTTAATTCTTCTCTTTCTTCTTAAATTTAATGTCATGTCATCACTTTTGCCTGTGTGCCATGCCATTTAATAAGAATAAAACTCATGTGATACTTGCATTGAGAATGGTCTTACTACCATCAGTTCATCACATAGCTGATTCGCCGGCCAGGGCAGTTTGATCTTGGTCTCGACGGATTCATTTCTGATGCTTTTTATTTGAAAATTTTTGCAGAAGCGAGCCACCCGGGCATGGCGCTGGAGCAAGAACCGGCGATGCACCATGCTTAGATCCTAGACTAGATGGTGTTTGTATTGCAATGTGATGTACACTGCTACTTGTATTCTTTTCTTCATTTTATTTTTTGAAGCTAAAGGACTGGTGTGTATGATGTCTGGTATTGAGGACATTGTTTGTAAGGTCAGGAATTCAAATTGATCTGTCCGTCACTGGCAGTCCTGCTAATCACAAAGTTGTACTTGGTTGTGAAAAACTCGGTTAGTCTGCAATGGCAACTTGCCCTGCTTATTTCTTTCGGTTAGTGAGCTGACAGTGCCCTACAAGCAGAGCAGATCGAATGATTTCTGATGCTGCCAAGAAAAGGTCCTGCAATCTGTTCCGATCCCCTCGATGCGCTTCAGTCAGTCACGTAGTACATAACCTCTTGAGTCTCTGACTGATCCTGAAGATCTGAAAACGCTAAACAATCGCGCATGTCTCCTGCAAGCTGCAATTATTTTAACACTGTTATGGCCTTATGGGATCGCATTATTCGGTTTATTATAGCTTCCGCGAATCGGCATCCGCCGAGGACTCGATTTGTTGGAAATATGTGCCTAACATACGGTCCAGATTTTATTTGAAGGAAAAATATATAGATAAAAAATGATGCAAGCATATAACACATATAAATAGGCAACATACTGACTAGAACATGATTGCGCAAAGAAATTACTCAATGATTCCGCGTAGAACGAAGTCGAACGTGTTGAAATAGATGTGGCAGAATCACCAAGCGGTCGCGTGTAGATGCTGTCCAAAAACCTGATTGTTGCCCCGTGCAGGAGTCTTGCGGCAGTGGTTTCAGAGATCCCGCTTTCCTTCAAATCTGGTGCAAGCCAAATTCAAAGGTAGATGAGGCGCAGCAGCAAGAGGTTCAAAACAGCGAAAATAGAGTGCGCGAGTGGGGAGACGAGCGTGTGGAAGCGTGCCTTTCAACCAGGACATCTCCTGATATTATTAGCCTCATAGGGCATCAATTCCTCTCATCAAACAGTAGAAACTACTCATTTGAATGATAAAAATGGCTGCAATCAAATAGTAGAAGCTGACACACCTTATTGCTGTTTAAAACGGCAGTTTCAATCCATTGAAGCGCCATTAAGCTCAGCATATAGAACAATAAAAATCGCATGAATAATAGTCTGCTGTACACATACGCGACGAGCAAGTCACATTCACGCGATTTTTCATAAAAATACGCACGAGCTGAGCGTGCGTATAGCAATGGTCTCCTTCTCTTATACGCACCTATTTTGTATAGAGAGGAAACTTCTATATTTAAGTAAGATAACTTCTCCTTAAATTATCAATATAGGATTAAAGGTTGTGCATACTTTGAAATTTTTCAGACTGAGCCGCACCTCGGCCTAAATCCAACACGATCTCCTCCAGCCAACTCGTCTCGTATGTCCTCAATCGGGGCATGTCAGGTCTGGTGCGTCTGACCGCGTAGAATCCCGGTCGGCGGCAGCCAACTCGTCACTCTAGTTTTGCTTTGCCGTCCTCTGAAAGCCAGGGATATATGGGTTCGATTCGGTGCACGCTGCGCGCGGTATCGCACCCAACGGACCTGCCGCGGCCGGGCGTTTCTTCCTTCTTTTGCCTTTGGCGTGCAACCTCCCGCCGCGCCCACCGTCCGACCCCCAGCCGTGGAGTCAAACCACGCGCCGCCCAGCACCCACGAAGCAACCGGCAGCCACGCGCCAAGCCCGCAACCGAGTTCCAGCCGCGCGGCCCCGCCCGTTTGTGCCTCTTGACCCACGCCCGGTCGGCCGCACCCACGCCGCGTGCGCGAGCAACCTACGGGCGTCTCGCTTGGCAACCTTGGTAGCCAAGGCAGGAAACCACCGTCCGCGGACCGTGTGTCCGTGTCACAAAAGTTTCCGGATCGATGGATCGAGGAACGTGGGTCGAGGTACGGTTACACTCACGGTATGTTAAGAGAGGTTTTGCAACCATTTTCCTTGGTACGATTACGACTATTTCCGGGACAGGGAACGTGGCACCGTACCACGAACCTGGTGATATTCCCACCGCATGGACCCGTCCACGCGTGGGAGGGGATGACATAACCACCCCCTTTGGGTAATTGGGTTGCGTCCGTTTTCCTCCCGAGGTCTGCGAACCTGCCTGGCATATCGTCTGTTGCAAATCCTATCTATCTTCTGCAAGGTAATCTTCCACTTTGAGATTTATGCGCGTGGGCAAAGTGAACAGTGCTGGTTTTTTTCTTCATCTCACACACTTGCCAGGCATGTCGCTGTCACTTGTCGTAGGCCCAGACGCTCAGTTGTGGGATGGAAAAGTAGGACGTGACACGATCAAGATTCAAAATTATTTATCTCTTAAACTGCTCATCATTTTTCGAATCCATTTGAACCGTGAGATTATTTAAAATTAGTGTAACAAAATGAGATCCAATATACAATTTTTTAATAAAAAATAAATATTCAACATTTCGCCAGAACCATTTCAACATTTATATTAATTGTTTCAACATTTTTATACTATTTCAATATTTTTTCTATATTACCTCAACATTTACTACAAATGTTGAAACAATTTTTGCAAAAAAATGTTGAACTAGATCTTAAGAAATTTTGAATATGATATTTTCCAACATTTTTCATATAAATGTTGAGGTAGTTTTTCTAAATTGTTGAGCAGGGTTTCGAGAATTGTTTAACTATTTTTCATATACTATTTCAACATTTTTCATGAAAATGTTGAAATAGCCTTTCAAAAATGTTGAACTATGCTTAAAGAGATGTTGGATTTAATTTTTTGAAATGTTGACTAGTAATTATATACTATTCAACATTTTCACATAAATGTTGAATTAGTGTTTTTTTCAAATCATTGAGCAAGGTTTTGAAAATGGTTGAGTCTAGTCATTCGAAATGTTGAAAGCACATAATTATAAATAAATGTTGCCTCAACATTTACATGAAAATGTTGAAATAGCCTTTCAAAATGTTGAACTAGGCTTAAAACAATGTTGGATCTAATATTTTGAAATGTTGACTAGTAATTATATACTATTCAACATTTTTCACATAAATTTTGAATTAGCTTTTTTTTCAAATTGTTGAACAGGGTTTTAAAAATTGTTAAGTCTAGTCATTCGAAATGTTGAAAGCACTTTTTTTTTCAAATTGTTGAATGGGTATTAAAAGTTGTTGGGTCCGGTCATTCAAAATGTTGAAAGCACAGAATTATAAATATAGTGGGTTAATAAAATAGATTTAAAAATAGAAAATTAGATGAAAATTAAAGAGAAAATAGAGTTAAAATATCTGTAATATTCAATCGGAGAAGAAAATCGCGCGGAAAAAAGTCTATTAGCACGGAAGAACTCAGCGCTTCGCCAGTCATCCTCGGAACGGCGTCCAGGAAAAAAATGTTAGAAAAAAAGTCAACCAACATTAAAAAAGTCTGTGCTTTGTTAAACATCCTTGAAATAGAACCGGAGAAGCTATCAGGCTTAAGAGGAGGTGGGTTATAACTGGGCCTAATGGGCTTTATAGTTGCTATGCTTAAAAATCTTCCACAAGATGTATAGGACCGCCTATCGTCCGTTGTGGTCCGGCCCGTCCGCGTCCTCTCGCCGCCAGAGAGAGTATTTTTGTTGTTGCTGGCCTGCTGGATGATGGGATGACAAAACCCCAAAACGCCTCACCACCAGGCTTTTTTCTAGCCCAATACCACATACGGCACAATATGGGCTACATTGAGGTGCTCAAAATTATCCAGCGCAACCAGGATGGTGTTCTAGGGGGCAAAAAAAAAAAGGAGATGATGCTGGTTGAGGTAGCTTCTCCAAATGGCTCCACTTGGTGGATTCTACATACATTTTTCTTCTTCTTAAGTAAAAAACGGTACAATATGTTGCCAATTGCGTTACTAACCATGACTCGGTTTGGAGATGGAGTGAAACAAGTTAATTTCCAAAATCTAAAGATGTTACTCAAATTCTTCTAATTCTGAACAAGTCTATTGAAAATACATTTTAGAATGGCAACAAACTATACATTTTAGATTCCCGAAAGGGTCCATCAAATTTCTTTCCTTGCTGTTTTCTTTCCACCATTTCTTCGAAGCTGAAATTGCTCCATTACTTTTTCTACCTAAACCTGATTGTTTCATCGCCAAATTGTAAAATTCATATAATTTCCTGCATTATGTCCACCTATTTCTGAATTGCTTGATTTCATGCTTGAGGTTAGTCCTTTCCCTGAATTTTGCAGCTATTTCCTTGAAACCTCTAGAATTCACCACCCCACCTGGTGCATTGCCTAACCGGATTTGTTCCACAGATAATTCACAAAAAATGCCTGCATTTTTTTCGCTCCAGTTTGCTTTGTCATATTTGTTCTAACACAAAATGCAAAACATAAATACTCTAACAAAACAAGAGATGCACACTACTCTAAGAGGACATGACGTTTACATAAGGTTCGTCCCTAGTTTCGTCGTCCAATTCTTCAGCATCCTCTGTGTTCATGGATGATGAAAAGGCGGCAGAGGCTGGGCCTCGTCCCAACCTCCCCCGAACAGGTTGCCGGATAGGAGGACTAGCATCTGAAATGTAAGAGGAGCAACAATCAGAACCAGCAACGACAAATCACCAAGAACATCCACCAAGACAAACCAATTCATCAAAAAAAAGGTAAACCTGCAGGCGGCGAAAGTGAAGCAGTAGCACTCCTTCCACGGCCACGGCAACGACCACGTGCAGTGACACCCCTTCCCCGGCCGAGACGACCACCATCGCCGCGTCCTCTTCCAGACTCCAGAATATCGGAGTACTCATCGAGGAAGGGGAATGCCTCATCCTGGGAGTTGAGGTCAAGATCCTGCATGTTAACCCTCCCAACCGAGAGAGATGGAGCCGCCCGAGCGCGCGACGGGCCTTGGGACAGGAACTCCAACTCGTCTGGATTGGGTATGGCAGCAGGAGTAGGGAAAGAAGGGGCCGCCGAGGATGAAGCACCCTGCGAAAACCAATCACGGTATCCATCCATCTGCTCGGAGCGGTTGCGGTGGGGATGGGGCAAGGGGAGGTGGCGGCGGCGATGGGGATGGTGCAGGGGGACGTTGGTGGCTGCGGTGGGGATGGGGCTGGGGATATTTGCGCCGGCTATGGAGATGGAATAGGGAGAGGCGCCGACGGGGAGGAGGATGGAGCAGAGGCTGTTGGCGGCGGCGATAGGAATGGATCCGGGGGTTGCAGCGGCGAGGATGGCGGATCCGGGGTGTGGCAGCGGGACAGATCCAGGGTGGGAGGTGGGGGGAGGGGGAAGATGGGATGCGGAGATGGGGATGAATCCGGGACCTACGGCGGATGGGGTGCGAGCACCGGCGGCGGGGCTGGACTGCAGGAGCCGACGGCGGTGGATGCGTCAAGCGACGGCGGTGGATGCATGGTGGCGGCGGCGGCGGATGCGAGGAGCAGAGGAGTGCGAGTGCGGGAGGGGTAGGGAGGAATGGAGGATGCTGGGAGCAGAGGAGTGCGGCAGACGCGGGTGGGGTGCGAGTGCGGGAATGTGGGTGCGCACCAGACAAAAATAAATGAGGGGTATAGGGTGTCCAGCCCAACCTTTTAGCAAGTTTAGCAACCAAAATCTTGCTAAAGTGCTAAACTTTAGCAAGTTTTAGCAAGGGTGTTTGGCAATTTAGCAGCTAAAAGTTGCTAAACTTTAGCAACTAAAGTTTAGCAAGGTAGAACCAAACACCCCCTAAACACGTTTACATCCTACGGTAACACCTTTGATTTGACGAATCAACCATTATTGTTGAGTGAATGCCATTATACCAGAACGTTCATGAAACATAGATACAGTTCATTTATTACCATCCGGTACACCTATAGCTCCACTTAAATTTCGGCCTTATTTAGTTCCCAAATTAGGAGTGCAAAATTTGCATTTTTCCATAAATGCGCAACTGTAGCATTTCGTTTGTATTTGTGAATTATTGTCCAAACATTGACTAATTAGGCTCAAAAGATTCGTCTCGCAAAGTACAACAAAACTGTGCAATTAGTTTTTTATTTCGTCTACATTTAGTATTCCATGCATGTACCACAAGTTTGATGTGATGGAGAATCTTCTTTTTACATAGTGCCAAAGTTAGAATTTTGGGAGGAACTAAACATGCCCTTCGTGGACCCGTGCCGAATGAAACTGGTGTGCGTTGGACTTGGAACTTCGTTTTTGGCTGCAGCTTCCGTCGACATATATTGCTGATGGCTCCAACAGTGAAGCTCCCCCCCCCCCCCCCCCCCCCCCCCCCCCCCCCCCCCGATGCATGTACGCAACTTCAATGAAGTATACACAGTAATACACAGTATGATTACACTTCTTTGAATGATGTGTACGTAGTGTACTCCTCCAGAACAGGCAAGCAAAGCATAGCGCTACCATTTTCAGGTCGCTACCTACCCAAGGCAAAGGTACTCTTATACAGTACCACTTGAACTCATCAGAAGTAACTGTAAAAAGACACACACACACACAGAACCCTCTGGACTCTGGCGGTCACGACGTACGTAGGCTGCTCAGCTCCTGAATCTGGCCGCGCGCCTGTTGGTTTCGTCACGCACGGCCACCTGCGCGTCCTCGTGGGGCGATTGAATGCGCGCGGAGAGGGGTAGTTGCTGCGGTTCGAGAGTGAAAGCGCCTGCCCCCCAGCCCAGGCAGAGGCAAGGCAAATTCGATCGACCGCGTGTCGTGTAGCCGCAGGAAACCCCGTACGCCGGCCGGCCGGTCGGGAGGACGCACGGCGGCCTGCGCTCGCGCACGCGCCATGTCTTTCGTTCTGGTGCATGCACGTCTCTCGCGAGTCGCGACGTCCATCGATTAGGCTAGCTGCCTCGAAGGATGCTTTGGTTACCGGGATGGGTAGTGTGGGCTGAGCCTGATGAGCGAGATCATCGGCTCGGTTCAATCGCATTGGCCGGTGTCTGCTTACTGACCATGCATCCATGCATGCCCCTCCGCCCCGACAGGCACGTGCACGGGCGCGCGCGAAAGGCAGGCGCGACCTACCGGCCCCGGCCGGGGGGACGCCGGCATAAATGCGGTGGCGTAGACGTCACTCACGGCTGGTCCACCCGGCCGGCCGGCCGCCCGCGGCAGCCAGTAGCAGGGGTCTCGTACTCGTACCTTTGCTTGCTCTGCCTCTGCTCATTAGGCCGGTATGGTGCCCGTCCGCCCGCTCGGCGAGCGCCGCGACGACGCCGCGCCTCGCTCTCGGCCGGCTAGCCGCACAAGCAAGTGGTCTCGCACGGCGACGGAGCGGAGGCCTGGTGCCCTGGTCCGTGTTCCGCGCAGCGCGCACATGGCGCCGCGCGGCCCGCTACCGCGACGGTGCAACCGCAACCAAACGCGCCCGCCCGCCGGCAATGATCATGCGACGCATTGCTACGCGACAGTGCCCGGCCGTGACCATCAGGCTGGCTCTGCGCCACCGCGGCTACGTCGATCTCGCCCCGTGGACGTAGCAGAGGCAGGTCGCATCGCCCGCGCGGATCGGAGAACATGCGGCTGCGGCGCGGCAGCAACCGTTTCGGCCCGCCAACGCCGATGCATTCGCCCGGCCAGATACTGTGTGCGACGTCGCCTTCAGCGCACGCTGCCATGCGCGCGCGCACGCGCGCCGTCGCCATCGGCCACGTTAACTGCTGACGACGATCGGCCACTGGCTGCTGCGCGCTTTTCCGATCGATCCCCCGGACACTGCTCTCTCTAAACACCCAGGTTGTGGACAAGCTCCGATCCACGGAAAATAGACAAATTTATTCGTCTGCTAGAGTAGAGGACCGCCGGTCGGTCACTGGTTGCTCTCCGTCTTTTTCTCCTGCTCTCGCCTCACGTACGACAATACTGTACTGTGCTGTACCGGGGGAGTACTACACGCAGTACTTCAACGCACGACCGTTCCCTGTCTTAACGGCGTCCATCAACTCTCCAGCATTACTGCGCCTAGATGGTTGGAACGTTGCACACTGCCGTACCCAAGTCGATGCTACCCGTTAACCGTTGAGAGATACCATTACCAGTACGAATTCGAGGAGATCAAAAGATTAAGCTGATGATGTGTACGCCTCGTCAGGAACGAACGAAGCTCATCTCTCCCCGTTCTCTTTCTCTACAGCTTCATGTGTCAGACTTTGCTAGCTGTTGGAGAGAGAGAGAGATGCATGCCAGCGCCGAGCGTCAGCTGGCCGACACTACAGCGTCGCGATCGCAGCGATACGCGCGCATCCGGAAACCAGCTAAGATAGAGAGCCTCAGTTAACGTCTGCTTAGTTTAGCGGTATTATTAATAATGGCAATAAACAGGCTGATCGGCATTAAGGACGACGACGGTGTTGCTGCAATTGCAACGCCAATGGTCGAGAACTGCGCACCGATCCTTAGCTCAGGAACTCCATCGAACGATCGCACTCCTAGCTACGTACTCGTCCTTGCAGAGACAAAGTCATCAGTTGACTGAACACAATAAAGGATCGTGATTTGTCAGTAAGTAGATGCACAAGTGCCTGCCAAAGTACACTTAGCACACGACGACGCTGATGTAATGAGCAGCTAGCCCTAAACAAATGCGAAGGCGAATTAGAAGCACCTCTAATTGGTGTAGGATCTCTACTGGATTTCGATGGCCCCAAACTACCATGCAGGATGATGCTATGATACCGCCGGAGACAGTGTAACGGACGGGTCGGTCAGGGAAGTGGACGCGCGACCAACCCTGGGGAGCGGCCAGAGCCAGCTAACCTGATTGAGCCGGCCCGGCCGGCGATGCACCGCCTGCGCGTACGTACGTACGCCGTGGATCAGAACTTGAGAAGAACCCAACCGTCAAAAACCACCACCCACTGGGGGAGGGAGGGGCCAATTGAAGCCGAACATTCTCAAGCCCCATGATCACTGTACTGGCAGCGCATGCAAGGACCATCTGTTTTTGCTTGACGTTCTGGTGAAGCTAATGAAAAGGGATTGTGCCGGCCATTGTGGTTGGGGATCCTTCTAGCGTAGCAGCAGCTACAATGAGCTCGTCTCGCCGTGCCATGCTTTATGAGGCAGGCCCCAGGGGCCAGGGGGCCATGGTTTTGCAAGAAACGCATGGTTGCTATGCTAGCAGCTCATGCCATGGAGCACTTTTAATCAGTGCTCGAATGGAAATTAAGTAGGTTAAAGTAAGCGGTAGTAGTACTCATAGGAGCTTATATTAATGGGGTCAGAGCGTTGGAGGAGGGAGGGCCGGGGCTCTTTTCTTAATCAGGGCTAGCAGCTCTTTAAATTCGCAACAATAACACTAAAACAGCAAAGGATTGGCCTACCATCTTTTTAATCCAACAGTGCAGGCCTTCTGTTTGTCCCCAGCCTCGCCTTTAGTCTTCGGAGTCCCACCGCAACGCAATCAATCATTGGCATGAGCATTTTACTGTCTTTTTTTTTTGTTGCTGGGCCGTTGGGGTCGAGATCGTCAATTCGGAATGTCGCGAAATAGGATCTCTTGTTTGCCTGTCGGGTTCGTGTTCTAATCGTCGGACCTGACCAAAATAGTTGGGAGGAGTTGTGGTATTGATGAGAATCATTAGATGATAACAAATTGATTTCAACATCTCAATTCATTTGTGAAAAAAAGAGAGTAACATTGATGATGCTGTACTTGATGATACAGATAAGAATACTTCTTGCGAATGATGAGATCAAGTTTTATCTATCCCACCTAGTACTAAAGGTATAGGAATCATTAACAATTTTAGAAGAAAAACTAGCATCCAAATTAGGTTTAGAAAAAATATTCATGGTCCAACGATTTCAGGGGACCAAGACGCTTTCCTTTACCTACCTATTGAAGTGGCCCTAGTTAGTCCAAATGCATGTCTGAGAGATTATCATCATCCAGTCAATCAAAGGGATTAATTAAGCACGCATGATTAAGCATGCATACACACCATGCAAAAAGGGGACGGGAAAGAGGCTGTGACAGCGAGGACTTGAACTCGTCTAATCGTGTGCACCAAACTCCAATTTAAAACCTCTGATTATAGAATACAAAGATTTGGTAATAATCAAGCTTATGTTGCTTTCATCACGCACATGATGGCTAATTAATCATTGGATTGGATCAAATTGCGTTTCTGGGTTTATGGACTAGCTAGATCACTACATGTCAGGAATGTGTGGGACATACGGGTGTGAGCGGAGCACTAGCTAGCTCGTTGGTTAGTGCCTTCAGTTGAGAGGATGGCCACCTGTAACAACTTTAAAATAACTTAATGAACTCCAAAATGCCCGGCCCGGTCTGGCCTAGCTACATGCTCCAGCTTTCATTGAGAACTCCAAAATTATTTGCAAACTAAATGAAGCCTTAAGCTCACCTTTGTAAAAGTTCTGAAGTTTATGTGACTCCAATTCCGTCAATATGCATGGCCCAAGTGAAAGAATCTCAGAAGAACAACCACAAGAAAGAAATGGGCATGGACTTTATACACTGATGAAAATGTACATGAATGCATCCATTCCTAAAAGCCTAAAACCTTATTCAATTCTGCTCAAAAGAAATAGCAGCAGAAGAAGAAGTAGCATGCAAGCCATTACATTAGAGAAGTAATTAACTGCCCCGAGAGGGCATTGTCTTGGGCGCACGGCGATTACACGGCTAATCTCGAGATAATCACCACAAACACCCCAAGGTTAACTAAATCTCCACATGTCTTACTCCTCGCCCTCGCAACCTGGCGTATATTACAACTCTACCCCTAACCTTAAGAAATAAATAACCAGATTACCCAAATTACCCCTCGACTCCGGCGAGCTCGGCCTCGGCGCCGCCGCGCGCGGCCGGCATTCCTCCGTGAGCAACTAGGCGGTCAGCACGCGTAGTACTCGACGAGCTCGTCGAGCGATTCCGGCTGCGGCTCGGCGTTCTCGAGCATCCAGAGGAGGTGCTCGAACAGCACGACCTCGCAGCCCACGACGGTGCCGCCGGCGCCGACGCCGGCTCCGCCCGAGCGGTCGACGAGGTTCTGGAACAGGGGGTGGCCGACGAGGTCCGCGGCGATGAGGTAGCGGCGGCGCGACTTGCCGACGTACACCGGGTGGAGGCCCGGGGGCACGCCGTCCGCGCCGTGGAACGACACCGACCCCCTGCCTCCTCCGCCGATGGCGACGACCGACGAGGGCGCGACGCCCCGCCTCCACGAGTCCTCCAGGACGAAGCCGGCGCCGGCGCCGTCGTGCGAGCGCGCCGAGCAACCCGTTGGCGTGCGCGAGATCCTGCTCGAGGAGTGCCACCTCTTGATCATGCACTTGAGCTTGCTCAGCCCGCCCTTCGCCATTGCCGTCCCGATCAAGAAGCAGAGAGATAGAAGCTTTAAGAATTAAGAGAGCAGAGGAGGCGAGGCAAGGTCGTCTGGTCGTGGCAAGGTGGAGGCCGGAGAGGTGGGTGCTTATATAGCGGGAAGGAGGGGGCCACGTGGCGGGTCGGGGACATGGGAGGCGGGGCCCAGGTGTCGGGGAGGGGTAATACCTGGCGGGTGGGCCCGGAAAGCAACCGTAGGGAGGCAAGTGGCCGATCTGTCTGTACGTGATGCGTTGGATGGGCGTACTACTATGAATCTCCCTTTCTCCCTGGTTGGCTGATGGGCAGCTCAAAAGAGAGCGAAAGAAGTGTCAACACTTGATTATGCTATAGTATGAATTAATTTGCGATTCAGTGTGAAAAAATAATTTTGTTAAAGTGCTAGTCTTCGATACCTTGCCCCACTTTGAGACACAAGAATTTCGTAACTTTTTATGTACTAGCACAATACCCTGCGTTGCTACGGTTAAATACTAATTTTGTTATATTCACCAACATGAACATTAGATATATTTTTAGAGTTATGTATTCATCATGTAACTATGGATGTTTTGTCCATTTGATACACATTGTTAGAAAAGCAATGAGAAAATACTAGACTTACGGTTAAAAATAAATCTTCAAGATAAAATATACCTGATATTGATAAATCAAGTTCAGAATTAATCATAATATGTGCTTGACCTTGGTATATACGTTCAAGAAATTTGAAGCAAAATCTTTGCACGCTTCTGTTGCAGAGGACATTTTAACTCGGTGATGATCACGTGTACCCGGAAAGCATAGTTAATAGGACCGGCTGATTACTGAACCGTTTATGATTCCGGATTGTTGCATGTATTGACCCATTAGTTCAAAAGCATGGTCCCATGTTTCAAAATGGTCAAATAGTAGCAATTCCTTCTTTATTATAAACAACAGGTTGCAAGTTCGAAACCTGAGCACTGCTATTAATTTCTTTTTTTCCTTCTGGACGCCATGCTGTGACTCCGATTTTTGCACCAGAACTTCTGGACCCTCGGTTTTGCGCATTTTTCTCTCCCTCGGTTTGCGTGGACTGCAGTTTTCTCCAGTTCAGCGATTTAGTGTTAGAACTTCCAGTTTTACATGAGTTCCACTTCTCCCATCAGTCAACGTGCCCCGTCGGTCAACGACATACAAAAATTGTTGACAGAAGCGTTACTCGCTTTATAATTAGGTAAAGACTAATGACTACTCCCTCTATCCTAATATAAATCAATCTATGAAATTGTCTGAAGTCAAGCTATATATCTTAAATTTAAAAAACTTATACTCACTACGTTCTAAAATAAGTGCTTTTTGAAGTTTAAATTTTATACTTTTAGCTTCTAGTGAGGCGCGTCTAATTAAAAGAATGCCCACACCAATTTAAAAAAGGAGAAACATATGTAGCCAATCAAATGACTAATCGATACTACTTTTTCCATTTACAATGCACGCACATTTATCAGAAAATGCAACTTTCAATCACAACTGCTATGGTCAATTAGGGGTAATTGTTATTATTCATGACCAGTAATGTGTCTGAAATTACTAGTAAAGCATTTATTTTGTGACAGAGGGAGTATGATAGAGCACTATAAAGTAGGTCAAATTTAAATAAGTTAACTTAGGACAACTCTAAAAAATTGATTTAATTTTGGGACGTAGTGAGTGAGCACTTACTCATGATAAATTCGTGTGGCTTTTGTTCATTGAAATGGGGTCCTAGGTTTGAATGGACCGAATAATGTATCCAACTGTAGGGGATAACTGTGTCTGTATGAAAGAATAATAGCTTGTTTGTATGTGTACTCCGTAGAGCAATAAAGGAGTAGAAGTGCTCTACGTACATGTCAGTGTGTATTCTTAACCAGCTCGCACAACTAGTTCCCTTTTTCTACTTGGGTGATAATATTTTACACATCCACTACTTGGGGTATTGTGTTTATTATGGACGATTAAGAACTTTATAAATGAATGAAGTTTGACACACTCAGACAGATTATTCGAATATTATATTTTCAACATTTGATATAGTTCTAGTGAAAAATAATTAATTACTTTCTAAATTAACCGTCTGGTGTAATTGTCTTCAAAATCACTTAATTCATTTTATTCCAAATAAAGTGCGTGGTTAACCATCAACCATTAGATAAAAAGTACTCCGCCACCTCAAGAATCCTTCATGCCTTTATAGTTTAGATATAGATAGACTAAATGTTAAATGGAGACTTCCAACTCCATATTGGTGTAGACATAGTTTGACCTCTGACATCACTTTTTTTTTAAAAAAAAAGATCTCTTCACATTTATGTATTGCTTTGCATTACAAGTGTCGAGTGGATCAATTTGTCGATTGACCTGCGATGAAATTGAGGCACAACTTGTGTGCCGACCGATTTGCTAAAGAATCATGAAGTTCGAAATCAGATTTTTGAGTAATCAAAACAGTATCAGAGTATCAGTAGAACATAAAAAATACCGACTAGTTTCTACATGCCAATGCAAACTCCAAATAAGATTCAGATGCCGCATTGTCCCGGCGCCATGGCAAATTGGCAATAACTAATCCAGGACTCCTGTAGCCCGCAGGAGACAGTGCTCGATCAAGAATGTGATGCTTATCATGCATATTTATGATTAAGATTGCACGATGATACATTTTTACCCCTCCACTCCAATCTGAAGCACTATCTTGTTCTGTACTCCCTCCGCTCCAAATTGTAGATCGTTTTGACTTTTCTAGATTCATAGAAATTATTATGCATCTAGATATACTATATGTCTAAGTGTATAATAATATCTATAAACTAAAAAAAAGTTAAAATGACCTAATGGAAGGAGTATGTGCACACACACTTTCCCACCAATATTCCCTATGCTGAATTGCTGATTCAGACGCTCGTGGCACCTTTGTTTCGTAGCAGGATCAGGCATTAGATTGCGTCTGCCTTTGCAACCCCCAGCTGGCCATAAACTTTGTAGAGGCTATACGTGTCAGGGTTCCAACGGCTGCGTGTGTGCGACCATTCAATCTGCAAAGGTCGTTAGTTAGTTCTGAACCCCCAAATAGATTCTCCGGTCTCTTTATTTTGGACCAACCACCATTTGCGGCGTCAGAGAGCCAGAGCCAAACTTCCATTACAATACCCTTAGTTATGAATGAATCTTTTCTTGAGATAGATTTCTTTTTTAGCCCATACAGTGAACCTAAAGTGGTGTTTGGTTATATGCGGCTAAAAGTATGGCCTAAATTAAAAGTTGGCTAGAGGGTGGTCAAGTTATGTGATTATGTACATTATATTGAGTTGTTTTGATGGTGGAATTTTTTAAAGAAAAACAAGCATGAGAGTGGTTCTTTTATTGATAGAGAAGAAGATTTTTTTTTAACAAAACAAAAGGGCTGAGCCTAAAAAATTAAAACAACAACACTGTGAAAATTTATCCACCATTCAAAGTGTGGCGCATAACGTAGTGGCATTACCATAAAATGCTTCCTCAGCAAGGAAGGCTGTAGGAATATTGGTGGATTTGTCCACGAATCCGCATATAGTTTATTTTTTTAGTTGGATTTAGTGGAACCTCCCCTAAAAATGATATGTATGCGGCTTCTAATAAACCCACTTACATTCCTACGTCGTACATGGTTCAACTTATATGTGGTGGTTGAAAAATGGCATCATGAAAAAGAAACACAAAAAGAATAGGCAGTTGTTCTTTGTTAAAAAAAAACACTACACAGTCCAATCACAGGAATGACCAAACTAAGCAACAAAAACAGGAGCTGCACTCTGTTTTCCCTATCATGCAAATTGATATTTCCCTCATCTGGCTGCTGGGTGATTTGACAAAGGCATCTAGCTAGCGGGTCCTTTGTTTTAGACTCTTCAATTTCCAACCTCCAATGATGCTTTTTTAAACTGGCATAGCATTTGGTACCTAAACAATAGTAGTCTAGTGTTAGAAGAGAGTGGTTGAAGGGTGTCCTCGTCAAATAAAAATTATGTCGCTCTTTGTCACGTAGTAGGATTTGATTCCCTACAAGACAACGTGCATGAACATAGCAATCATAGGACACCTCACCTTGATTTTTGAACTAAGTTACACTTCCTATGTCATTGACTACATGTAGTTTTTTTTTTCCTGATGTTCATTATGGAACTTTGATTATGGTCTAAGATAAGAAGAAACATACCTATAAATTCATACTCCATCATTTTTAAATATACAATGTCTGGTACAAGCTAAATATTTAAAAATAAACTGATTAACTGTCATATATTTAATTTCGAAAAAACAATTGTCATATATTTAAAAATGAGAGAGTATGTCAAAGGATTATGTCCCTAGAAAATAGTACTACACAATTTCTCGTGTACTCAACCTATTATCATGATACTCGACCTATTAAAAAAATAATCGACATTGAAGGAGTACCACGAATACGAAAAGCGGTATCTCTATTTTTTAATACTTGTGTATTATATCTGTTTTTGAATCCTCAACACACATTTTCTTTTAAATTTTCTAATCGACGATTGGTTCAGATCGACGATAATATTCTATTTGGAGGGATTTAGGACGTGGCACCCTGAGGAAACCGATGCCTGAGCAAGTGCAGGACATACCAATAGTTTTTGTCGATGATTATAAAAACTATGAATTAGATTAATCAGAAGGTAGCAAAACTGCCGAAGGAAATGACAAGGGCATGCTTCTCTGTCGTTAGTGCTTTAGATTTCTAAGCATGGAGTAGTTCTTGTTGCGCAATCACAGCTCTGTGGAAAGGTATAGACAGAAAGGCACCAGGTGTGCATAAAGTTTAAATTTTCAATGCTGAGAAATCTAATATGCTGTATAATTAGCTACGATTTGCATACCTTTCTGTGCAGAACCATATATAAATGCTGCGAGTTTTAGAGGTTTCAAAATGAAGTGCAGCTTGAGACTATAGACTAGAAGTGTGCTTTGATAATTATTTACTCACCTATTTTTCCTTATTATTGTTTTGTTCATCGATGTAGAACTAAGAGTTGGGGAGGAACTGAAGTAGACGGAGAAGGTATGGGCGTATGGCTCTCCTACACCTTCCAAAACTAGTGGCCTAATTATCTGAGTAGAAAAATGCGGTCACTAGTCGTAGAAACATTATTCCATCTATATCATATATAACTCTGCGGATAAGCTACTGATAGCATCAAAATAACAAAGTAAGAGCTATTGATTTCCTGCTAGGGTCTCCTTTTTAACCCGACAGAGTGAAACTGGCAGGGATGGTGTAACAAACCGCTAGGAATAACCGCATCACAGCAGCCAATCGCTGTTCATGCTACAATTTAACAAGGACTTGTAGCGGCTTCGGCTTCACCTATTTTACGCAAATCAACGTATTAAATTGTAGCATGAATTTATTTCACAAATGAAAGAAAAAATGAACGGAAAGTCAGGTGAAGAGTTTTGTTGGCTTCACCGACTTTGCCTTCGCTGATAAATTAAAGTCGTTTAAGAGAAAAATGGTCCTTGTATTCGTTAAAGCCTTATAGGCACCGCATGTTACCCAGCGTATGGCAGCGGCTGCTATCTTCTCGGTGCAGGCGATCGTGTTCGTGTCGGTATCTCCCCGAGATTAACGGCCAAACGTCGTCGAGGTGTCGGATCGACCTGCACCCTGCATGGCGCCAGCGCCACGCCATTGATCTGATCTGACTCATGCACGGCAGGTGGACGCAAGCACCTGTGCGCGCGACCCATACCCCAGCCGCAACGCGATCCACGGCGGAGGCCGCGCGATCAATAATAAGTGGCCGCGCCCGCGCGCAACTGGGCCGGCCGGCCAATTGCCCGTTGCCCGCCGCCGCCGCGCGTTCAATTCGAGCCCCGCCGCCGTACGCTCGCGCACGCACTGCACAGGGGGTACGTACAGACTACAGCGCCGCCGGCCGGCCGGCCGGGGCATCCACATCCGCTCTCATTTATGGCACGCCGGGCTTTCCGGTGCGCATGGGCGCGCGCGCGTACTCTCGGCCGGCCGGAGCGGGCAACTTGGGAGTACGGCGGCCGGCCAGATCGACAGGGACGACGTGCGGGATGCGACGCCTGGCGCGCCATGGGATCCAAGCTAGATACCGATCGGCTGGCTTGTAGCGAGCCTGTTTGTTGATCTGGTCCGCGATACGATGCATAATAACCATCACGTTGAACTCCAATAAGCTCGTCAACAGTAAGACCACGGGTGCGTGTACAGCACGGCTGCTTAGTTTACTAGCTAGGCTATAGCTCCTAGAAATATAAGTATATAACCGTAACATAAATGTGACCTGTACTTTGTTCGTTCACGCAGGCATTTCGGCCATCAATACACTCGCGCATCCACCGGCCGGTGAACGGGTTGACGCATTGATGCCGTGGTCAGATCAGGATCAGTATCCCGTCACTCAGTATACTGCATGCGCCCACTGCACAGGTACAGGTCCAGGCAGCAGGCATCCACCATCCATCGATCTGGCTGGCCGCTGGCCACCTCCTCTACGCAACGTAGGCGCCGTAGGGGCCTGGTGCCCGCGGCGCGCCTCCCGATGCGGCCATGAGCAAGCCATGCATGGAGGATCGGAGTCGTCGGAGCATGCACGCACAGGCCGGGCGGCCCATATGCAGCACGTGCAGATGACAACAAGGGCCGCGCGGGGCGGGATCGCCGCGCCGTTTGCTCGGCGCGGCGACCGGCCGGCGGCCGGTTCGGCGCGGCGGAGACATGGGCGATTAGCTATCTAGCAGTGGTCAGGGAGAGCATCAGCGACTAATTAATCAAGACTAATCAATTGGAAGAGCGGCCGATCTCGATAAGGGTCGGGATTTGGTTCACGTACGTACGCTGGTTTCCTCAGCGATGTGATCGATCGAACAATTATATACAATATAATGGATACTGCATATATTAGTACACGACAAAGTTAGGGCATGTGATCGATGCGTATGTGGCTCACCCAGTGTCCCAACACCTGTCCCCTGCATGCAGAGACGTTGGGTCAGAATTCAAAATGAAACATAGCCGACTGCCTACGTGGAGGTTCTCAGCTTCTCAGATTACGAGTCAATGACACTCCTCGTGACGTGGCTAATAAGTACCAGCGCGGGTAGTGTATTTCAAAGAAAAATTAGACTGGTGTGCCGATTTAATTAACTGGCGTGCACGTGGTGCAGTGCGGTGGTGTATATATATCGACGCTCGGCAGACAGACGGCAGTTGGGGCATGTGGGGTGGTACACTGGCGCCACTGCTTGGTTGCAGTAGCTAGTGAGCAGCGGCTGAGATCAAGCGGGGAATCATCATGGAGGAAGCTAAGCGCTGCAACAACTGCGATGACGTGCATCTGGACATCTATCTGGTAATTTTGGACGTGCGCACATTTTTACTACCCACTTCGTCCGTCGTACGCCCTCGGGAATTGTGACGGAGCCAAACGCGCCGATCCGTCGGTACGTGTACGTTCCTTTCCAGGTGACCAAAATGTAAGCGTTTCAATGCAAGCACGCGCACACCTACAAAAAAAAGAAAAAGAAAAGGGAAGCAAATCAGGTCTGTCCACACAAAATGAGAATTTAGCATGCGTGCATGTACAATGGACGACGCAGGCGAGACGACGACAGTGCTTCTGTAGCTACGGATCGGAGCTGAGAACGTGGATCTGATTGAATCAGATGGCAGGTATAAACGGTGGCCTACGTGTACCTTGGCGTGCAGTTATCCGATCGGTACTAGACGACTGTTGAACGAACGTGCACACGGAGGCGTATGTGTGTGTGTATCCTTTTTTTTTCTTTTTGCATCTTATAGAATGCCACCGATCAAATGATCCAAGCGGCGCGGCTGCAACTGCAACTACCAATCATTCAAATTTGCAGGTACAAGACAGAATAAGGATAACAACAACAAGGACGTTTTTTTTTGTTGGATGTAAATTAGCGCTAGGTAGTCGCCTCCTCCATACTCAGTATCTTACTTTGTTTTTCAGATGTCCACATATGCGTCTGACATTTTGTCATACCATTGGCAGCATTGGTTTGGACCATACATATATCTGCACTGGCAATATAATATACTCCCTCCGTTTCAAATTGTATCTACGTATCTGACATGGATTTTTCTATGTATCTAGCATATTAAAAAAAACTATGAGCAAAAATAGCCGACAATTTGAAACGGAGGGAGTATATTGTTGGTGTACCTATAACTCAAATTAACACTTGAAATAAAGTCAATCTAGCTTTGCAAGAGTTTTCAGAATTTGTGGAGTTTATTGCAAATTTCGGTAGCAAAGTATATGTAGGGTCTCTTTCATCAGAAAACAAAACAGAAAAAGAAATAAAGAAAGAAGGGGAATTTTGTGCAACTTTATATATATAGCAACTCGGACTCATATTAGCAAAGGCCGTGATAACACAGTGCAATTGCATGCTATTCTGCTGAAACAGATGCATTGTTAAGGGGACCATGGAGCGGCGAGTGGGCGCGCAATGTGCCATGTCGGGTCATCACCTTTGCTGGCAGGCGGCCAGCGAAGAGATAAGAGGACACGACGACGCGCCGTCGCAGCACAGCAGCCACCAGCAGCAGCTCGCGCCGATCCCGAGAAACGTTTCGATTGGCCGCCGGTTGCGTTGCACCGACGTGCAGTGTGTGGCGAAGAATGAAGCGCCCGTCCACGTTTAGTCGCTCTCGCGCTATGAACACGGTTGCATGCATCGGATTCGCTCGACAGAGGAACATGCAGGGCACGCAGCGGGTCAATGTTTTGTTGTTGAACGCCAGCGGCACGTACCGTATGCGACGCCAGGGAATTGGTATCTGGTAGCAGGACACGTGCATCGTATCGACCCGGCCATGTTCCTCCCGGTTTGGGTTCCTAGCTCGGCATGTGCTGCTGCGTGTGCAGCGTGCTTGTATAAGCTCGAGTGTTATCGGTGAGCTAGTCGTACAGGGCAATGCAGCCAGTTCCTTCCTCGGGTTGCTTTGCCAAAAGAGGTGTGTGGAAGTTCGGCTGCATTAATGCGTACTCATCAGCATTAGCTAGCTAGCTGCTGGATCGAGCCTTCAAATCTTGGAGCCTTCAACTGGTAGGAGTTTGGCCTGGCCAGATGGCTGGTGTGTTATGGTCCACAGCTTGCCTATACAAGAATTAAGCATTATGTGTTTCTCATGTTCAGCGTGAGAAAGCACGAACTCATGTTGCTTGAGGACTTGTACACAACATACGTGCACGTACCCAATATTTTCCCTAGAGTGTCTACGAGACGTGCGTGCAAGTGCATGTGCACGCGCATGAGATCGGGGCGGCGTGATGTGACCCTGCCTCGCTGTGAACGGCGGCCCATCCCGTCGTCCGGTAGCCGCCGGCCGGCGAGGGTAGCCTGAAGCGTAAGCAGGCTTGCTTGAGAATCCTAACGCCCTAAACCGCAGCCCTGCACATGCCATGCCATGTCATCCGCGACCCGGCCGACGGCGCGAGGATAGCACCATTCACCAGCGTATCTCATGATCGAGTCCGCACCATGCCGCGGACAACGCGCCGCCGCGCGTGTTCTCTCTCGTTGCGATTTGGGGCGCTCGCAAGCTGCCGGGATCGGGCACGGGGAATCGCGTCTCCGATGTGCACGGTACGTGAGGGCGCATCGACGCGACGGCGCGCGCCGCGGTCGGCCAAGTTGCGTGCAGTATGGGGGGCGTTGCCTGTCACGTCTCAGCTCCCTGGATTGTTCGGTTCGCCGATGCGGTTCATAGGTGAGCGTGCACACTGCAGTGAATGCTCTCTTCACAATAACCTACTAGTAGTAGAACTGCAAATACGAGTATAGACGGGCAGGCACGTACAATGAGAGCACTGGGCCGTCACACGGGAAATATACGGTTTCAGTTGGGGTATGTACGTACCTTACTACTACCTTTAGACTACGGGTTGTTTGGATACGAGATGCTAAACTTTAACAGTGTCACATCGGATGTTCGGATGCTAATTAGGAGGATTAAACATGAGCTAATTATAAAACTAATTGTCTATTAAGCCTAATTAATCCATCCTTAGCAAATGATTACTGTAGCACCACATTGTCAAATCATGGACTAATTAGGCTTAATAGATTCGTCTCGCGAATTATACTCCATCTGTGCAATTAGTTTTGTAATTAGCCTATGTTTAATACTCCTAATTAGCATTCAAACATCTGATGTGACAGGTGTTAAACTTTAACAGGGTGTTCCCAAACACCCTCTACCTTTAGAGCTAAATAATCTCGCAGCGTGCAAGGTGACATGACGTGCAGTGAGGACCTCTGCTCTGCAATATGATCGACACTGATAGCGAGATGCCTGTCATTTTCAAACGCAGTCCAGTCTTCATGTTCTATTCGATGACGTGACCCGCGGCAAGGGGTGTTTGGGAGGAGAGCTTATCGGATATTCGAATACTAATTAGAAGGATTAAACATAAGTTGTAGAACCCCTAGACTAAATCGCGAGACGAATTTATTAAGCCTAATTAATCCATCATTAGTGAATGGTTACTGTAGCACCATATTATCAAATCATGGACTAATTAGGCTTAATAGATTCGTCTCACGATTTAGCCTAGGGGTTGTGTAATTAGTTTTGTAATTAATTTAGATTTAATACTCCTAATTGATGTCCAAACATTCGATGTGACGGGAGCTAAAATTTAACCCCCTCCTACCCAACACCCCTAAGCCCTCCTACCCAACACCCCTAAGCCCTCCTCCCCAACACCCCTAAGCGCTGTACCCAGACTATCTGATTGGCCTGGGGGTGCCCGATCCCAGCATATCCTGAACTGGCCAGATTTCCCCAGAGATTTGGTCGGCTTACGACGAGACGCTGGTCCCATTTGCTGGACGTTTATCAAAACTGCACTGATGCTGCTGATGAAAATCAGACCCTATTCAGCCTGTTCGCTTCAGCTTATAAGCCGGCTGAAAAGCTGAAACGGCTGATTTGTTGTGAGAGGAAAATACTGTTTGGTGGCTGATAAGCCGGCTGAATAAGCTGAAGCGAACAGGCTCATTGTATTTGTAGACCGTATTAACCTCGTACAATTCCTGGACGTAGACGGATTCCTGTACCTGCACAAACTTGAAAGTTGAAACAACAGGAAACGTCAGCCAAATCGGTCAGTTTCCAGGCCAGCATCCAGTCCTTGCAGCATATGCACGGGATGAACATACTCGATACAGAACCAGTCTGCTAGTGCACACAGCAATCGAAAACCCCCAAACAATCCAATTGCCTGAGCTATACGGTGAGTCGGTGAGCTAGATTATTAAGTGCATGCCCAGAAAATACAATGTGGCAATATATACACATTTCCTGTTACACCTATGACGCCTTTTCGCCAGCCTGCAGCAAGCCGGATTGTGCTTGTCCGGGTGTAGCAGGGGGCATTTGGCCAACTTGGCCTTGCTGGCACCGTACCTCAAACAGGATCATGTTTCTTGGACTTTGGGTTGAGTGCATTGTATAGCCTGCAACTACAATCCGAGTAGGCCCCAAACATGAAACACCCCATCTTGATCAGATAGATATTTGTAGTACGGCGGCTGCCTGTGGGCGAGCACGACCAAATCAGCACACACCCCAAATGCACTGCTCTTATGTACCATACATTGTACTCTAAAAAAAAACTTGACGGGAAGGAGCAGACCGCACCGCCGCTTTTTTAATTAAGAGGATGCATACATTGTACTCTGATATCTTGTTACAATGCCAGCCTCAGTCGACTGCATCAGCAAAGTGGGAGAACTGATGAAGCATTCCTGATGCATGCACCAAAGTTAGTTGGATGTAAATGAGACCATACGATTGATTCTACATAGATTTCTCCAAGATCCGACGTAAGTAAATCATTTTTCAAGATAGTAACTGGATGAGTGATGCAGTTGGTTTCTCCTAGTCCTGATGTATTTACCCAAGTAACATAACCCAAAGGTTTGAAATTCTGTAATTGTAAATTGAACCAGTGAATTTGAACTCTAGATACATCAGTACATACCTATGTAAGAAGAATTCCGAACTTCAATGGATGTATTGACTAATTCAAAATTTTAAAGGGATCTAAACCAATCAGCAATAGTTCTTGAGAGGACCCTTGTTTCATTCAGAGCCAATGATTTCAATCCCTGGGCAAGAGCATCTGCTGGAGTGTATTCTGAACCAACTTGCCATTTCACATCCTGTAAACCAGTAAAGGTGAGTGCCTGATACGCCTGAAACACACAATAGTTTTCGGAAATGGTAGACGAGCACATAAACTCTCTTTAGTATGAAGCAATGATCTAATTAAACATCAGTTTGCTTGCTTCCACTCCTAATTCTGTCAACAAGTGGAGACTATTATTGGGGGTGAATGAATAGCAGGGTGATGCTCATGCACATATTATACCTGTATACATGGAGTTAGATGTGTCCCCAGCAGTACGATTTTCTTTATTTGTCCACCAAATGAGTCTACTCGGGGTCTCAGGACATCTTCAACTATGTCTGTATCATCAATAGCATCAACACTGAATTTGACCTACAAAGACATACATAAAATTTTTTAACACTACACTATAACAGCCAGAGGTTAAATTTAGCAGATGCAAGTTTGTCAGTACCAATAATGTATTGGGTACGCTGTATGAATTCTTGCAGAATTCACGGTTTTCAGGTGGTGTTGGTTTGAATTCAGACACACCTTCTGTAACCTGTACATAATATGGGAAACAGCGATCATCATGACAAATATGCACTGAAGCTCACTAGAAGTCTACCACAGCAAGGTAGCACCAAAGCACAGTTAAATAAGAAAAAGAAGAACTACTCTGCAAAAAATAATAATAGACAAACTTAGATCATACAGTACCTGATTCATTACCGATGGTAACTGATCAACAAATTTGCTCAGGGATACCATAGCTTCTTGATCATACTCACGTATAAAACCTCCAGCTAAATCAAATAGAGCTTTCCATGCATCTCCTAGAGTCATGGCATAACATTGTTTTATAACAGTTCATGAAGCATATCAAGCAAAAGTTCACGTCCCATTCTCACTCTTTCATTTAACAAATGTCAGCATACAAGTTGCACTTTTACCACCTCACAAAATTATGTCATTACACAAGGCAGCAGCAATAATACCATGAAGCACTGAACTCAAGAAGCTACAATCTATAATTAAGAGCAAGACATCAACCCCAGACGCGGTTTTCAGGTTGCTTGATTGTTGGATCCATATGGAAAGCTTGCGTTAAAGCATAAGTATTTTATGGCGCTTTCAGCCAGAAGAAATTTTGACCAAATGGATAAATGACAGATAACGTGAGAAGGTAAGTAGTAAACCAACAATCACCTGATGCATTTCTGGCCACTGAGTAAACTGACGAGGCCTCCATCATAGGCATCAATTGACTAAAAAGAGGGCCTATCTGTATAAAAAAAAAACTGGTAAGTTCATTTTTGACCGTCCAATTATCGCCTAAGTTTGGTTTTGGTCATCGAACGCCAAAACCAGAAACCTTCGACCATCCAACTATCAAAACCGTTTACATTTAACCATCGAGCTGTTTTGGTGGGTGGTTTTGGCTGTTTTGGTGGGTGGTTTTGCTGACGTGGATGCCACATAGCAATGGGACCCACATGTCAGCACATCTTCTCTCTTCTCTCTCCACCTCGCTGACGGTTGGGCCCCACACGTCATCCCCTTCCTCTTCCTCCTTCCCCTTCCCCTTCCTCTTCTCTTCTCACCTTCTTGTGCCAAAAAAAGGGGGGCGCTGGCGAGGCGCGACTCCAACACCCATCCGACGGAAAAAAGGCGGAGTAGCCGGCGCCATCCACCGGGGCCGCACCCGCCGTCGTGGAGCAGACAGAAGCGGAGAGGATGGATGCCCTGGATCGGATGCTCACGCAGCTGGCCCTCGCCAACGACGCCCGTCTCGCGGCGGTGCTCGATCGCGTCCTCCCCTACGCCATGACCTCGCTCGCCTCCCTCGCGCCTACTGTTCGCAAGCTCGTAAGCGCCTTCCTCTCTCTACTCCTTTGCCCGCTACCAGCTGCTGCCGCCATGTCGTGTTTGCAGGGCCCAGCCGCCGCCATGTCGCTTGCTGGCCGGCTGAGAGTGGGGGCCCACCCCTTGCTGCGCCGGAGCCGCGGTCCCTGGGCTCCGCGTCGCCGCTGCAGCGCCGGAGCCGCGGGCTTCACCTTCGCGCGCACGCGCCTGACGAGGGACCACCACCCCACTACACCTCGGCGCCCGCGCGCACCAGGCTAGCAGCAGGCGGAGGGGGAGAGAGGAAGGGGAAGGAGGAAGAGGAAGGGGATGACGTGTGGGGCCCAACTGTTGAGGTGGAGAGAAGAGAGAAGATGTGATGGCATGTGGGTCCCATTGCTGTGTGGCATCAACGTCAGCAAAACCACCCACCAAAACAGCCCGATAGTCAAATGTGAATGGTTTTGATAGTTGGATGGTCGAAAATTTCTGGTTTTGGTGTTCGATGATCAAAACCAAACTTAGGTGATAATTGGATGGTTAAAAATGGACTTTACTCAAAAAAAATATACTATTAAGAGAGTATAACTTCAAAAGAACAGTAGGAACACAAGGAAGCATTTAACATTTTAGACTGAAATCAGCTCTAAATGCAAATTGTGTTTTGGAAACTTGGAATTGAAGTATTGATTTGCATATGTTCCTCAGATACAATGCTAAGACTTTTTCGTTGCCAAAAAATGCTGCAGGCTCATGATGCTTTTTGCTAACTGATCCAGAACTTTTGCCCCCACTTCACAATGGACTGGCTGAATGTGAACACAAAATGCTTTCGACGGCCAACTGCAATGGAAGTATTTTAATTTACCTTTTTGGCTGAAAGTGACAATGCTAATCCACAAAAAACATCAGACAAACAAAGCACATGATAGTAATGGCTGTGGTACAATATCAGATAACAGCTACATTTTGGGGGTTATGAGGGGATCGCAGGTGTGATCGACATAAGCACAGTTTGAAGCAAGGTCAGACGCATGAGCACAGGTTGGCCTAGCCAGTGTCAAATATTATTGACTATGATGTTAAGCCAATCTGTTGCCACATTGACTACACTGTTACTGTAGCATGTCTGAAAACTTGAAGCTAGTTTTATGCTTAATGCAATGATTCACAGCTCTCATGCACATTTGGGAGGAGGGAGGGAAGGGGGGTGGGGGGTTTGGGTGGGTGGGGGCGCCCGGGGGGGTGTGGGGGGCAGCTCAAATTTAGATATTCAAGTGTCAACTACTTGGTCACACAGACGCATTATGTTCAATTAGAAAAACATTACATTGTTAAACATTACATTGGCACTCAGTTAGCCTACAATCAATAACCTTCTTTCCTTAATTTTCAGGTACTACTGACTAGTAAGACGAGTTGAACCGGTAACTTTTATGCCTACTACTAATTTTAGGTCCAGATTTTCTCCTAGTCACAGTTAATTATAAAGTTCAGTATCAATTTCTCTACTGGTCCTTACAGATAATTCCAGAAACTTACTCTGATTTCTATGCTTGATAGTCAGCATCAGTAACTTGGTAGCATGAGTCTTATGTAGGGAAAATTGTAAGTCATGAAACGGAAAAAGGCACCCACATCAATCATAAGGTAAGACGTAAGAAAGCCCAGACTAAATACCTGTTCAAAGTAAGGAACAGCCTCCGAAGCTGGCCTATTGTTGAATGAGACAATGGCGTTAGCCTAAAATGAGCAGAACCCAATGGAGAAATAAGATCAAAGCCACTCAGCAGTCAGAACAATATCAGATTATATGCAATTTTAAGGAACTCAAGCTTGCCCACTCATTATACTAAACTATTCAAGAAAACAGAAACTTATGCGGATTCTTTATCCAACAAAACATAAGCAGACCTTTGGTATCCTTTCTGAGAAGTAGCTCCCCACCAGCAGCTGAAGCAGCGCCCCGTTGCTGCAAACCATCAATACAATAATTAAACAAGCATCGTACACGCCACCAACAAAACAGAGCTCGAGATTTCCTCTGTCAAAACATCGAACAAGTGGCGCGCGCTGGAACCACCTATGTCCAACAGAGTAGAGCGGGAGTTCCGTGATGTCCGGAGCGGTCAGCCCGGCCTCCGGGAGCCCCGAGGCGAGGAGCGCGTCGTAGCAGGCGTGGAACCTGCCGAAGACCTCCCTCGCGGCGGCCTCGTGGTCGAAGGTGACGTTGTACGGCACGCACACCACGAGGAAGCCCTCCCGCGCCAGGAGCTCCAGCAGGTAGCTGCGAGCAGAGCAAACCAGCCGCGCGAATGAGCCACAAGCCGACGGATGCGAGCCAAAACCGAATCAACACGTTTCGCGTTCCAGTGCGATCGGATGGAAGTTGGAACCCCATACGCTGGCGCAACGCACTTACCCGTAGGTGACCTCGGGGACGGCGCCGATGAAGGCTCCGCCGAGGAACTTGACGACCGCGAGTGGGCGGCGGCCCCGCGGGGGCGGAAAGATGAGGCAAGAGTGCTCCCGCAGGTACGGCCTCATCATCGGCGGCGCCGGCCTGGGAGTGGGGACCCCGAGCATGGCCAGCGAGCCGTCGGGGCCGAGGGACGCGCGGCAGGAGAAGCATCTCGAAGGTTTGGCGCGGCGGCCGCGGGTAGGGAATTGCCGGGATTTTGCTGGAGAGGCGGCCGGTGCGGGGCAGAGGAGGTGAGCAGCCGCCGCCGCCGCCGCCGCCATGATAAGAGCAGGTGAGCGCGGTGAGGTGAGGCGGGGAGCGGAAATGAACACGAGCTGACGGTTTCGCCACGAGGCCCGCGGCGCGGCCGCGCCTTTCTGCCGTGGACCTGCGACGCCACTTGTCTTCGTGGCAATCGTCCGATCACGCCGGAGGCTGTCAGCCAAGGACTTCGGCCCGTCCAATGGCTCTGCAAGCCACGCATCGACGAAACCTGCGTTGCCTGTTGCGTAGCTGCTTCTTCCAGATTTCTCCTCTGCCGGCTTCCGGATAAATCGATGCCACGGGACCTTCGAATCCCGCAAATCTAAGCCATTACTTGTATAATTCGTACAGAACTTTTGAGCAATGACCTGTAAAATTCAGGTAAAATTCCCACATTAACCGGATGCGGCATCATCTCGTCCTGATTTCTTGGCAACATTACAAAACTGCAAAGGCCAAGCTGAATCAGAACTCAGATGCACACTACGAACAGTGCTATAATTTTACAGAAGATTATGCCAAGGACGAAAGACATGACTTTCTGAATGAGAAATTACCTAAAAGCATTGCAGGTATGACGCATGGCCATTTCCCATGCAAACCTCACTACATTCAGCTTTACAGTTATATATACAGTTGGAGTAACATTACAGCTATACAGTAACATTGACTGAACCAGGGGTGCGGGGAGATGCACCAACTAATCAGCTAACACTGTCCTTATACCGGAGCTACTTTCTATACACAGTATATGTTGGCAAAATTTGCTATCTCAAAACTTTGGTGTGCTCGTGTTCAAAGATTCATGAACACAAGTACAGTTTGTAATCAACAGACAAAACCTAGAAGTCAATCGGTGTGAAGAAATCATAGATCTAAGTCAGGAGCGACTCTTATTATCTGCTAGTTTCTCTCCCTTAAGCATATACAACCAATTAGGTCATTTCATTCAACCCTGCCTGCATTCATGGTAACAGGGGAAAGAGTTAGAAATTTTTAGGGCAGTAAAATGAAAGGTCAATTTCCCGTCCAAATATGAAAGTAAAACTGTACTTAAGATACAAACCTTACAACGCAGGGAAGAAACCATACCCGTTTGGATAGTCCAGAAAAGAGTAGTATACACACTTGCCAAGCATAAACGCCTGAATGCTCCAATAACATATCCGAAGCCATTCCATTCAGCAGGCCTCTTGGTCTGATGAGCAAGGAGCTAACTGTGAGTGTACCTTTTGTGGTGCATCAAAACATCGAGCTGCAGTTTAACATGGTGTACAAGAGCAACCCTTCATTGCTCACATGTGCAGAGGTGATTCCTTGTTCAAAGCTCACTCCATCAGCTATATATCAAGAGTAATATTTACTCTTTAGATTCTCATCACACAGATTTATCCTTCTGAACAGGCTTTTGGGGGAAGAAAAGTATAGCAAGCAAAGAGCAGATACTTAAGCCAATAACACCATCGAAAGGATGCAGATGGTAGGTGCCAATAATCCAAAATGGAGTTTCAGGTTTGGATATTATAACACGACTGCTTTGTATTAGATAATTAGCAGTCATAATTCCAGAACGCAGGCCAATAGGTGCGGCAAGCTTCCCTTGTGTCCTCTGCTTAAGTCCAAAAAGCACCAGAGAAAGTAGCAAGAAACCTGGTACTGAGGGTAGTGACCTGCCATTCAATCGTATTGTTGTCACAAACTTTTTTAATGCTTCACACAAGTGAATCATGCTTGTGTACTACCAAAATGAGTTCATATATATGCATCACAGAATTAATACTTAGTAGCATAATGATTAAATGCGGTAAGTCTAGTAATGACTGCCTTAAGCATTCACCAGCAGTCCAGCAGTGGCATGAACCACGTACAGATCAATAAAGCGGTGACAAAACAGGTGATAGTGGGAAAGAATTGACATACCGATGAATTAGAGAAAACACAAGTCCAGATATCAGAATGGCATTGTAGTAACCGAGGTCAACAGCAATTTCCTCTGGAAGCCACGATCTGAAAACCATTTCTTCCACCACGGCAATGCTAGTTGCTGTTGCGAACCCTCTAAGTGCTAGCATGAACACATTACTAGAAGACTTGATAAGATCAAGGGGTCTAGATAAAGATGAAGGTAACCCTGTCCGATAGGTTGCAAAACCAAGCAGAATGCTTATTGAGTGCACCAATCCTACAATAATTACACCTCCAACCAGACCTTGAAAAAATTCTTGCAGCTGCAACAAAAAGTTAGTTGTTATATACATGCATAAATCATCACTCTGAGTTCTTCTAAGAAAAACAAGTTGGCTATAAGAGATGAGAACTCTATACCCTAGATGCAGACCAAACGTTCATCCCATATTGCTCAACTGGATCCTCATAGCCCCGTATCCTTTTGCCCCATAGCATGACAAGTATCATTATAGATACATACAATCCAACAATGCAAGCATATCCAATAATCCCAGTTGAAGCGCTTATTGTCCAACTTTGAACAAGTGTTGGCAGTAGAGGAATCACAACAGGGGACCATAGGACGAGAACCATTAAAGAAAAGCCCATAATCCTATGAATGCAAAGAAGGCACAAGTTAACGACAGCCTAGGAACAAAAAGTATGACATGCCTACAATGGTGAAAATTCACCTGACTAATCCATCAAGCGACAAACTTGTATTATACAATGACAGTAACAGGTAGAGAACTAAGTCTACCAAAACCATGGCTCAAGTAACAACAACTACTACTACTACTGTAGTGCTACTCAAGAATGAGCCAATGACTGATAGCACTCCAACTGCTTCTTATAGCAAAAAAATTAAATGTAAGGCTCTGACTTTTTGATGCACAAAGGTGAAATTAATGGTCATGGAATTTTCTTTAGAAAGTAAAGTTTCAGCATTAAAAAATGTTTGCCTGTTGTTTGCTTACCCAAAAGAAAACTTAAAAGGGCAACATCTGTCAGCACCCATATCAAATGAAGGCAAAGAAAACATATTGGAGCTAGTACAGAAGAAAACATATTGGAACTAGTACAGAAGAAAACATAAATTAGGGTATTCGGAAAAAAACACAATTACATAAATTAGCAAAATCAAACCAAAAGAATTCAACCTAGTAGTTATAACAGAAGAATCTAGGGCCTGCTAAATTTTTACTACATTCTGGCATTTCGGGAGGACCATTCAAGTATTTTTTTTTTAATGATTTTGGCTTGGCTAAGTTGCTAGAAGGCAAGACAGGGACAGTGGTCTATGATTGATCATCTCTAGCGAAATTGAATCAACAACAAAGAGTCATTATGCTTTTGGTAGACATACATTTTTTTTCAGGGAAATGAAAACACAAAATAACAATTAAAATGAGAACAATAGAAATGCCAATAATTATTTTTTCAACGAGAACAGAGGAAATGTATCTATATCTATTTGAAAGAGGTCGGGCTGGAGCTTTGTCCATTCATTGGAAAGATAAATGGTGTGCACAACTTAACCATCCCAGGCAGACTCCCACAGGGAGGAGGAACACCTGAAAAACACTAATCATGCACCACCATTGTCACACAAAAGCATGTCAAACCCAGACTCAACACGAACAGGCGTGGACACTCAAAATAGTATACGAGAGAAACTCAGATGCACCAGGATATATTAGAAATTTTATTAACTACTAACATAATCCATCTGATTAAGGAACATGAATTAAATGCTCATTTTCTATTCAATTGTTTGTCTCTTGCGCGTTAAAACATAGAACTAACCTCTGATATAAGGGTCGTTCGCTGATACGTAAGAATGAGATAAGCCTATCTGTTAAGCTCATAGCACCACGAATTCCGCCCCAGAGTAGAGCAAATTTTCCAACGAACCTCAAAATTCCACCTTTTTGTCCAAGTTCAGCTAAAACTGCAACAATCCTGCTTGCAGAAAGTCAAAACATGATAAGCGCATTGACAGAGAACAAAGGAAAAAAAAAGGATAATGGAAAAGGAGAAAAAAACTGTAACATTAACATACCTTTCATGATCAACCTCACCATCACCCTTTGTGGGAACTACCGGCGCTGCAACAGATAGGGCTTTCTCAGTAAAACTTCTCATCAAATTGTTCTGGCCCTTTTCCTGTGTAGTTTCCTCATGCTTGGCATTCTGAATTTCATCCTTGCCATCATTATTTTCATCCTTATTTTCCTGCTTATGAAAGTTGCATGTATTAGAAGGGAATGTTCCAACAAGAAGGAGCAAGGTTAGATAATCTAAAAAATTCAGCATGACTCTAATGCAGTATAATAAAAAAAATGAACCTGGATATTAGTTTACTTACCTGATGATGTGCTACCAAAGCGGAAGCACCTAGGGCAGCCGTGACTGCCCCTACCATCATACCTTGACCCTTTGTCCTTGTCACCTCCTGATGGTTGTCCTCACGAGCGTTTTCAATATTATTATCTGTATTTGCTTCACCACTATCCTGAATATTTGCTCTGCTGATATCCTGAACAATAAGATCCTCACTCAAAATATTCGACTTCACATTGGCTTTCATATGGTCATCATGCTTAGAGACATCAACATGGAAGTAATTTCTCAAACATGCCAAAGTTACACCAACTATGACACCCACAGGAAGAATGATCCTCAGATGCTGAGATTGCTGAACTGCAGTAGCTACAGCTTGAACGACATGTTTTCCGTATGTTGAACCAAATTTGACAGTTGTTGGACTTCTTTGCACATGTGCCGCTGAATATAACTCGCAGTTAAGCACGATAAGCTTGGAGACTTCAGCAGCAACGTGTTCTAAATCATTTGCAAGACCTCTTTCAAGTTGGCTAGTATCTGTTATCCCTATTTTGCGACCAACTTCAATTTTGAGGGCGCTTAATAGTTCATCTCTGATGAAGCATGCAAGTGCCTCCCTCAAATCATCACCAGGTTTTGATTTGGCTGCTACTGTATTTTTGAATGCATTTGACTTGTATGCTGGGTCTGGAAACTTTCCTGGTATGAAGTAGGGTGGCTCAACAACATTGTCCACTTTAGATGGCTCTTCTGTGGATCCAGCATAACTGACCTCCTCCATGGCTCCATTATATCTACCAGATTTAGAAATGTCATTATGCACATTGTGCATCTGATCTGCTATTTTCCATTTACCCTCTTGTGGATCGAGAACAAGATCTGTTGCTGAATTAGGCTCTGGTGATTTGAGTTGCAATTGTGTATTAAGAAATTCATGAAGGTACATTGTATACTGTGCCTTCAAGTAAGAGTTGACAGCTATATCTAATAAATAATCAGGTAAGCTACCGACCTGCTTCATACCATCAGTATCCACATGATCACCAGCTTCATGTCCTCGATAATATCTCATTTTTCCTCGACCAGATGAAACAATGCTTAAATTGGGATTTTCCTCAGCAAAAGCGTAATCATGCTTAGACATGATTGAATGACTTAATCCAGGACTGCTATCTTCTGGTTGCTGAGATGATTGGATTTTATCTTCTCCACTTGATGCATTCTTCATATCCTCCTTTCCATGAGATTCTGTCTCATCCACGGAAGGGTCACCATCATTTTCATCAGAATTTTCCCCATTCTCAGAGTCCTGTTGTTTCTGAAACTGATCGATCATATTTTCAAGGACTCCAAATACACTAGTGACAGCCATTTGAGTTGAGTCATCAAATCCAGTTAATGCATCCAAAGCCTGGGTCATAGTAATTGGGGAAGGTTTTGATTCTTCTGTTTTAGAGACTTGCGTGCTTTGATCATCCATATTATGAGCAGCCTTATCTTCACTCGTGCGAATTGTGTCACCTTCCTTTTCTATTGCATGGGATTGTGGGTTCTGGTCTGTTGTAGGATCGACTGGATGCCCCCTTTCTGTAGGAGCCCCATTTGAGTTGGCTGCTGAATGATCATTGGAAGCTTTCTTTGTAGTCGTTTCACTGCCCTGCTCTGTTCTATGCTGCTCTTCACTGCTATCGTTGGTTCCTAAGTTAGATTTATCTGATGTATTGGGTTGGGTTTGTTCACTTCCCGTTTCTGTTGCAGTTTCAACAGGTCCAGAAGTTTGGGAAGGCTTTTTTGGAGTCGTTTCACTGCCCTGCTCTGTCCTATGCTGTTCTTCACTGCTATCATTGGTTCCTGAGTTAGATTTATCTGATGTATTGGGTTGGGTTTGTTCATTTCCCGTTTCTCTTGCAGTTCCAACAGATCCAGAAGTTTGGGAAGGCTTTCCTTGTGATAAATCGATGCTTTCTCCCGGATTGTCATCATTTGTTATGTTAATGTCTTTCTGACCCCCATCACCAGCAGTTGCAGAACTCCTGTTCTGATCAGCCATTTTGGCATCCTTAAGCCCACTTTCATGATCTGAATCTTTGAGCTTTTCCTGGGCCACTGCCTTAGTGGTGGTTGGTCTTACATTGTTCCAGCCAAGTCGCTTCAATGCATCCAAACTGAAATTTTCTCGTTTGGAATGCAAAATTTCAGTCACAGAAGCTGTAAGTTTTCCACGCACATCTTCAGGTACAGCTTCCTCTAGAGCTTTCACAAGAGTTTCACCTTGCTCCACTGCAACCAGAACCTTATAACAAGAAACAGAAATGTAAGCAAAATCTCAATATACGTCACAAGACTCTAGCAGGCAATATTTATACCTTCCCCAGAAACAATCAATCATAGTTTTAGTTGTTAAACAAAATTTGTATACTTATGAAAAAAATCATCACTCTTATGTACTCACTCAAAAAATAGCATAAAAAAAGAGAAAAGGATAAGACAAACTACATTAAATTATAGTTTATGCAATTAGAGTAAAAGCACAAAAGGGGGAAAATAAAGCAAACTTAGAAGCTAATACAATACTCCATCCAATACCCTATATTTAGGACAGAGGGGTGACTAGAATTTTTTTATCTTCAGGAAAACTGCAGATACAAACTGTACAGATTTATAATATGTCTGCATACCTTCTTCTTCTGATCATCATCAAGAGTACCAGGCATTGTAGCATCTAGCATATTCATCACAAGACTTGCTGATTGAAGTGCCTGGCCTTTTTCAACATCTTCAGAACTCTCTTCTGACTCTTCTTCTGGATCTATGTTTACACTTTCTATGTCACCAATATTTTTCAACTGCCCCTTTTCTTTGTTTTCAGCACCGGAATACTCTTTTGCAGAATCGATTAGCAGGCCATTAATTCCATGAGGAACATTATTATACAAAATAAGCTCAGATGGAGGGCGAAAACTACTGCCTTTTTGAGCTTTCCTCTCATTCACTTGAGGTTCAACAAATGCTAGACCTTTGGATGGGTTAATTGTGATGTCTACATCTTTTATAAGTGGATGGCGACCCTTCAGAAGAGCAAACTCTACTGCTGACAACCACTGCATAAATCAAAATAACAATTTAGCTTGCCAGCTGAAAATGCACATAATGGAAGAAGCATGTGCAGGACAGATACATAACAATGTTAAATCCAAGGGGCAGTGCAAGTAACACAACTGAATAATTTTGCTTACAATAGTCATGAATGCTATAACACTTGTAGAGGCAAGAGAAAAAAAAAGGAATTGAGATTGTGGGTCTATATCAATCTTATTTACTCCCTCCATTTCAAAATGTAGGTCGTTTTAGCTTTTCTAGGTACATAGATTTTACTATGTATCTAGACATAATCCTATAGTTAGATGCATAGGAAAATCTATGTATCTAGAAAAGCCAAAACGACCTACATTTTGAAACGGAGGGAGTATGTTACTGGTACTTCAACAAATTATCTATTTTTAGACGGAATACTTCTACAAAATCAGTTGCTGGCAGTTTTTGTAAAGAAATCTTGTTAATAACACCAAAATATACATGTCTACTGCTTGACGGTGGTGCAAGAATGCTTCCATTTGGAGTCTCAGAGAAAATAAATAAAACAATGCTTACCTCTAAAGCAAGATTCTGGCACCAGAACACTGTGTATCTCTGAAAGGTAAAGATACTGGAATGTGCACAAGAACAAAGGAGAAGGCTTGTAAAAGGATTTTCTGATATTGAACTGCGCGGTACTGAAAGAAGTGGCACAGTCCCATCATCACTCTGCAGTACAGCATATCTTCAAATTAGATAACTTGAAAGATAGTGTTAACAATGCATGCACTGGATTTTGTTCTAATGAAAAGTGTTAATGCTTATGTTGACTACGTTTAGAACTATACCTGTATAAACAGTAGAGGTATTTTCACACGGGCAATTGATAACCTTGTGCTATTTTCAGAATAGAAGTCATCTAGAGTATAAAATCCATGTGATACCATGGATATCGCTCCATCAAAATCACGTAAACTCCTGGCTGATAAAGCCTTTTGGACATCGAAGTCTTTAGCTTTACCTTGAAAGAGTTCCTGAAAGAATACGATATCAGTTGTTCAGCAAAATACACTTCAGGGAAAAGGGTATACTTGCGAAAGTGCCATGAATCATAGACATCACCACAAGAGCGGCTGGTTGGTTAAGTAACTCAACTTGTACAGCTTACATTCCTAGTTAGGAAAAAAAAAACTGAAGTGAGACTAGTACGACTACTTTCTATAATGACCTTCCACATATTCAGTGGATTGATATATTCACATGCCCACCTCAGAGGAGATTGTGTGCACATGAAAACACATGGTAGAAAGGGGGACAATTTTTTTGGGAGAGCAGTGGTGATCACAACCTTATTAGCACGCAGAATATCCACCAAGCCAGCCGTGAGCTTTTGATCAAGAGCAATATGATGAGGAAATGATCTTGTTGCTTCTTGCAGGTCAAAAGGGTTGTCAATACAAACAGCAGCGGTAAGAGGAGTAGACTCTCCAACTTCCACAAGGTACTTCGTCAGCATATTTGCACCATATCCCCATCCAACACCCATTAGTGTTGTCCAAGGCCTCTTGCTGTTTATAAACCGTACTGCTGTGCAGATATCATCACTGTCAGCTGCCGTAAATAACCTACATAAGCAGGTAGTTTAGAAGCCCTACAATCTAATATCCATCACTGCCACATTAAAACATATGTACAAGCATCAGGAGGTACGCTAATGCAATGAATTAATAAATAAGGTGAGTGCATGATTGATCGCAATGGAGTCCATGATGCTCCAACATCACAAGATTTTCAGTGTAAGCAATGATTGGTAATGGCTCAGTAGAATAGAAGGTAAGAAGATAACACTTATGGTTGACATTATCTGAACTTGGCAGTCATGGTGCTCCAGTGACAAAGATTTTGTACTACAGATTCATCCAGATACGTTCTGTGGCATTTCAGTACTTACAATCACTAGGTTGCATAAGCAATACTATGTCTAAACTCTTTGTACGCTGGCTTCAGAATGGACAGCAGTAATATTAGCATATATGTGGCACACTTATTTTGAATTGACCATATATCAGCACAGGGCGAACAGTCACAATTATGGTGCTATACATCAAGCAATGAACAAAATTGAGAAGTTTTAAGTGCAATGGACACCTAAAAAGTAACTGCGAGCTTCTAGTTCTGGTACTAATGAACTTCTTGTGAAAGGCAATGAGTTACTCCCAACACATTCAAATTACAGAAAAGGGCAAGAATTCAGAGACCCATATGTGCAGAAGAATTTTCACCTTGCTGTAGTGAGTGGGGAACCACCGCAGCCTCTGGGATTCATCACAATAGGGAAGTACCCATTCTTCAGCGCATCCACCACGAACACCTTGATGCTCCTCTCCATGCTCCCCTCAGGCGTTCCCGGCACCACGAGCACCGTAGAATCCAACCCATGCTCCTTGTCCAAGTCCAAATTATCGGGCCAATCGAGCGCGATCACCCCGCCGTCCTCCAGCGCGACGCAAATCCTCTGGTAGGAGATGTCGCAGGCGCCGTCCCCGCCGCGCGCCGCGGGGATGCGGCCCCGGCTCAGGTTCACGTAGTGCCGCTCCTCCGTGAGCAGGCGCTCGTTGACGCCGTCGAGCAGCAAGCCGCCGTCCTCGAACGAGACGGACGGGCACCGCAGGAGCACGCACCGGTTGAACGGGGTCGGACTGGTGAAGAGAATCCACTCGCCCGCGACATCCCCGCACGCGCGGTAGTCCTCGGGGTCCTGGGACGGAGGCGGTAGGCTGTTCCGGGACGAGGAGGAGGACCAGGCGGAGAAGGAGGTGGCGAGAGCGGCCGCGGCGGCGAGTGCGGCGGGGCCGACGAGCGCGAGGGAGGAAGGGAGGCTGGCGAGGAGGTCCGAGATGGAGGCGCGGGGGACGATGCTGTGTGGCCGGTGTTTGTGGCGCCGCCTCCGCTGCCGGCGCTGGAGCACGAGGACGAAGGGGGCGGTGGGGGTGGGCGCGGCGCCCCCGCGAGGGAGGTAAGGAGGAGGAGGGGGTCGGGAGGAGAGGAGCATCAGCGGCGGGTGCGGCGAGACGCCACGCGGCAAAGCCCTCAGGAGTGAGAACGCGGCGGCGGCGAGGGAAGCGGTGGTGGAGGGAGGCGCGGAGCGGATGGGGGAAAAAAGGGAAGCGGGACGTCGACGGCGAGCGACGAAGGCTCGCGGCTTTTCGAGCGAAAAGCTCCCGCTGTTCGTTGTCGTGGCGTCGACGGGGCCACGGGTTGGGTCACCGACCGGTGGGGTCCATGGCATTGGTGGAATGCCTGACTGCTTGTGTCCGCAGTCCGCGAGAGAGCGAAGCGTACGGCGCCGGTGGGCGGTGGCTCGCGCGGGGAGGCGGCGTGGTGGGGCGCCGAGCCCATGGGGCCGGGAAGAGGGGCGGGATTTGCGGGTGGGAGTGGGACCGTGCGAGTGGGTGGTGAGGTGGTTCGGCAACGATCGCGTGGCGCCGCACGTTGGCGGCCACGCACGACTACGGGGAGAAAGGGGAGCTTCAAGCGAGTGTACCATGGTGCCGGCTGCCGGGTGTGGCGTGGCTCCTCCTTGTCACTTCGGTTGGCCCATTTTTTAAAGACAAATTTTGATCGGCTACCAGCGTGGTTCTTAAATCTATACCATGTTATAAGCACTTGAAAAGTATAAATATATGAGTACCACCTGCACCACCTTAAACATGTCTAATTTAACTAACAGAATAATTGATGGTCGAACCCGTTGAAGTTTGACTTTTTAAATCAAAATTAAGCTATTTATGTATGTGGATGGAGGAGTACCATTGTAAGCTAGCATTGCTTTGGTTGCCTTGTGGCTCCTAGCAAAGTCACTGATCACCTTCTGATGAGGACATCCCTAACATCGACACTAATATTATAAAGAATAAGGATGCAACCAATATTGTGGGTCCAATTACACGAAAGAGAGCTAAACAACTAGAGAAGAAAATTCATTCTCAGGTGAACGTTAAACTTGTTCTAATTAATGACAATATTTCAGATCATTCGATGCTTCCAAGTTGTTGTTTGAACATTCTTAGGAACGAATGGGGCGAATTTGGATTAGTAGGGCACCACGCACGCAGCATAAGAACCCAAAAGGTACATGTGTTGAGGGAAAAATGACCCGGTGTTGTGGACAACAAATCCAACTCTTAGGATAAAGAATCAATCTAAGGAAGCTAAAAGCACTTACCGAAGGACCGACTGACAGATGAGCGGAGGCGTCGTGGTGTGCGGTAGAGAGGAACGGAGAGGGAGAGAGCCGGGCGGTGGAGGGATCGACGATCTCTGTGCGGGATCGACGGGCGTGGGATCCGGGACTATTTGACATCCTTATTATGAATACGAATACCACTCGATTTCGGTTGCTCTCCTTACGGCCCCCTTGAACAAAATTATATTTTTATCATTTTTCGCATGTGGCGCACCAATTCACCCCTGCCACCATAGATTGGGACATGAAATGATCAAATTATCCATGCCTTATCCTTTCAGCCCCACCAGCCCACCTGAACCCGGCCACGAGCCGCTCTTTGACTCTGCCTTCTGCTTATCCCCCTATGCTTAAACATCCCAGTGTCTAAACGGAGTGAAACTAACAGCGCAACAAAAAGAAAAAACAGTAGTTTATTCATCTTTTTTCAACGAAAGCGGTAGTTTCTTTATTTCCAACATACTTTTTTTCCAGCACCACATACAGAACAGCTGCGAACAGTATATGCAAAGTTGCAAACACAAGGAAACACAGTCAGGAAAAGCATGGATGATGTAGAAATTCAGATAAATGACCTGCAGTTAACAAACTGACATATTGAAAGATCGATCGCACACAGATTTAAACAACAGACATCACATGCATAACAATGGTAATAACATAGTCTTAGCTTTCCCTCCACTTCTTTGGTCATTCATGAAGAATTAACATCCAGCCATACATGACATTGTTCATGGCCATCTAACAGAACACATACTTCATGGGCAAACATACTGGCATACATCACATTGTTCATGCCAAGATTACAGAACACATTGCTATACATGACATTGTTTATTTTTGCCATAACTCAAAAACTTCAACTTCATGGCATAGTTCAAGCAAAAGCATACAACTCAAAGCTTCAACTTCTTTGCCGGTGACTTCCTTTTCACCTTGGTGGCCAGCTGTTTCTTCCTAGGTGTCATCTTCTTAGCCACATTTGTTGCTTCCTCCAGGTATGGCAGTGCCTCCAAAGCTAGTGGTGCCTCCAAAGCCAGTGGTGCCTCCAAAAGCTAGCCTCCTGGGCAAGTGTTAGTATGGAACAAAAAGAGTTAACAGTAGGTTTTAGTATGGAACAGAAAGAATTAACAACAGGTTTTAGTATGTGACATGTAACAAGTATTACCTCTTAGCGGATTGTATTGACGTTGTTGCTTCTGCTTCCTTGGTTGTTGCTTCTGCTTCCCTAGCTGCTGCTGCTCTTGTCCTAGGAGTTGTTAACATTGTCTCTGAAGAAGAGTCTTTCTTGGCCTTTTTCCTTCAAGCCTTGACAATGCTCTTCTTGGTTCTTTTCCTGCAAAACAATCTGTTCAGCTCTAGCCTAGCTCCACTAGTCTAAGGATTACAAGAGTAGCAATAGAGAGAAGGAGAGAGGCTTCGTGGAATCTTCCCCAACCGCCATAGGGAGTCCACCAGCGACCGCCACGTGGAAGATAAGGGCGAGGGGACCTGTCCAGGTTCGGCCGACCCTGGGCTAGGCCTCCTCACTACCGCCTTTGTTTGGTGGGCTGCTAGTTGGGCCTTGGCGCTTTCCCTTGTGGACCCATGCTGGATTGGGCTAGTTTGCTCTGGCACGTGGGCCCTCTTGTCTGTCGTGTACACATTTAGTGTTGTTCTGTGTATTTCATCCGCGTTTGCGCACGTTTCCTCTCTTGTACAGACTTGTGTCCCTGAAATAACTTATTTGCCAATACATGTGGAGCTAGGTTATTGATAACAAATATACGAGTAAGAAATGTTAGTTTTCCTTTATTCTTTGAGTAGTGTGACAGTCGGATTTCCGACATAAGGACCGTCAACACTCTTGTTGCCAATTTCAACACTGTCTATCTCAACTACACTACTAGGTGCTCTCAATTCCACCTCTGCTTTGAACCTATACAACCAGTCAAATGAATCATCCCACTTACAAAAAAGTTTATCTGCCGCTCTCTTTCTCCCATACCACACTGTCTGATAGTTAATCTGGATTCTGTACTTGTCCTCCAAAGCCTCCTTCACTTCTTTAGCACCCAAATTTGGCTTCCTCTTCAAAAGGGGAATTGCCCTTTTAGCAATCCAAGCTTGGCTGGCTATTGTGCCACACACTCTGCTTCTTGAAGCACACTTGTGATCCTTGTCGTTTATTTGAGCTTGGAACAGAGAAATCTAACAAATCTGAAATCAACCATGCAAGGATATACAGTACCCATTGCCATCTTTAGGTTGTCCCTATCCCAATCCAACACTGGATTTGAATGCTCATTGTCATGTACATCAATACCTGCCTCATTCATATCATATAGAAGGTCTTCTGGAATGACTGGAATAGCAACTTGCTCAACTGCTTGTGCTGCTCTCTCATCTGCTACTTTGAATCCCATTGCTTCAAATACAGTTTCCTCATTAGCCAAGCCAACACAGAAGGTTCTCCATCTTGATCAGGATCAGGGATAATAGTCAATTGACTCCAATCAACAAGTTCAGCTATCTATTCTAACTCTTATGTAGAGGTAAATATGTCATCTGCACCTTCAGCATGAGATGGAGGACATACTGGATCAGCATGACTAGTTACACCAGAACTGGCTTTGGACCAAGTTGAACTATGCAGTGGTTGATATCCAGCCTTATCAACTACTTCAACAACAACATGTGCCATTTTCTCATTTAGTCTAGATCCAATCATCTTCTCAAAGTGCTCATTTTTCCTAATCTTCCACTCAGTGGCACTGTCAAAATCTACTGCCCACACCGCATGTTGCTGAAAATCAACAAAATTCTGTATTTGTATCATACATCTTTCCTACATTGGTACCTGCTTTTCTTACAAATGATCAGTTCAACATTGCAGAGAGGTGTTGGCAGCCCTGTGATGGATTTTGATGGAAATGTAATTGGAATGAACTTCTATGACAAAAAAGGAACCCTTTTCTTCCAAGTTTCATTGTGTTGAAGTGTTTGCAGCATTTTAAAGACTTCAAGTATGTATTATGATACTTATTTGCACCTTTTCACTACTGATCACTAATTGAGCCGCAGCATGAGTTCATTTTTATATTAGGTAATTTAATCACCTTGTGGTTTGTTGACGTGCCACGTGTTTTTTTCCCGACGGTTCTGAATAGAATGAACTGTCTGTTATGCAGAAAGGTCATACGGCCATTGCATGGACTGCAAGTTAAAAATCTTCATGATGCAGAGCTTACTTTACTTGAACAGAAGATACAATGTGGACTCCCTGAGGTATATGTGGAGAAGGTATGCTTTTTTCGTCTAGTGCTTCTCTCTGATGATTATTTTAACTTTTATGTGTTAGTCAGCAGCCACGTCACCAGCTGCGCAGCGACCTAGACGTCAGAAGGTATGCTGGTGCCGAGACGTGTAAGTTTTGCGCCATCCATGCTGGCGCCAAGCTAAGGGTCCAGATTCTGTAATGTTTCGTCAGGGACCTATTTGTGAGAATCTTTCAAAAAAGGACTACAAAATAAAAAAGTCGGCTATGTATCTAGCCATAAGTATATAACTAGATGCATAGTAACATTTATGAATCTAAAAATATCAAAATGATCTACAATTTGAAACGGAGAGAGTATATCCTTCCCAGACTTGGTGTGGTGATGTTCCACGTTATGTACGTTTTCTTAATCGAATGGCAGTGCTTATGTCCTTTTTCATTAAAAAAAGACTAATCATTTTACTAGATGCAGATGAACATACACGATTGGCTAAGTCGACTGTATTTACATCTTGGGGACACGTGAAAGGAATTCTTTTGCCTAAGGTAAAAATTTTCACAAAGGTAAAAGAATCTGAATCTGTGAGACTACCAGCATCCTAGATCGTCAAGACTAGCCCTCTTTCGTCTGGACCTCAAGTCAATCTTGATAGAGCACTTCTGTGAGAGGTGAGGCAGTGAAGATACAAGGAGAGCCTGCACAAGGAGCCACGAAAATTTAACATCAATCGTCTGACGGAAGCATGCGCGTCTGAACGTACAATAGGCAAATACCTTGCGTGTCATCATGGACTCGATTCCTTCCCGCAGCACAATGTCGGTGTAGTTGGTTCCAAACCTGCAATCCAGCGAAAACTGCACCCCCAAAATACGATCGAATTTCAGAATTTCTGAAACATAACCAACTTTTGTTAAAAAACAAACAAGCAAGCAAGAATCACTGTTCTGACTTCAGAGAGTCTTAAGCCACAGCAAGCAAGAATCACTGCAATTCGGAAGTAAGACCACAACTGTGGTGGAGTCTGACGAACCTGAACTTTTGGCAGCGGGAAGTTCATGACGTGCGTCCGGGCGTCGATGCTCCCGGTGACCCTGACCTCCATGTAGCTCCGCTGCGCCGACAGCTCGCGCACGAGGAGCCGCGTCACGTTCCGCTCCGCGAGCGCGGCGTGCACGATCACCGTCACGTTGCCGCTCCGCGGCGGCTGGTAGAACGCCGGCACGTCCATGGCGCCGACCGACTCGTTCGCGTACGACACGCCCAGCACCGCCGCGCCGTACCGTATCCCGAGGCCGTTCAGGTTCTGCGCGGCGAACACCAGCGACGCCACCGCGCACGGCGCTGCCATTGTCGCGTTCGCGCTGCGGTTCGACGCCGCCGATGACGACGGCAACCGGAGGCTGAAGGACCGGTCCATCTGGACGGACTGCAGGTAGAACGCCGGCTTCTTGAGCCTCGTGACGAAGACGACGAGGAGCACGGCGGCGACGGCGATCAGGAGGGTGACCGAGAGGAGAAGGTAGAGGCAGAGGCATCTGGCGGAGTGTGGATGGTGCCAGTGGCCATGGCTGCTCGCCTTGTAGCTGCTGTGCCCTCGCCTGCTGCTGCGGCTGCTGGCACCAAGATCCATGGCTAGCTACGGCAGCAGTTTGCCGGCGGGATCGTCGAGTAGGCATGGATCAGAGGAGCGAGATGCATATATATGTTTTCGTTTGCACACAAAGCGAGGGGAAGCATGGGCTCCTCCCCTTCTCCTTGGTCGCAAGCCTCGTGCAAATACTTCACTTGCCTTTATTCCTTTCGTGAAAAGTTTGTGTGAATCTGAGATCCTTGAGAGAGAAGATGGAGCATCACTTGGACGGGCAGCTACGCAGATGAGGTGGCTGCTCGGCTTTGTCATCCGGCCTATAGTGTGCGACACTAGTATTGACTAATGTAGCCTATGTTTGAAACAATGTATTTTTTTAATTGGATCGGATTAAAATGTTTTGTTCAAAGTTACTTTAAACATCTGTGTTCTAAACAGACCCATATATGAGACTATGATTACAGTTGCGCATAATGATTATTCAACCTCCACACCTTTTCTTTTGCACAGGTGATCCGAAATCTAGAAATAGTCCCATCATTTGTAAAAATATGATATTATGGACATCAACGTGGCCTTCAATATGCAAAATGGTTAAATGATTTGAGAAATTATCGAATTATTAAAATATAGCATCCACACAACTAATACGTACAATACTTTGTTGAAATGGCCGATCTAACTTTTTCTTAAACCAATAGTTAAATTCAGATGTTTGGTTTCCATGCTTTCTAGAATGTGATACATTTACTAATAGCAGGAATATCTTTGTCCGAAATAATTACTCCTTCCATCCCAGAATTCAGATTTATAATTATTGGCTAATCATTAGCCTCACGTAGTGTAACATTTTGAGAAAAATAATATCATTGGATTGGCATTTAAAAATATTTTTTATATGAATATGATTTTTTTTGCTATAAACATTGTAATATAGCAGGAAAAATTTAGAATCAAAGGCTAGTTATGGAGACCATGCCAAATCAGATTTTATATTTTGGGACGGAGTGAGTAGTGCATGAGCTTACAAGATTTATCTATAATGTGTTTACATTTTTACATAGGTTTTAATCATTAGTTACCTTGTTGATTGTCCGTGCTCAAATTACTTTTTTCTTTGAGGGCTCAATGGAGGAAAGAGGGGTTTCACTCTTTTTTTTTCAAATCACAGGTTCCAATATAAAAAAACTAATTTCAAATAAACATTCATGATAGTTGTGTAGTTGTGCCGTGTATTGACAATTTTGGAGGCCGGAAATTTTATTGGAGTTTTGCAGGATTTCACATGCTACAATCTGGTCCCCACACAAAAATGGAGGAAAACATCTCATTCCAAACAAAACGATATTTATAACAATTGGTTCCACCATACAAATTTAGTGGGATAAACGTACGATAAATTATTTCCTTCATTGACTAATATTTTCAAGCACAGTGTCTAAAAACTGTATTGCATATTCACAATAATAGTGTGAACACACAATTTCCAAATGTTCTGTGAACACAAAAAATATTATGTCCACTAACCATTACCTTCCTCAAAATCAGCCAGATTTGGGACCGTCAGATGAGGATCCACGACTTACCTCTGTACCCCCTTCTAGCTTGATTTGGTCGATAGCCGCTACTTTCCCAATGCGGTATGACCTAGACCCACAAACATCCGACTACTGCTGCCACTTTCCTTCCGTGTTGGAATTTCCTTGCTTCTAGGTTAAGATGACACCCTCCTCGCTAACCACAATATAAAGCCTGACCCCGGCCACCAATCCCACCCACCTATCCACCCGCCGCCGCCGCCGCCGCCACCAAGCCAATGGCCTCGAAAGGCGCAAAGAAAAGTTCCTAAATCCCAGATCCCAAGTCGAATCCAAAACCAAACCTTAACCCTAAAAATCTTGTCGAACTTCATGGAGAACAATAGAAATGTAGTAGGAGGAGTCCTGATGAATATCGTCATCGATTGTGAGGTGAGGAATTCGATTTTATTTTTGGGAATAAATCTATCTAGACATATATGTTGTCGATTGGATATGAAGATTTATGTTTTTTGGGTGGGAAAGAGGGAGGGGGTTCACCATTACCGGCATCAGAGAAGGTTGTCTGGGATGAAGGGAGACCTAGTTGGTGGTGGGCGGTGGCTGGTTGATGGGTGCGGCACCGGCTTTGGGGAGCGTCTGTTGGTAAGACCGTAAGAGTTGGTGCGTGGGCAAGAAAAAGTCTAAGTTAGCATGAGAATAAGATGATGGCGGCGGGGACGCCACGTAGGTCATGACGAGCACATCTTCACGCTATAGGCCATTGGATTCTCATCCAATCGCTGAAAGCCAATGAAGGTAGAGAAAAACTAGAATTATTGGATCAAAATGTATGTAAGATACACTTGTGGAATGAAAATAAACTTCTTTATTAGTTGTTGTCACATTTGACATTTTTGTTTCGTATAACGACGTGTGTTTTCTCTGTGTTACCACCGACCACGATTTAGAGGAACGTTTGTGTTGGCGTCTCTCGTACTCCTACTCGTATTCTTCCTCTTCTTCTTTTTTTCCGACCATCTCGTACTCGTATTCTGCCGCACACTCGTAACACCTTAGAGCAGCTTCAAGAGGCTGCTAATCTTACCCCTAATACTTTTTTAGGAAAAAAGAGAGAGAAAATGAACTTCAACAATCCACCTAAACCTTCCCCAATTTTTTAGTGACACTAAAAAACAGCCTACCACCGCGTATATTTTAGCGTTGGCGTTCCTCCCCCCATCCTGAATCCCGCACGCCCGCGCGTCCCTTCCGATGGGCCCAATACGATGACGTGACCTGTGTTTGAAATATTAGGAGCTATTTATTAGCGATCTGCTGTGGACTGATATGTTTTTGGGGGAAATTTTTTTGAAGAACCCCTAATATATAATTTTGGGAAAGAATTTTTTAGATACTCTTGGAGTTGCTCTTACACGGTCTCAGACGCGTCTCCTTTCCTATTTTTACGCAGGATTAACGTCGCCTGCGACCCTAATAATCTCGAGAGGCTGCAATGGAAGGAGAAAAACCCAACCATGGTCGTCACAAGCGTCAGTCAGAGGAGGAAGCAGTCCGCGATGCCGCCGCGAACCCATGGGAGGAGGCCGCGCACGCATGGGAGGAGGCAGCGCAGGCGCGGGCCGCCGCGGACGCATGGAAGGAGGAGGTCGTGGCCGCGGAGGAGGTTGGCGCTGGCGCAGATCGGGTGGATCTCGATCTCGACGCCGCCATCGCGCAGGACGAGACCATGGCGCAAGCTAGCCATGTACATGGAGGAGCTCGTGCAGGTGGAGGACTGGGACCTGCGCCGCTTCGAGCTCGAGGATCCGCAGCTCCCCGCCGGCGTCTTTGCCGGCGCTGAAGGACCGGCGGCCGTCCGCGCCGCGCCGGCGGGACAGGCCTTCCATCATCAGTTCGCAGGAGGGCCGCGCGTCTTCGACAGCTCCGCCGCCGCCGCCGCCCAGGCTAACGCGAACAGGGTAGTCTTAGCTCCTCCTGCAGGAGGCGGCATCGACATGCAGGAGCTCGCCGACCACGTCGCTGCTATGGAGGATCTGCAATTCTTCGCCGCCGCCGAGGCCAACGCCAACAACCAGCTTGCCGCCCCGGCAAGAGGCGGCCCCAGAGCCTTCAACCAGACGACGCGCCATGGCCAGCCCGTTGGCGCGTCGAAGCCGTAACCATCCGTTTGGAAATAAGGAAACGGGCAGATGCTGTCATCTCGGCAAGGCAGGCCGTGCTCGGCGATGGTTCCTCCCCGGTCGTCCTCGCCGGCATGGAGGAAGAGCACGACAACAGATGGTACGAGTCCATCCGCCGCGAAGCCCAGAGGATGGAGCAGATGGAGGAGGAGCCGGGACTCTATGAGGTATCTTATTTCCAGACACAACTTCCACGCCCCCAGCAGGAGCCCAGAGAGGAACCCTTGAACTACAACTCCACCGAGGGATTGGGCTTCATCGCGTCTGATCTCGACCCCGACGAGCCCGGCCCGTCGATGGTGAGGCCGGCCAGGGTGCCCCCTCTCGCCGACGATGAAGTGCCCAAGTTCAAGTGCGGCATCTGCATGGAGACCCTCCCTATCCTGGACCTCTTCCACGGCATGCAGTGCGAGCACAGGTTCTGCGTGGAGTGCATGGCCACGTACATCGAGGGTAGGATCCACGACTGCGAGGTGCCGATCCCGTGCCCGGACCCGGCGTGCAGGGAGCTGGGGGAGGACAGCCTCGTCCTGCACCCCGAGGAGTGCAAGAAATCCATCGACTTCGCCGCGTTCGTCAGCTGGGGTTACCGCCTGACCGAGAGCGCCATCCCGCAGAACCGGCGCGCCTACTGCCCGAACCGCCAGTGTGGGGTGATGCTGGAGGCCACAGGTGGTAAGACCCCGGTCATGGCATTCTGCCCGGTGTGCAGCCACCCGATGTGTGCCACATGCGGCGTGGATTGGAGCAAGGATGACAGCGGCCAGCACGACTGCTTTGAGGGGCCGAGTGCCGCCCTCGTGAAGAAGCTCGCTGAGGGGCGTCGATGGAAGCAGTGCCCAAGATGCAAAATGCTTGTTGAGAAGATCTATGGGTGCAATGTCATGCGTTGCAGGTATGGCGCTCGATCTTCTCCTGTTTATTTGCCTCAAGTTAACCATTTTGTTTATGCAAATTAATTATTCCGTCATGACCACTTTGTGTTTGCTTAGTTTAGTTAGTATAAATCGTGGTAATTAGTGATTGTTCTTACAAAACTGGACCAGGCCAATCCAATATTTGAATCTGGGAGCGTAATTAAATGTATTGCTGCCAATAACTCCAACAGGGTATACAAAATCTTTGCTGCTCCATGCTTTATTGGTCCTCACTTTTTGAGAAAACTGGTTGGCAAGGCATACAATTCTTTTTTTGTTAAGTCATACTTTGTTGAAATATGCAATACATACTTGGAACATTCCAGAAGATTGTGGAGACCTCAAGAGACTAACTTTGTCATGTATAAGAATAAGATCATGGCAAGGTAAGAAGGTTCTAAAAAATTGAAGAAAATGCATGAACCATAGTTACCATGCTTTATGGTGAAGTCTAGAATACTTTAAAACTAGATATTTTAGCATGGTAGAAATATAAGAAACTAAATAAGGATGAGGAGGTTCTAGAGGTAGGATATTTTGTATAGAAGAGTGTGAAAGTTGCCATATGGCAACACCACAATGATCATGAGCACCTATAAATAGAGGTGCTCCCCTCCCTCCTAGCCATACCATGGCATAGAGTGGCATGTGAGCCATAAGTGAAAAGATGATAAGGTTACCATGTAGTGGAGTGGTGTCATGGTAGGGTAGCCACATAAAGAATGTAAGAGTGAGTGTTGTATCAAGTTGTGAGTAGGTGAATAAAATATTTGAGTTTCGTTGTAGAGAGTTGGTCTCTCATGTTGGTGCCGGTGTGAAGGTCTCCTCAGAGTAGTGTGGGGATAAGATCCACAGAAGAAGTGGTGTCACACCACCTTGGTGCCACTTCTAGTGAGTCGATGTCAAGGTTTGTGCGCCGATTTCTCAACATACTTTATTGATTTTCACATCATCTGATCACCCGATGCTATAGTGCACAATATCAGTTTTAAGTCATGGGATCACTCTCACCAGTCATGTTGGAGTCATCTTCTACTCGAATTTGAGTGCATATTTTTTTTCATTTACATATTGATGCTTTAGATTGGTTGAGTGTTTTAGATTAATCCCTTATCAAAAATCCTGAATTTTGATCTGAAAGCTAGTTAGTTTCTCTGGTTCCTATAGCTTGTCATGTTTTCTGTACTTTTAACATTTTGATACTGATCTATCCGTGTCTTAAATACTTCCTGCATGACCCTATATCCCCTTGCGCTAATGTTCTGGTGCTGTCTTTAATTAGGTGCAAATTCATCTTCTGCTACGCCTGCGGGCTCCCGACGGGACGACAAATGGGGATGGAGGTAGGGGCAGAACTGTGTCACTGCCACAACACCTTCCAAGCTGTACAGGAGCATGCCCATGAACACCAGTAAGCTGCGCGCCACATCTCGCCTGCCGCCATTGAGAGGGAAGGACAACAGCTGATGCGTACGTGTACCGTACCAGAAGTATGAAGAACACATCCGGCTGCTTCTTCATCGGTTGCTTGGACTTAGTTGCTTTGTTTGCCTCAAACTGTGGACCAGCTTGAACCTAGTTGCTTTTTTTTGTGGCATTCTCTACTTGTAGCCACAGCTGATCTCCTGGACTCCTACTTCTGCGTCCTGCCATGATCTATATGGCTGCTGCAACAGATTTTGCCTGTGAGAGAGGTGTGGATCGGAGGTGTGGAACACATTTATATTTCTTTGTATGTCTCCTTGTCCTTGGTCACAACAGTCAAGGGCAAATGCTTAGAGCATTTCTTAATTATTTATTACCTCGTTGAAAAGCTTGTGTGAATTTGAGATCACTTGGGAGGTCCAATTAAGAAGGTGACCGCTCAACTCTCTCTCATCCGGCTGCTGGAACACTGTTGGTCAGTGTAGCCATAGCTCACCAGTTTAACTCCATCACAGCATCAAGCTCATTTCCAAAACTATCCGTTGTTTTAAGGAAAGGTTTAAAAACCTAATCGTGAATGTTCACTGCTGCAAAAAGGTTTGGTTGGATGAAACACCATTTGCAAGGGCAGTGCGTTACCCGCTCTTCCTTTTCGCAGCTATAAATAGCAGTTTGTAGGGGCGGGTAACATGTCCAGCCTTGGGGCGGTCATGGCAACACCACGAACAATCCCTACAGCTATGGTGGTACAATTTTTGGACGAAATATGCACACTTGTATTTACCGAGGTTCGAACCGCATACCTTAGGCCTCGCACGTACTCTCCTCTCCACCACACCACATAGTTAGGAGTGGGTGATGCCATGGCTCGCCCCTCGAAATAATTTTCTAGGAGCTGGTGACGTCGTCACCTGCCACTACAATTATTTCTCCATTTTTATTTTTAATTTTTTTCTTTTAAAATATAGACATATATCTATATATACTCACACAAGATATATTTCACATAGCTCAAGTATTTTTTCAAATGGTCAAAATATCACAATCGTAATACATATGTACAACACTTCGCATTCACTTATACTACAATCATACTATAGAGTACAACATGATGGGAACTAAAGTGCCCGATCTTCCGTCAGGTGAGGATAATTCTCAATTTGGTGGAGAAATAATACTCAAGATCCGAATTCCGATCAGCAAGATCCGAACCCCACAATCGCACCACCACTTCATCTCTAGTTATCAACCGTGCGCAGGACCTCACCACGAAGGCTAATTATCCCTACCTACGAATCAAAGAACACAAAAAAGAACAAGGTAGATGCAATGGAAATATTGCTAATGATATGAAAGACACGAGTTGGGTCTCACAAACCGATAAACGGCAAAATTGTTCAAACACAGATCAATCCGAGCAAAACCCAAGCGTATAGGGTGGCGGCTACTAAGTTTATATAGCAAAGAGGAGGTGGCCAAGGGGGAGGACGACCTACGGCATAATTGAGATGTTCTCCTCCTGGTCGGAGCGCACAAGAACATGTGCCTAGGTCCCAAGCAAAATTACAAGCCCCAAGGCCCAATAAAATGTGACACAACACTCTATTGGCAGATTCCGTATGCCCACTTGTTTTGAAGTTTGCTGTTGACGTAGAAGGAATTTTGACATGAAACCAATTCCATTGGAAGGTGTATCTTCTCAGATTTCCATGCATATGTAAAATGTTCCCTCTGTATGTGATCTAGGCATGAATTCTAAGGCGGACTGCTCCTAGACTCCGAGGCGGACTCGAACTTGATATAGTTTTTGATGAGGATATTACCTACTCGGATACAACCATATTGGCCACTTTTGATTCAAAGATACACCTTAGCCGCCACCAGGAACACTAGAATTTTATTTATAGACGCGTGTGTCGACTACACCATCCATTCTACTCGATTTAGAACCTCAATTTTGTGACTCCAGATTGGTTTTTATCTCCGTATTTGCAATTGAGTTGCTTGTTCTACTTGTTATTGCTTGTTCCTCAATTGCTTGCAGGAATTACCCTAGTGGTTTGGTTGATCGTACTCCACAAGATCGCGGCAACCATTGGAGGTGGTGTATCGGTTGCTAAGGTGCAGCATCTTTGGATGGTTGTAGTCGGACCGTGAACGTCATCTCCATCCCCAAATCGAGTTATTCACCTTCTCTCATCGAAAGATCGGGATTCAACCCCACGGGTTCACATCAGTTTTGGCCTCCAACTTGGCTTGGACGTCCCTTGCTGGTCCTCTCCACCTCCATGCCTCTCTTTAGGTATTTCATAGTCTTCTCCATAGCTCCTAATTATAATAATATCTTTAGGTACCAATCTATTCTCAAAATAACTAAAAAGAATACATAGGAATGAGCTCACCTTATCTTTAGCATTAGCATGAATGGTCGTATCTAAGCGTGTCATGACCTCATCATTCTCCCCTTCTTGAAAGCAAACCATCCTCAGTTTGACTGTAGTTGTAGAATATGTCATAGATAATGACCAACAATGTTCCTCTTCTTGTGATTTAACATGTTTCTTTAAAACAAAACTAGAGGAACCTGGCATCACAAGGTTGATAATATTATTGTTATGGCAACCCTCTAGTTGCTTGCATTCTTGTACAACAAAAGGAGAATTTAGATTTGAAAAAATATAAACTCGATGTAGCATATATTCTCCTCTACAATTATATTTGCCAATGAAGTGATACGTATTCCTAGTCAAGCATGGTAATTTAGAATGTGCAAAAATTCTCTCCTCCAAATAACTTAGATTCAATATAACCCAAAGTATTTAAAGAAGATAACAATTTCAGTTCATCATGTGCACTAGTAATAGGAATAAACACATTATTTTCAGCACAAGAATATAGTTGCAATGAAATGATATCATGTGTATGAACTAGTTGAGACAAATGAACGACTGAATCATTATCACACAACTCTTATTTATCAGGAGGAACAACAAGCAAAACATCTTGTGACTATAAAAATGTATGAACTTAGATCTCATTTACCACTACAACTTTGATATAGAGCTGCTTTACATCTAAGGTTATTTGGAAAATTAAAAATAGATTTCAAAATTAGAGAACATATAATAAATTTTTTGGACTATTGAATTATCTTAAATGGAAAAGTTATCAACTACAAAGTTTTGGACCTCATCGAGCTCTACAATTTTGATATAAAGTGTGTTCATCTGATATCATATGAAAAAGTTATGTATTTATTTGCGTGAGACGGGTGGGCTATGCCATCACCCGCCCCTAGAAATCATTTTTGGGAGCCGCTCCAAGAAATGGTTTCCATTTTCAGGGGCGGATGATGGGATAACCCGCCCCTGAAAATGACACCATTGTCTACCCCTAGAAATGACCCTATTTCCACGTGCGGCTCACACATGGCCCGGCCCTGCAAATGCTTTTCCAGGGGCAGGCCGAAAGCTATAGTAACCCCGCTCCTTTTATAGGGGTGGGTGACCTTTTGGGCCGTCCCTGAAAAAAATCAGGGCGCGCCTACAAATTTGTTTTTAGTAATGGTTTTAACAAAGTGGGCTCATGACCATGAACCACATATAGCTATAGAGTTTCAAATACCCTGCAGGGCAAATTTGTTTTTAGTAATGGTTTTAACAAAGTGGGCTCATGACCATGAACCACATATAGCTATAGAGTTTCAAATACCCTGCATAGGTATGAAAACTTTTACCAAACACAATCTGCCAGCTCAAACCATGGCCATGGTTTAACTGGAGCTTTGAACACACTAGCACCTATACAAGCTAGCAGTCCACGGTCATTCATAAGTCCATCCACCGATGTAGCCAGGGGGTCCCAATATCATCATCAATTTATTAGTCGGGAGCAAGTCCCTTTAATCATAGAATTGGATCCATAATCAAATGCCTTTATCATCTCATTTGCAAGTGCCAACCAAATACAAGCACTATGTATTAGTCTGCTCCGATCTTGACTAGTGGGGTGTGAACCTAGGCTGCCATTGCTAGTACTCCCGAAAGTTTCACAAATGGTTGGTATGTTATGTTGAAACTATAGGTGCTATGTCTTTTTTATTATGTTATTTCCTTAAATGCCCTTGCAAATTACTTTGCTTAACTTTAAAATTTTACGAGCTCCTTGCATCCACTCAATGTATAGTGCTATGGATAACTCTTGCAAGTATGATGATCCAGATCTAGTTTGTATGCAATAATAATTTAATTAGGGTGGTTCCTCACATTAAACTTCCTACCTCTCAAGTATTGGATGCTATCAGAAGAGCCAGATTGTATGAAATAGCTCGTAAACCTCACACCCTTAAGTAGTTGCTCTATATATACAAACTTCTACTGCATGGCTACTAACACCCCGGCACCAACATATTTTTATCCCCTTTTCTTATTGTCTCCACCATTGAGATTAAATGGCTTCCTCATTGCATCCCTCTAACATACAACCTCCACTTATCCTCATTATGTTTGTTATCATTATTCCTTCTTCGATACTCATTTATCTTGCTGAGGACCATGTCCTTGTTGTGAATAATCCTCGTATTCGAGCATTAACTTTTAGGCGGTAAGCTAGTTTTTAGTTTTGCTTGTACATGGATTTTTTTTAAAAAAATATTGACATATAAGATGCATCTATACCATTGAAATGAGTTAGATGAAGTAAAGTAAAGTTTCTACTTTGAGCAGTTCTCAACGTGTCACCATGCATATTGGCAGCTTGCCAAGTAGGGTCGGATGGTGAAATTCATTACTAAAGGGTCAGTGGTCATGAGACTACCCTCGCACAATATTTTGTTGTGATGGCATAAAAAACATGGGACCTACTTGATACCCTACCCTCCTTTTCCCCATCGGTCCATCCTTGACACATCATTGTCCTTGTCATTTCCCATTGTCCCCTCGTTTCACAGTCCTCGTGACCCTATCTTGACTGGGGATATACACTTAATTAATATTAGGAGTGAGATAGATAGAGAGATGGATTGGGGAGACATAGAGATGAATCGGTGGGCAGACTGCTAAACCACAACAACTGGCGTGGGCGGCTGGGGAGGGCAGTGTTGCCCTATTTGTCTCTCCCACCTCTCCCTCGCTCTCTGGATAGATCTGCACGGGTGCGGGTGGCGTGCTCTTCTTCGGAGCTAGCAGTGAGGTGATCTCTCTCCTCTCCCTCTCTCTCTCTCTCTCTGGATGAGTTTAAGCATGAATTTTGGTTTCGATTTTCCTTTTCATCCTCCTCTTCCCTCTCTCTCTCTCAAGATCTATACAAGAATTTGTGATGAGGGATGGGGATTTTTGGTTAGGGTTAGAGTTTCGGAGGGGGTGGCGGCGCGAGTTGGAGGCTTACCCATGTCGATCGAAGTAGAGGGAGCACCTAGGAGGTTTGCCAATAGGTGGTATTGCGGAGCAAGACAGCGAGGCAGTGAGAATGGCATCCACCATGAGATCGTGGAGGACATCCAATGGGTATTAGGCTACCAACAGTGTATCTTTCACCGATTGAGTAGTGGCACCGATAGTGGACGGTGATGGCCTTGATGGAAGTTGTGCTGTCAGATTTGGGTGGAAGGCGATGAAGTTGCGCCACTCATTCTGGAGTGGAAGAAGACGTTGTTGATTGGTCGAGGGTAGAAGAGGCGCATGGGACAGGAGGAGTAAGGTCACCGGTAGGCCTCACCAGCTACATGTCTGACAAAGGGGGCGATTGGAGGTGGAGTGGAAGGATGGGGAGGGGCCTGCAATTTTTCGATTTGTTAGGGTGGCGGCATCAAAAGGAAAAAAAGATATGTTAGAGGAGATGGAGAGATAGGTTAAAGGAAACTAATATGTGATGGTTTGTCTAGATTCAATTGCTATGAAATTTGACTTACAAATAAGAAACCATTTCGCTTGAAGAAGAGACATACCATTTCTTTATATTTAAAAAAATTAAAAAAAAACTTTTATAGAAAGTTTGGTGATTTTCTCTATTATTATGCAGCTCAAGGTCTAGGAATTAACGCCTGCTGAAACCCAAATCTGGTGAGGTGTTATGGACGAAGAAAAACACAATCTCATGGTGGGCTACCAGAAACAGTCAAAGGAGGAAGGTGTCGTCCACCATGTCATGGACATGGACATGGAGGAGGCTGGCATGCAGGATGCCCACAACAACACACAAGAGCTCGTGGCTGCACCAAATTTGAAGGAAGAAACAGCCGTCCGTGATGCCTCCACTACAGTGGACATTGTGGAGGTGGGTATGCAGGACGCCACCATGCAGGAGGAGGAGGAGGAGGAGGAGGATGACATAGAGCGGCTCCTAGCAGACATATTCGAGGCGGACATGCAAGATGCCATCATGCAGCAGGAGGAGGAGGTTGTGGAACATCAGGTTATCGTGGAGCGCCTTCCGCCGGTGATAACCCTAGAACAGTGGATGCACCACTTCCGCGGGAACAATACTGACACCACAACAGCAGACCCTTATGATGCCGAGGCAGAACAAGGCGCCAATGGCTTCTTCGAATCTGACGATGAGGACTATATCAACCAAGATACTGCCATGGCCCTGCTAAGGCGCAACCAAACCAGAGCAGACCCTTGGGAAACAAGGACTCAAGCACCAGCGCTCCTGAGGCCAACCTCTTCCAACAATGGTCAACTTAGAGCAGTCCCTTGGGAAACGAGGACTCAAGCACCAAAGCTCCTGAGGCCAACCTCTTCCAACAATGATCATCTCAGAGCAGTCCCTTGGGAAACAAGGACTCAAGCACCAGCGCTACTGAGGCCAACCTCTTCCAACAATGATCCTCTCAACTCAACAAGGCAGGCTCTACTCACCAGTGCTGACTCCCGAGCCGTCTTCGCCGGCATGGTGGAAGGGGATGACAATGGCTGGTATGACTCCATCGTCCGTGATGCTCAAAGGATGGAAGAGATGGAGGGGATGGAAGGGATGGATTTGACAAAAGGGATGGAGGGGATGGATATGGAGGATCCAGGACTCGACGGAATATCATCCCCGCTGCTACAACTTTCCAAATCGGAGGCACTCGCTAAGGAGGAGCCCAACAACCACCATCCCTCGACCAAAGAAGACATCCCTGAGCTGTCCCTACAAGACATCAGCAAGATATGGGGCCTCCACCCATCCGAGTTTGGCCCAGGTGAACCTGGACCATCAACAAGGCAGCCAAGGGTGGCCCCTCTCACTGACGACGAGGTTGCCAAGTTCACTTGTGGTATCTGTCTCGAGACGCTTCCCATCTTTGACCTCTTCCACGGCATGCCGTGCCCCCACAAGTTCTGTGCTCGGTGCATGGACACCTACATTGAGGGCAGGACCCGTGCCGGTGAGGTGCCGATCCCGTGCCCGGACCCAGCGTGCAAGGAGGAGGGAAATGGCGGTGGTGTCCTGCACCCGGAGGACTGCAAGAAGTCCATCGACTTCGCCGTGTTCTGTAGCTGGAGTGACCAGCTCACTGAGAACGCTATCCCACCGAGCCTGCGCATCTATTGCCCCAACCGTGAGTGCAGGATCATGCTCGAGTCCACCTGCACGAACAAGACACCATCCAAGGCGTCGTGCCCGGCGTGCAACAGCATTATGTGCAAGGCGTGTGGCCTGTACTGGAGCATCGATAGTAGCGACCAGCACGACTGTGCTGAGGGGGCAGAGGCCATGCTCGTGAAGAAGCTCGCCTCCGAGCGCAAGTGGAAGCAATGCCCCAGGTGCAGGATGTTGGTGGAGAAGAACATGGGCTGCGATGTGATGACCTGCAGGTACATATTGACCTCTGCCTTATCATGTTTACCTATCTCAATTAATTGTTGTATTTGCTCAACTCCTGCCTATCAAACAGAGGGGTGTCTGACATTTTATCCTATGGATATATATGATACATTGCCATATATGTCTCAACATTAATATACCTCATTCTTTTAGCATATAGCTTCATAAATGGTAGAACATTTGTAATTATTTGGAACTATTTATGCTCTTTCGGGGGATAAAAAGAACTATCTAGCGCTAGCATAAGTTGGTTTTGCATATGGTTGATAAATAGGTTATTTTTAGTATGTAAAAAATTATCCTTTCATTACATAAAATCCAATACCATGCCTGGAAATCCTTCTTGAATTTTGATGGATCTGCACATTACTCACACCTGATCATGCAGTGCATAATATATAGCATTTTGGAAACTGTTGTTTTAGATTTTGTACACCTTGCCATATGTGTTTTAACATTAATAGTATAAGAGATTTTGATAACATATAGCTTCATGTAAATGGTAGAACATTGCAATTATTAGAACTATTTATGCACCGTCTATGAACATCTCTCCTTTATGCAATGTTTAAGGAATTAGTTTGGTCAACTCCTACCTATCAAACACAGGGGTGTCTGAAATTTTATCTTCTAGTATTTTATGGGGAACATCATTACTTCATTTCACCTGACAATGCGCAGCATAATACTAGCATTTTTGAAATTTTAATTGTTGGTTTGGATCTGTATACATTTCCATATATGTTTCAACATGAATATACCTGATTTTGTTAGTGTATGGGTTCATCTAAATGGTACAATATTTGTTACTTATTTGGAACTGTTTATTCTCTCTTTTCTTATTATGCATATGGTTCATAAATAAGATATTGTTTAATGTATGTAAAAATTGTCATTTCATTACATAAAAAGCCAATACCACGCCTGGAATCCTTCTTGCATTTTGAAGGATTTGCATATTACTCAAACCTGATGATGCAGTGCATAATAGCATTTTGGAAATTGTTGTTTGGTTTTGTACACCTTGACGTATATGTTTTAACATTAATAATATACTTGATTCTGTTAACATATAGCTTCATGTAAATGGTAGAACATTGCACTCATTTGGAACTATTTATGCTCGTTTTGGGGGATAAAAATGACTAACCAGTTCTAGCATAAGTTGATTTTGCGTATGCTTGATAAATAGGATAAATTTTAGTGCATGTAAAATTGCCCTTTCATTACATAAAAATAAAATACTATGCCTGGTATTCTTCTATTATGTTTACCTGTCTCAAGTTCTTGTGTTTGCTCAATTACATGCTCCATCTATCAATAGCTTTCATTAACACAATGTTAAGGCTTTAATTAGCTGGATTACTGCCTAGTTTATCCTATGGTATTTTAAGGGAAAAGATCATTACTTCATCTCACCTGAAAATGCACTGCACAATACCAGCATTTTGAAATTTTAGTTGTTGTTTTAGATCTTCATACCTTTCCATATATGTTTCAACATCAATATACCTGATTCTATTAGCATATAGCTTCATGCAAATGGTAGAGCATATCTAGCACTAGCATAAGTTGATTTTGCAGGATAGTTTCTTAATGTATGAAAAAATTGTCCTTTCATTTCATAAAATCCAATACTGCCTGGAATCCCTCTTGAATTTTGTAGGATTTGGACATGAAACCATCGTCAGCTTGTCGCATAAGCAGATAAAAGAAAATTTTGCTGCTTTCTAAACTAGGGCTTAATATATTTGTCAAAGGTTGTGATGACTCAATGTCATTCCAAACATCCTAGCACAGTCTGTAGTTATGATATGCAAAAACTAAACAATCAGGCCCTTCCTCTATTTTCTGGGTGCTTTTTTTTCTTCTTTTCACCTGCTTTCAGTTGATATTCTCCACCTTAGAGGTTCATATAGGCGCAGATGTTAGAGATACATAGACTTAGATTGTGCATGCCATTTTATTTCTTCTATCAAGTCTACTTTATTTGATGGCTGTTACTTCCCATCCTACCAATTATTTATCCTGTTTTCGGGGGAGGAAACTATTTATGCGGTAGCATAAGTTGATTTTGTAAATGGTTTATAAGTAGTATTTAGGTATGTGTAAAAAGTTGTCCTTTCATTACATAAAAAGCCAATACTATGCCTAGGAGTCCTACTTGAATTTTGCAAGATTGGAACATGAAGCAGTTGTCGTATATATAGACTAAAATAAAATAAAAGCTTTCCTGCTATTGAAACTAGGGAAGGTTGGGATCGATGATGGTCCAATGCCATGGCTAACTTATACTTTAGACTCTCTTCTTAGTTGTAATATGCAAAATGTTAAACAATCAGGTCCTTCCCTCTGTTTTCTAGCTGTGCTTTTTTCTTTTCACCTGCCTTCAGTTGCTGTTCTCTACCTTAGAGATACAATTTAAATCCCAATATATGTTTACATACACCCAGTCTATGCATGCCATTTTATTTCTTCTATCAATTCTACTCATTTGATGTATCAGTCATTCAGTCTTCGGTACTTGGCCCAGAGATAATCTCTAATTCTCAATAATCGTTTCGATGCCATCCGCAGGTGCCATACTGTCTTCTGCTACGATTGCGGGCGCTCAATGATGCCATTGCAGGATGGAGCCGAGTTGTGCCGGTGCCGCAACGTCCATTGATGCTCCCCCCACCCAGGCGATCAGGCAAGAGTAAAGCTGCGCAACCCCCAACATCGACTCGCCGGAGCTGAGAAGGAAGGGCAGCCGACGTGCATCAGGAATCTGATGGATTTGTGACAGCTTCGTCGCTTGCCTTGAATTCAAGGTTGCTTTACCTATGTCATGTTGTGGTGGCTTGCTGGATTAGCAAGTCTTGTATCTGTCCGTTTAATTTCAGCACTTCTATTTGGTGGTCAATTTGGTAAACTGTTTTTGTTCTGTGTGTTCTTCCTTTGCCTCATCCTGATGAGTGCTTGGAAGAATACTTGGTCAATTTGTCAGGAGATGTGCGCATAAGACTATTGGTTCATTGTGCAGTATTTAATTAAGTGATATTGACATATATTTTGGTGGTTTTAAAGTTAGACATGCTACTTGTCATGTTGGTGATATTTGCACCTCTTGTTAGTTAGTATTTATGTTCACCTTTTGGGATTTTTATCTTTCAATCCTAAAGCTAGTTAAACGTAAACTTTGTTCTACATGTAAAAATACTATGTTTATATCCTAAAGCTGATTTTTTGGGTATTTTTATCTTTCGATCCTCAAGGTAGTTTTAAAGCTAGTTAAACATAAACTTTGTTCTTAGTTGTTCGTACAAAAATTCGACATAGGTATTTTTACATATCATGGTGTTTTTTTTCTTTACAATTTCACTTAGTTTTGGATGGCTGTGATTGTTTCTAGATTCGTGTTGTGGGTGGGGAAATAATTTATTAGTCCACCTATGTGTGTTGTGGGCCAATTTATGTTGATTTTTCAAGCCCAATACATATTTGACCCTCATCTCTCCTACGCTGAGCTAAAGTTTCTTCGCAGATTTTTCTGCTTCTCTCTATGTGCACAGTAGCTACTATTGCGCGGATTTGCAGGTACTTGTTCTAGGAACGATCCATTTACTGGAGATAGAAAATCAATGAGTGTGATGACTCAGCTCACTTCCTTTTTTTCTGATCTTCTTTTTTTTAACGAACGGGACTGTGCTAAATTCATTGATAAAAGAAGAGTTTACAAGAATACAACTCTAAGAGAGGCTCTAATCAGGAACAGAAAAAAAAACACTAAGTCACGGCACCAAAAAACTCAAGACTCTATAACTCTATCATCGCTAGTCGCCACAACATGTCGAGCTTGTATTGAAATATCGAGCGCCAAAAATGGAGTACCTCCCAAATAACCATAACACCAGCCCGCCGGTCGTCGAGATGGCCGTTACTATGCAAAGCCAATCGCCATCATAGCACCAGATCATCCTCCTCCACAGGTCACACACATGTAGTCGTCGAAAACCCCAGATATGGCTTCACAACATCAGAAATCGAAGGAGAAGTAGACCGCGCCATGGTGAGAAAGGTCGCCACCATGCAGGAAATCGTCGCTGTAGTGCTGCTGCAAAATCAACTCCCAAATTGACCAAAGAAATCCATCAGATCCGGATCACTCAAGGTTGTCTTGCAGTCGCAACCATGAAAACACAAAGTAGGGGCCTCGCCACATCCAATGCCGGACTCCTCACCTAATCATCACTCCATTTTGCACATAATCATCTCTATTGTTGCTGGGGGACAAGTTTAGACTTTCTCTGTCCTCGATTTCTGATATCCATAGTTGACTATTGGTGTTTGGAGACTTATTGGTGTTCGGAGACTACTAGATAAATATATGTGCTTTCTTGATTATTGGTGTTTGGAGACTTATAGTTATTGGTGTTTGTAGACTACTAGATAAATATATGTGCTTTCCTACAGGCAAAACATAACTTAATAGTTAATTCAGGTATTTATGTCAATACAAATCATCATACTTTAGGACGATCTACAAGCCCACCCCTTACATCACTATTTTAAATAGTGTCTTTTATCAAAATTAATTTCATATGTAAGAACTTAGTACGAGCAATTCCAACCGATCTCTCAGATCCGAGTTCCTATTCCTAAACTCCTCCATATGAGGGTCATTCATCCACATTCCAATTCTCTACTTTTCTGCGCACCCTAACAAACTCTCATTTTCATTCCTATCTTTTTCACTCATATCTATATTATTCATATCTTGGAACTACCAAATTAACAATTTTACATATAAACAGTAATAGCTGTTTTAACATATTTTTTTAATGGTTGTACGAGAAAAGGTACGTGCTTTCTCTACTCTATCTTTCTCTCCGTCTCCCAAACACTTTGGTCTCTCCCTCAAACGCACTTTGGTGTCTCGCTTTCTCTCCCTCAAACGCACGTGAGCATTCTCCGTCTGTTCTTGTTCTCCAAGGCAACCAAGCAGCAATCCATCGCCAAGCAGTGAAGCACCAGTGCACAAGCGCTAGCTCCTCCCAATCCTTCTTCCTGCTCGATTCCTCAATCCACTGCAGCTCAATCCACTGCAGCTCCACTTCTCTGCTCCCACTTCCCAAATCAGCAACAGCAAGCGCACAAGCAGCCAGCCGCAGCTTCCAGCCAAGCACGAGAGCAACACCACGAGCTCCTCCTTGGGGCAAATTAAGGTCATGTTTGGATCATCTAAAAGTAATTTTTAGTTGGGACTAAAGTTTAGTTGGCTAAAAGTAGCCAATACTTTTAGATGACTAAAGTTTAGCTATCCTGTTTGGATCTAGGATTAAAAGGCAACTAGGAGATGCATAAAATCCATTTACCCTTGAGTAGGAGAGAAGAGAGAAAGGGGAGGGATGGGATGGTGGGGTGGGTAAAAGTGACTTTTGCTACATATTAGCTACTTTTAGCTGGAATTAGATGGGTTTTGTGGAATAATGAACTAAATTTTAGTTAGGGTAGAACTAAAGTTTAGTTCATCACCCATTTGGAGTCCCTAAAGCTAATTTTTAGCCAGCTAAATTTTAGTTGCGGTCTCCAAACAAGGTCTAAATCAGCGGCTCGGCTAGCGAGCGGGCTGTGGCGTAGGTGGGTGCCAAGTGCCAACGCAGCTAGTGCGGCAGGGTGGCAGGCCCACCTGGACATGTGGCACAGGTGCGGGGAGATGCGGCCATGGCATCGCTGGACCTGGCCGGGGAAAGAGGGCGCGTGGAGGACAACTCCGAGGAGGACCGCACACAACATGCAGCCGTTGCCACTATCGATCATATGAGGGCTCCAGGCAGTGTGTCTGCCCGAGAATGGAGGTGAGGGTGAGAGGTAGCGGAACATTTGGCGGGTGAGAGGGGTTGACGATAGGGTACGGGGTCATGGTTCTGCAGTCGTTGCCGCCACGATCGAGAGGGAGTGGAGGTGGCACACGCGGTGGCAGATCAATAGGGTATGGGGTTATGACTGGACGTAAGACGGAGCGGAGCGGTGGATGCTGACGCCTGATGGTACAAAATTATTAGTAGTAGTACTACTTAGATTACACTTGACTGAGCCAATGGTCGGATGTTTAAGCATATGTTTGGTTTGGGATCAAGTGGGTTGGGTTGGCTCCGTCCCACTTTTTTGGGTTGGGTTGGACCCATCTCGTGTTTGGTTGAGAGGGTTGGGTTCGACCCAGTTTTTTGTTTGGTTGGAGGGGTTGAGAGATGTGGGATGGATGCCAATTTAACATTAGCAATAATTTTCAGCGGCCCCACCTGTCATCCGTGGGGCCCACCCGTCAGCCTCTCTTTTTTTTCTTCTTCTGCGGATCTTCTTCCTCAGGCTCCTTGCGCCTCCCTCACACGGCCGTCACCGCCCTCCTCCTTCACATCGTGCCACACCGCCCGCCCGCCAGCCGAGCCCCAGTGGAGCCATGACCTGCCCTCCTCCTCCGCGCCACGCCGTGCCAGCCGGCGGCAGGCCTTCCCCCGTCAGTCGAGCCCTCGCGCTTGCACCCGCCCTCCTCCTTTACGCAGGCCCCACGCCATGCCGGCCGTCGCCCTCCTCCTTCGCGCAAGCCCCGTGCCGCGTCGGACGTCGTCCTCCTCCTTTGCCCGTCGTCCTCTCCCTGCTCAGCACATTCCCCCGCCAGCACCGCACATCTTCCCCTCCGTGGCCGCCCGCTCCTCCCCGCCATGGCTGCGCAAGCCCCAGCCACCACACATCCTCCCCGCCACGGCCACACATCCTCGAGTGCATAGGAACAGGCAATGCAGAGGAACGAAGAGGGAGAGAGGAGACGCCGTTCAAGTGGGTCGAGTCCATTCCTTCGTTTTGGAGAGATGGATTAGACCTAGATCTGAGGGGAATATTCCCCTCAAGGATGGACTCAACTCACTTCACTTTTCTACCAAACACAGATCCATCTAGGTCGGATCCGTCCCAACCCACTTCAACCCTTGAACCAAACATGTTAAGGTTTTTATTGGTGATGACTGATGTAGTCGATGACAAGGTTTGGTTTAAGGATTTGTTCCCCGATGTTTTTTTATATTTCTTGTTTCGTTAATTTTTTCCTCATATTTATTTCTAGTGGTTTGATTGCATTTTTTCCTGATGATGTATTTCTTCTATATTCCTTATTTTGCATTCTCTCCTCATATCGTATTCTACCATTGTGGATTTTTAAAGAATATTATCTTGTCCCCATATATGACGAAGATTGCTTGTTGTTTTCTTGTAGGAATACTCTTTGTGGAAAATTTACCCATCTTCCTTTTTTTTCATGCGGCTTATTAATTTGGCTCATCTTTGCAGCAAGAGCTAGGCCCTATATCTTGTTTGTACTTTTTATCACTCATATTTTTTGTCTCCAAGTCAAGTTGTATTCCCATCCCCTAGATTTTTTAAAAATATATATATCATTTTTCGTTTAATATTTATTTATTTGTATTATCTAATGGTTTTCAAGACTTATCAAGTGTGTCCTCTAGCTAGGGGAAACGGTATGCACATATATGATCCAACCACAAAGAGAATGCTTCCGTCTTGACATGAATCAAGAAGCACATAATTTGCAGCTTTTTACAGTTAAAGGAATCAAGAAAGTGAGAAAAAATGTGTCTTATGTTTAGAATGAAATTCAATATAGCAGCCTTTTCACTCTAGGTAGCAATGCAAGCTGACAAAGATCTACGAGTCTATGCAGAAAAGGGTATTGAGGACCATTGCAGGTTGGTTAATTAAAAAATGCTTTACATTTTCCATTAGCATTTGTTATCCCATTGCATTGAATCCCAGCAAAGAATTTGAGTGAAATCACAAGCTATTTTTCACCCGAATATTGACCGCTAGTCCATACAATTCTGACTAGTAATATGTCGTGTTGGTTATGATTTGTTAGAAATTTGGGTGACAACTCGGATAAAATCATCAAGTTGTCACTGGGTACTCGTGCATTTGCCTGGCACCATGGACATGTTTGGTTTTGTGGCCACCTCACCCTAGCCTGGCCCACGCAATGCAAAAGGAGGTCGTGGGCCTAGTTAGCCAAAAACATGGATGGACTGTGTTTCTAAATAATACAAGCTATACCTTAAGTGTTGCATGCACATGTTGTTGGGCTGGATTTGAGCATCCCATACCCATAGCCTAGTTGTGCAGACAATAACTACCCCTCCTCCCTAGGCACTAGGGTTACCTCCCGCATTTCTTAGTTGTGCCGCCTCAGCTTAGCTCTCTCCTCTCACCTCGCGACTGTTGCGCTAGGTTAGGGCGCCGCCACATCGTCGTCATTACAAGGCTACGGGAAGTGGCCCTGCCTTCCTCCCTGTATTTGCAGGTAGGGAGGATGCAGGAGAATTGGTTCCTCCCTAAGTTTCCCTAACTCCTTTCAATCTCCCTACTTGCTCTCGTTAGGTCATGTTGTGCACACCTTGTGTTGCATTGTTGCATAGATTTTTTTAGGTTTTGGTGTGCACATCTTGTGTAGATCTGGTTTCTTCTTTGTGAATATCATATGTGGGCGTTGATTCTTTTACTTGTTGATTTTATTTGTGAGGTCTACTAACTAGATTTATAATTTGATTTTGTGAATATCTTAACTTGACGTTGGTGGATGCGGCTAGTGTTGAGTTCGATTTCGTGTTTTTCCTATCTTGCCGTTGATTTTTGCAGTTTAAGTAGTTTGATTTGGTTTGAACTTCATTAAACATATCTCCCTAAAAAATTTCAATGTTGCTGAAAAATAGGGATTTAAGTGGAAAATGCAAGGAATAAAAAACTCGAACATGTTAGGTCATGTGATCAACCCCCACCCTATCTAACCCATGAAATGCAAAAGGAGGTCGCTAGCCTAGCTATCGAGAAATACAAATGAAATGTGTTTGTAAACAACGAAGGCTACCTAAGTGGCTAAGTGTGGCATGCACATGTTATTAGGCATGATTTGCACTTTTAAGTGTGGTATGCACATTTTGTTGGGCCTGATTTGCGCAGCCTGTACCTATAGCCCAATTGTGTGTGTGACTACTACCCACTCACCAGCACTAGGTTTACCGCGAAGCAAATAAGAACTAGGTTTGCCGCTCGCAACTCTCTCTCCTTTCACTTGCACATTTTGTTGGGTCTAATTTGCGCAGTACGTACCATGTAGCCCGGTTGTGTGAGCGACTACTACCCACTCCCCAGCACTAGGGTTACCGCCCGCACTTCTTATTTGTGTTGCCTTAGCTCAGCTCTCTCTTTTTACCCTGCGGTTTGTTGCGTTAGGGTTAGCACATCGCTGTCGTTGTAAGGCTACGGAGAATTGGTTCCTCCCTAGTTTTTCCTAACTCTTCTCGATCTCCCTACTTACTCTCGTTAGGTTATATTGTGCACGCTTGTGTTACATAGATCTTTGTTAGGTGTTGGTGTGCACATCTTCGGTAGATATGATTTCTTCATGTAAATATTTTATGTAAGCGTTGATTCTTAGTAATTTTGTTTGTGACAGTTGGCCAATATCTTAATTTGACGTTGATGTATGCGGCTAGTGTTAAGTTCATTTTCGTTTTTTTCCTTTTGTCTTGGCGTTGATGTTTGCCGTTAAGTCGTTGGATTTGGTTTCGACTTCATTAAATATTTTTCTGAACGTTTTTTTCCTTTTGTCTTGGCGTTGATGTTTGCCGTTAAGTCGTTGGATTTGGTTTCGACTTCATTAAATATTTTTCTGAAAAAAATTCTATATTGCTGGAACCAGGAACCCGGAAAACTGCTCACACCGCACGTTCGCAACTGACGAGTGACGACTGACGAGGACTTGCACGAGTCCACCACTGCCTTTTCGTCTTTCGCCGATCCACCTCGCCTTTCCCCCCCACCCACCTCTCGGTCACTCCCATTCCATGGCGAACGCGGCGGGAGGGCGCGGCGCCGACGACGACGCGTACCTGCAGGAGCTCATCCGCGGATCCGTGCCAGGCCCGTCGTCGTCGCGCCCGCGCGTGGCTCCGCTCACCGACGACGAGATCGGCTGGTTCAGCTGCGGGATCTGCATGGAGACAAGGCTCGTGTTCGACCGGTTCCGCGCCGGCTGCGCGCACGAGTTCTGCATCGAGTGCGTCGTCCACTACATCGAGGGGCGCGTCGCGGACGGCGCGGTGCCCGTGCCCTGCCCGGAGCCCGGGTGCCGCGACGGCGCCATGCACCCGGAGGCGTGCAAGAAGCTGCTCGACATCGACGTCTTCGACGCCTGGTGCGTCGCGCTCTGCGAGCGCGCCGTCGGGCCGGCCCGCGCGCGGTGCCCCTACCGGGGCTGCGGCGAGCTGCTGGTGCTCGACGCCGCCGATGCCGCCGTGACCGAGGCGAGGTGCCCCACCTGCTCGCGCGCGTTCTGCCTGCAGTGCGAGGGGCCGTGGGACGAGCGCCACGGCGGCGAAGGTTGCGTGATGTCCCGGCTCGCCGATGGGCGGAATTGGACGCGCTGCCCGAGCTGCCGCGCCATGATCGACAAGACCGGCGGTTGCAGGCACATAGTGTGCAGGTAATTATCGACTCACTACAGATTCTTCTCGTTTTTGCAAACCTGTGAATCCGTGATCACTGCAACTCTGCTAGTTAGTATTCAGTCTCCGCAGGAGTCGTTTCAGTTAACGAATTGATCAGCATTTTTTTTTCCTTCGTGGAAATTGATCACCTCTATCCGTATGATAAGAGTACATGATGTCCATCTCTTCTTGTGATCTGCAGGTGTGGCACTGCCTTCTGCTACATCTGCGGCTCGGCTTTTTCAGCGAGAGGTTGCAGATGCATTGGGCCACCAGGGGAGGATGCTTACGCTGCCTTAACTCCGGTTAAAGCAGGACCTGAATGCAAAACAGGCGTTTCGATCGGCAAGTGTTGAACCGACCAAGTTAATTATCCATTCTGTGTGACGATTATTGATAAGAAACAGCAATGCTGCAGATTTGCAGCAAGCAATGGATGTCGGAAACAGCTTTGAGAGCTGTAGAGAGTTTCTCTGTGGCATCTCCTATCAGTCTTCTTCAGTGACAATGTAGCCAAGGCATTTCCCTATGAGCACCTTTGCATCCCTCTGTGGGGTGGGGGCAATGTTACCGGAGCTTCTTTTTTTTAATTCTCCGACGCCTCTGCTGGCTTCCGGCCGGCAAACGTAAGTCACTCCGCTCAGGACGTGCAGGATCGTCAGAGCAGTCAGCTTTGCGAAAAACATGACTGTTCGCTTCAGCTTATAAGCCGGCTGAAAAGTTGAAACGGCTGATTTGTTGTGAGAGAAAAACACTATTTGGTGGTCGATAAGCCAGCTGAATAAGCTGAAGCAAACAGACCGCATGTGCCCCCGGGAACAGTTCGAGCAAAGTGCCATGGATCGATGTAATAACTAACGCTGCCACCATTCCGATTCCGAATTCGCCTAGTTTGATCGAGTCCTCGGCGCCCACGCTCGCTCTGAACGCGCCACCACAAACCGGCCGGGGAGCCGCCGCGGCGACGACGAAGGAAAGGAGACGGCGCCCAGATCGGTTCGGCCCGGTCAGCACGGCTGTGGGCCCGAGAGCGTACGGACCCGAACCTATGATTTATGAACTTATTGGCTGATGGGCCAAGAGGAGGCCCAATCACATTTTGTCGAGGCCCAATTACGCGTGAATCAGAAAACTAGCTCCCGATCGGCCGGCGGTCGAGGAGGCCCATTTAGCCCACGTTTAGTTAAGGCCCCCGCAGTTGCCGGCCTGCTACTTGTGCTCGTCGCCAGACGTGGGCCGCGTGCTATCCGATGGACTTGCCGCCGGCTCCGGCTGCCGATCGACTAGCTAGCTCCTGGCCGCCGTCCCTACGCTTCCCTCGCTCACCTCGCGTTGGGTGATGCAGTCGTATATACGTGTCATGACGATTGAGCAGCGCAGGTGCCAATGCAAAAGGCGCTCAGCTAGCTGTGTGCAATGCATAATGGCATGGTACCCAGTAAGCGCGCGGTGCCAATAACAACAAGTGGCGCAAGTTGGTCCTTGACCTCGTACATATGTGGGAGCCGGAAAGTAAACTTGGGTATGTTTGGATACCCTATGTTAAAGTTTAACAAGTGTTAAAGTTTTAACACTCACAAATGGAGTGCTAAAGTTTAACACATTTGGGTGTTTTGATGGTGTGTTAAACTTTAACACTTTTGGTGAGAAATGACTCCATTGCCCCTTCTCTCTCCTCCCTCTCTCCGTCGGCCATAAATGAGGGGGCAATGGTGGGAAAAAATGGAGAGGTGGACCACTTTTAACAAGTTTAACAAATTTTAACCCCCCATGAGGTGTTTATGAAATTGGAGGTGTTAAACTTTAATACATCTCTTTTAACACATGTGTTTGGGAAAACCTCCAATGACCCGCCAATTTAATGGATTTATCTGGTACTTTTGGTGCACATTCTTATAGTACTAGGATGTTGTCCTAGGTATGCAGTAGGATCTTGAAGAGTCGATGGAAATGGAGAGGAAATCCATCAGGTTACTCGATCGCTACACGACAAAAAATGAACCATTTAAGTTAATACAACAAGTAGAGAAAATGCTAAAAAATCTATGAACTAAGTAATATCTAAAAACAAAATACTAAAATATTACTGATGAACAATGTGATATGCCTTGACTCGTGCGATCAAAGATCTTCTAGCTAGCTGTTGCAGGCAGTCCCATCCAGCAATGGCGTCTCTAGTTTAACGGCCTGCGCCGGCGGGCCGCCGGCCACGCTGACGACGTCCTGTCCGTTTAGCTAGGCGCTGGCCGGCCGGTGACGAGCGCAATCTTTCCGATTCCGTCGATCGATCGGTCGAAGAGAGGTTAAAATGATGCACGCACGTGAAGACAAACCAGGTCTCTAGAGACCACAAACCACCACTCCTGCAAATTGCGCACACGAGTTAGCATACGTGTGTCAGAGTGTGAAAAGAGGATTCTACGCATCAAAATACAAACATAAACCTAAGCACGGAAGGTGACAACACACGGTGCTGTCTGCAAGTTGGTGCTTGACCGCGTACATGTGGGTGTAGGTGGACTGTGAAGCTGCAAGGGGCGGATGCAATGCACTAAGCACTGGGTCGGTTGACGACGGTGTTAGAAAAAACCTGCGATGACCGGCCAATTTGATGGATCTAGCTAGGCAGTATCGCACGCATTTGCATTCTTATAATGTATATATCCATTATATATCCTGTGCTAGACAATCATATCCCAGATATATAATCTCAACTTTGAAATAATTGAGAGAGAATCGTCTAGGTGTTTTACTCGCTACATGACAAACCCGGTGACTTATGTGGTACGGTCATGCTAACCCTGGTACTGCCATGTCCGGTGATTCCGATCCACCCCAATGCCAAGTGGCTATTTCTCCTTTTTGCAATCCGGGGGATCACTCATGTCCGAGATGTGCATCAAGAATTCAAGAGAGTACCATTTAGTTGCAATACACGTGCAAGATGCATATCCGCCCGACCCGACCACCATTCTCCACCCATGCATCGCCGCAAGCCGTAACCGTGCGATCAAGCTGGCCGGCGCCCGTACGCGTACAGTACGCCTCCCGCCAGCTCAGCTGTATGTTTCTAGTGAGACGGCCCTACCGTCTGCCTACACATGAGCCGACTACGACGGCGCCCGCCGCCTGCTAGCTAGCCAGGCGCTGCCGATGACGGCTGACAAGAGCAAATTAACTCTCTTGTCGTCGCCCTATCTCCGGGAAATCGCAGCAAACTTGCTGCCCCGATCGATAAACAATGGTGTACAATACCAACCGCTACGTATCTAAGCATGCAGCGCCGATAGATAAACAATGCCGCAAGTTGGTCCTTGACCCACGTACATGTGGGGCAGGGGGCGGGTGCAGTGTACCTAGCTAGGATCGGGTTAGTTGACGAGAAGGTTAAGTAACCTCCAATTTGATGGACTTAATAACTTAATTAGTATATTATATACTATAGCATTACGCATTCTTGTATGTTTGTCTAGCTAATCGGATCCAAGATAATCTCGATGGAAATGGAGAGGTGATCCGCTGGGCCACTCGCTAAACGACAAATAAACACGGTGACTTTTGCAACCAGGTGAGTCTTATTAGCCCTGCTGCTAGTAATAATAACACATTTAAGATCATGTTTGTTTGAGCAAACAGCTTTTCAGTATAAAAAGCTTCGATCGAACCAGTTTCTGACAAGTTGGAAGTTTAGAAAAACTGAGTTTATATGAAATACTGGAAAACTCACTTTTATGAGTTTTTCGTAGCTTTTGAGCTTAGAAAGCTAAACACATATTTTAAAAACTAGTGTTGGTTTTTAACCGGCAGCAGCTTTTAAAAAAATTCAAAAACTGCAGCTCAAACAAACAGAACCCAACCAACAAGACGCGGCCCATTTGGAACGCGGGGTCCGGTAGAATCACTGCGGGAATTTCACGGTTTTCATCGAAACTCCTGTAAACACTACTGCGATGTTCGAAATGGAGTCCTAATAATGCCAGGGCCGAGACCCCCACATCTTTGCCACTGCTTGGTTGTTCTGCTCATGGGACGCCGACCAAAAAGAACAAAAAACTTCTGCAAACTTTCATCAAATTGCTTCTGGCAACCACTACAGCAAAACCATATTATTTCCTCACAACTGAATCTGAATGCATGGCACCCGATGCAAGGGGTCCGTCGTTCGTGCAAGGAAATTAGTGTTTCTTTTGTTTATATATGTCCTCGCTCAGCAAAAGGAAACCTACCAGTTGGCGATATACTGATACCTGAGGGGGATGTGCTTGGGTGGGAGAGGGGAGGTCGAGTTCATTGAACCTGAGGGGAGAGTGGGATCCATGCCAATCAAGTGACCAACCGACCCAGCGATGGAGCGCCGTGTCGTGCCGTCCTTTTCCGCGCGCCAAGTGCTCGATGGCCACATCGCGGCGGCTCATGGCACGGTCGTGTGCTCTAGGCCACGACGTTTTTGTCTCGTCTCCGCCCTGATGATATACCGATCGGCCATCTCAAACAAGTCTGATGTGAAATTTTGGTCTACTTGGCGAGATGACGATCGAGCAAAATATCCGCCCCCAAGTTGTAGATTGCATGCTTATATATTGATTTCAATTCGCGAGGTTCCGGCTCTGAATTTTCAAGGTACCTTGGATACAGCCATTGCGGTCGTTTACAGTCTGACAGGCTTAGCTAGCACGAGCCGGGAAAATACGATATTACCGTCTCAAACATTGGTCTTGTTTAGACAATGAACTTTGCATCTTACATTGTACGAATGTAACCCATCCTGGTCTGCATTCGACTTTTGTTGCTAGCATAGTAGCATGGCAATGGTTCTCGACACAACTTTTTTGTTAGTTGTTCCTTTTGCTTAGCCTTGAATGTGTTAGCATTATTTACATCAATAAAGGTGATGAAATGGATGACAACATGGTGGAAAACCTTGTGACATGACCATCAAAATTATGAATAAAAAAACGTTCACAAAAGTAGGCTTAATTAGAGGCTATTTGCATTATTAGTTTTGCCCATTGGACGATTTCATATATAGTCGAGGATCGAAATTATGAGTGTAAACGTTCACACTTGCCTAGTGATGGTTTCATAGTTGAGTTGTTGAAATTAAAAGTGTGGGCAAGTTGAGCAAGAGGTTCTCCGCGCAAATCATTGCCCTCGACGATCCGAGGTTGGCGCTGAGTTAAACCCTACGAAAGCCCACTTGGGATGGTGGCCAGAGAAAGGTCGGAATCCTTAAACCGCAATGCAGCTAAAAATGAGCAGCCTCTGTCACTGACGCCATGGCAATAATTCCTAGAGGACCACAGCTGACAGCACGAGCAATAGCCACGGGCCCAAGTTGGCCAATTTGCTCCCTAGCTTTCGATTTCAAGTCTGAAGAAATCAGGGATGATGCAGAGCAGCAGACCCCTCCCTGGGGCCTGAATTTCTTGCAGCCTCGTAATACTGGGCACTTGCTCGAAAGGACATCAGTAGGCATGTAAAGTGAAAAGGATATGTTAACAGCTGGTACAAGTGAATAAGACTTTGTTTTTGGTCGTAAAAATCCAAATATTCGACTTTGTTTGTGGCTGTAGACCTCAGTGCCAACCTAGAAAAGCAAAACCAGGCACCAAATCCAGTGTGCAAGTCACAACCTTTCTTAGCTTGGGGTCACAGTCCAGGATACAATTATCTGTACCAGTATCCATCTACCAGCATAAAATGTCCATAAACTATAGCACGTACAGAACCTGCCCAGGTTCAGCTAATGCCTTGACCAGTGGCCCTTAAACAACACCAGCCGGAATCTAACGCATACAGCATACTTATGCATTTATTCCCAGCAAACAGCTGATCGAGTGAGACAAACAAAGCCTGCACATCAACAACCTGCAAAGCTTGATTAGGTCATCTAGATCTTTCTGGATTTCTGGTGCCACAGCCCACATTTTGTCGGCCTTGGCCGGCACCTAACGTTTCCTGAAAAGAATTGTTGCGTAGAAAGCGAAACCAAGTGCTTCCAGACCAAGAGTTGCAATATAAAGCACACCATATATATACCAAGCAGCACGCACATTACAGCACAGCAGACATATGGGGGCATGGTAGTTATTGAATCGGTCTCGAGCTTGCTTCCAATCATAGACGCACCATACAGCAGCATACTATAAACATTGTCATAAGAGTACCACCGGCAGAAGCATATTTTCTTAATCTAGCATATATAACTACGGTACGATCCGCGACGAAACGTAGCGGAGATAACTGCCTCTTCAGCATCACCACAGGCAAGGAACCTGACATGGAAACAAAAATGCAGCTGAGAACTGAGATAGTCCATTGTACAAGAAGTATGTAGGAAAACCAAAAGTAGGCAGTAAGGATGCCTTACATTTTGGCAATAACCATGGCCTCTCAATAAGCACCAGCTGCCATGAGCATCTCATCGAGGCTCCAGAGATCCCCAGTGCTAGCCCCGTCCTGTGGAGCATCATTTTGCAGAAGGCTGTCCATTGATGTGTCCGGGCTGCTCTCAACATAAGACAATGGCAAATAGTTCATCTCAGGATTAAAACCGGACATGTCTTGTGCGAGATTGGGTGCGCCATTTCCCTGAGGCACAGCTAAACCATAGGTGTTCCTCATTCTCTTTGACACTTCACCTTGCAGGCACGCAGGATCGGCATATGCTGGCACAGCATTATTGGGAGCAAAGACTGAAGTGTAATCTGAGGTCATGGTCTCATCGTCCCACCCAAAGTCAGAAGAGCCATATGAGTTACTGCTCTGGTCAGAGAGCATGTTTGATGCAGATCTCTTAGTGGGCACATGAGGTCTAACTGCAGGGAGGAAACTGGCAATCTCAGCTGGCTTCACAGGAGCCTTACTGTCACTGAAGGCAAACATTGCAAACAAATCATTGTCTCCATTGTTCAGATTATTGAAAGCCTCATCAGCACAGGTCTCTGTAGGTGGAGCAAGCTTTGTTGGATTGGCAGTAGTTGGCTTTAGGATTGACTTCTGAGCATCTTGCTCTTCATCAGGAAAATTGACCTTCGCTTTCTTGCCACGGATCTTGCGAGCTTCAGCATCATATGCCCTAGCTGCCTCCTCAGCCGTGTTGTAAGTTCCAAGCCAAACACGGACACCCTTGCTAGGGTCACGGATTTCAGCTGCCCATTTGCCCCATGGACGCTGGCGGATCCCCCTGTACTGATTCTTCCGGTTGCGCTTTGCTGAGGTAGCAGTAGGTTCATCATGTTGAACAGGCTTTGGAGTCATCACATCATCTATATTAAAGATCGCATATCAGTTCATCTAAATAAAACATACGGAATAGGCATGCAAGTTTTGTAAGAACAGAAATAATACTTGTATGACAGATAATAGCAAATACAGAAGAATTACAATAGCTACAGACCCTAGGAATCTATAGACCTAAAAGTTTGAAAGAAAAGTTGCATGCCACGAGCCAGCAGTTTATCAAACATCAAGATAATCTAGCAAGTGATATTGTGAATTTGTGATTGAATCGCCCCAGCAACTAAGAAAAGCGATCCCAATAATTTGACACCTTTCACATCTAGCATGAACAGTTCGTAATCAACACCATAGTACTAGGCTTGTAAGCTAATTTGTTTGTCTGGATAGCTGGACTAGAGAATAGTACTAACTGGTAACAAAGAGGATGAACTAGCACTAATATCCTTTCCTAAAAATCTTAAGAGTAGAGGCAATCCCTAGTACACAAAAAGCCCACAAACATATGCTATCAATAAAGAAAATTTGTTGCACGACAAAAAGCAACAGATAGTAATTTTGTAAAACTATTACAATCAGTCACCTTTGAAGATCCATCGAGATCTTCAAAGACATCAACTTACACTTCAGAATAAAGTTCATGTAAATTTGAATCATTTCAATCCTTCTCTCTTGACTTAACAAAAAAAAAGACATCAAATACTGTAACCCAGTAATTTTTTTCAAAAAAAAAGTTGACAGAAAAAGGGGCTGAACCTGCATCTAAACATCAATAATGAGATAACAATTAACACGGAAGAATTCTGGATTCCAGAACCTATTCCTCACTGAAAATTAACTAGACATAATACTGTCTAGAAAGTGGCTGCAAGATCCCTAATCGGAATAAACCTAATCTCGAGATACCTTTATAAGACAACTACTTGTAAGTTGTAACCATAACTGTACAGTAGATCACTTATGTAAATTGTAAAATCACAAATAAATAAAAGCCTGAAATCTATCTGGTTTGAAACCCGAGTCTAGAAATCGAGATGCACGACAGAGCAAACCACATCAACTACCTTAAGATCTACACTAAATAATTTCTCCATTTGTAGCATATATCATTACAGACATATACTACAAATTGTCCATGCAGATTATTTGACAAAATTTCGTCTAGCCACAGCATGAGTAGCCAAGAGATAAAAACTTCCGTGTTGCAGTTGCAGCTGGTAGCCCTGTTTGGCTGCAGCTCCATGGAACCCCAAGTCACTCCTCCCACAACAACCAGAGGAGATTGGTGAAACAGACCCCGAAAAGAGGCATCTTTCTCTCGCCCGGCCGTCTAAGCAGAGTGTGTTCCAGCACAGAACAAAACAAAACAAAAGGATGTAGCGGCTTTAATGCGGTTCTCACCAGCTGCGGTGGGCGCCGCCTTGGCCGCGGCGGCGAAGGTGAACATCGCCGGCTCCGGCGGGGGGACCTCCTGGACCTCATCGTCGTCGTCGCCGGCGGCGTCCGCGTCGCCGCCGTCCTCGCCGAGGCCGCGGACGAACTCGCGGAAGTCGGCCTCGAAGTCCTGCTCCCCAAGCGCTCCCTTCCTGCTGCCGAGCCCCGGCCACAGCAAGTCGGCCGTGACCCGGCGCGGCTGCTGCTGCTGCTGCTGCTTCTTGGCCGCCGCGGCCGCCGCCCCGGACGGGCGGATGAAGCCGGAGAGGATGGCGCCGCCGCACATCGCCGCCACCGGAGGAACAGACGCCGCCGCAGCGGGGTGGGGGTGGATGGATTATTGGAGGGACGGGACTACGGGAGGGCACGGGCGGCACAGTGACGAGGCTGGGGGAAAAGGAGGGGAGATCTTTGCGGCTTGCTTTGCCCCTCTCGCCGAGTGAGAGATGGAGAGGTGTGGAGGACGGAGTTGGGAAGATGGTAGCTAGCTGGCCACGCTACTTATAATCAGAGGCCACGCTGACGCGCTACCGGACAGTGACATCAAAGAGATAGCTGCGGTGGGGCCCGCTGCCCCGGCTCCCGTGTCCGCCTCGCGTGTGCTGCAGTGCTCCGGCTCGCGGCTCCTCCACTCGTCGCTTCGGCGCAGTCTTTTTATTTCCCCGGTATAAATAAACAATTCTAGTTTACCTCCTGGACCGTAGCAAAAATAAACGACGATGCCTCCTCTTTTACCGTAGCAAAAATCATTTTATATACTATAAAAGAAAAAAAGCCAACTCAGTTCATGTATATGCAACATAGTACTCGCTCCACTGTATCCCAACAACCCAAAGCACTGGATCTACCAGCTAGTTTTAGGTGCACTGGAGTACTTTGTACTAGTAGAAATCTTTTGCCGCATCTGCAAATGATGTGATATATCTGTTCATAATTTAAAAGTTACAGGCAGAGCATTTCTCGGAGACGGTAATTCTGATGGTAAACGTTTGCCAAAAGATGCTTTCAGTTTATTAGCCACAAAACGCTCTGTTCATGTGATGAGGCTCCTCTGGCTTGGGCAATAATGACATGCCAAGCGCGAGTAGCTTGGCTCCGAAGGCGTACGTTGCTTGCGATGGTAAACGTTCGCCAAAAGAGGCTTTTAGATAGTTCAGTCCACAAAACGCTGTTCATGTGACGACTGACGAGGCTCTCTAGCTAGCTTGCATTTGGGCTGGGCAATAGCACGCGCCAAACGCGAGCAGCTAGCTGTGCTTCCATTCCATCCCTCGTTTTGCGCTTGGCTGTGTCCACCCACGCGCATGACTACCATGCCATGATATCTTTGCTCGTTTCGTGCTCGGTTTCTCTCTTTGGGACGTACGGGATTCCCTGGCGGACGTTTCATCAGCGCAGGAGGAAAACCGGGCGGGCGATCGAGATGGCGTGGCAACTGACAGCGAAACCCACGGGCAGAGAGAAGATCGATATATGATCGTGCTGAGAGCCCGAGACTGCGTCCGGTTTGGGAGGCTAGCTCCAAAAGGTGGTTTGGGGTTTCGGAGATCGGAGCGCGGCTGGATCGCGCTCGACGGAGGTGGTTAATGGTTTGGTTTGACGTGTTGGTAACTGCCGCTGGAGCCGAGCGAGCGCGCCGCAGGTCGATCGCCTGGTGATCCGGAGGCTCGAACACGGTCGATCTTGACGTGACAGCGCCTTCTTTCCCTGATCGGATATGATCCTTCTCGATCCGTTCCTCAATTCTGATCGAGTACGTACGTATACACCATCTTTTTCGTCTAACCTTTCCCTAGCTTACGTAGCATTCTGTTCATATATATATGTACCGCCACCAGTACAAACCAAGATGCATTAATTGCATGCTCAGGTCGGCACACTGATGTGTGCTCAGTTGCTCACCCATCTATAGATCGCGCTATACTTGTGAACATCCACAAAGTTGCTTCTGGAAGCCAGGATTCCCGTTCAAATCTGCAAAGGCTCGTCGTCTTCCGAACTGTGTAACAACAACGTACCAGACGCATGCATCCATGGTCAGTCTTTCAGCTGCCCAAGTTCATTGCATAAACAGGAGTTTTCAACTACATGTATGTTTTTTTTTAAAAAAAAAAGCTTCGTATTAAGGAACTACACTCCAATCGATTGACTTTGATTACAATACTAGCTACACGCCTACGCCCCAAACGTACATCTGACTTGGTGTATAGACTTTGCAACACTTGCGCGCACGGATTCAGTTGCAAGCACTTCTCATCTACAGTACACACGCACAACAACTATCTCGCCTCCACTGGCAAATAAACTTCAATATCGCACAAAGTTTCGCCCATCTCTGAGGTTTTGTTCGTTGGACTACACGGACACACATATCAACCATGAGAGAGGGGGGGGTCACAAATTGAAACTAATTAGTTTTTGCAGATCATGTACGCCCCCCACCCACGTTTGCCTTTTCCCAATAAATTTGCAAGTAGTAGGATTTTTTTTAAATGGAAGTAGTAGGAATGAAATGGCAGCGGTTAGCCAACTTGGGTGCACACAATCTCCTTGTCCGCATCCGTGCGTCACCTCAGCTTGGTTTTTGGCGTGGCATGGCAGCTGGGAGCACCGCACAAATCTGTACTTGTTTATGCGTGATCATCAGATATGTCAATCATGTACGTGCATACATTGAATCGAACTAGATGCTCCTCATGTTGACTGTGCAAATTCCATGAAAACAGAAAATGTTAGGGTATAATTATTTCCTTTAGAAATATGTAGTGATATGGAATAAATAAGTACAAGATGAGATATATCTCGAGCCGATCCCCTGATAATGAATTAATGTGGTGGGAGTATAAAATGTGGAGGCCGCCGCGAGCCTGTTTTGACCATAGAGGATAAAAGATAGGACCGAGCTCAATGCAAGTTTAGGGTGCGTTTGGTACCGGGACGGGACGGGACAGGACGGGATGGGACGATCCCAAATTTGATAGTGTTTGGTTCGGAGTCACGAGGGATGGGACGGTCCACAAATGGGAATATGCTGCCAAGATGCGGGATGACCCCGTCCGGCCAAAACGAGCGGATAGGGTCATCCCACTTGGGGCGCCGTCTGCTCCGTCCTTCTCCGTTCGTGAGACTGGCACGGGGGCTTCTTCGTCTCCGGCAGGGCGGGGTCCTCCAGCCGCGCGGCCGGTGCCCAGGGTCGGCGGCGTGGCCTGGGGCGAGCGGGGCGAGCGGCCGGCGGGGCAAGTGGGTCCAGTCGGCGGGGCGAGCGCCCCCGGCGTCGCGGCCGGTGCCCACGGCCAGCGGGGACCTCCGGCGGCGCGTCTTGGGGCGAGCGGGGACCTCCAGCGGCGCGGCCTGGGGCAAGCGGGGGCAGCAGGGAGCTCCGGCGGGGGTGAGCGGGGGCGGTGCGGCCTGGGCGGCAGGGAGCTCCGGCGGGGGCGAGCGGGGGCGGCGCGGCTTGGGGCGGCAGGGAGCTCCGGCGGGGGCGGGAACCGGCTTGCCGGCGGCGAATGGGGAGATGGGTCTGGTTGGAGAAGATAAGGGTGAGGAGAAAAAGAAAAGAAAAGAAGATGACATGTGGGCCCATATATGACATGTGGGTCCCACTAAACACATGCAGCTAATGGTGTTACCCGAGCCATCCGTCACTCGTTTTCAATCCATCGTACCAAACAAAAAATTGGGATGAATTCATCCCTCTCAACCAAACATCAGACGGGATGATCCCATCCCAAAAAATAGAGACGGCACCGTCCCATCCCATCTTGTCTCCAAACCAAACGCACCCTTAGAGTTTCATGAGTATTAAATTTGTTGTCACATCAATAAAATTGTTGACTTGGTAAGGTCATTATGCATGAGGGGGAGTTTCATGAGATAAGTGAGAAATTTCATCCCCATGACGCTCAACTGGCACAGTTACCGAGTTCTTAGTCTTGGTAACTATGCAATAAAACTGTGCACCGAGATCGGCCTAAGAAGCGATAGGATGGATCGATCTGACACGATTTGTTGGTATATGCTGAATAAATAAACTAACATCATCATAAACCGGTTGGGCACATGTGAATCACTGGTGATTCTTACAAGATGAGTGCTGTTGTCTACTTCCTTTGTCACAGAATTAGCTATACGTTTAGATTTTTTTCAAAGTTAAATATTTTTAACTTTAACTACGAATAGATAAATAATCATAGAGACTAATAGCATAAAAATAATGTTAGTAGATTTATCATGAAACCAACTATTATAATATGTAACTTATTTTATTTGAAATAAATTATTTTTGGAGATATTGTTGGTTAAAGTTAAAAATATTTGACTTTTGAAAAAGCTAAATATAACTATATTTTGGAACGAAGGGAGTATGATCTATGAGACTATGTTCCTTTGGCGGGCTGCTAGGCTAGTTCAACATCATAATAATCCTGCTAGGCTAGGATAGTTTTACTTTGAGCACCTGTGCTGCTCGTCCATGGGTTAATCCAAAGAGTTAGCTTCCTGTACTGCTCGGGTCTTGCTAGTTAACAACAACTGGAAACGAATAAGATTAACGGATCTAAAGATTATACTGTTTAGCTCACAATAGGCTAAAATACTGTACTTTTTAACATAGTGTTGCAGAGATGGTTTCAGACCAAGCATAGATGGTTAGTTAAAGTATTTCCTAGAATTTGTGCAGCAAATCAATTATGTTCATCAATTGGATATGTGGATTCCATATCTATTTAATTGCATATTTATTTAATTGCATATTCTGTTGCAAAACAAAATGGACAATTCTGTTTGCTAAATTTGCAGTCATATCATGCTAACATATTGTATTATATATAGCTCATTGCTTGTAGTTTAAGGCTGCTAATCTTGAGCAAAAAAAATCGGTCAATTATTGATATTAGAAGTAGCATATGGTTGAACATGCTTGCTGAATCATTATGCCTATTATTCTTTCTATAAATAAATTTCAGAGCTCATTACTTGTTCGGTTTTTTCTTTTGAAGAGGAAGAGAGAAGGAATAGGATAGAAGGTGGATCAAGATAGGGAGCTTGCATCTTTCCGAGTCCATATGGTTAAACTATCCTGTGTGAGATGGAGGTGAAAATCCAAAGGGTGCTGCTGTCTTCAGTTTGGAGTATCCCATTTTTTGCGTTTGTGTAGTTTGCTGAAAATCCAAAGGTATACTCGGCTTATTCTGGAGGTTTGCTGAAAATTCAATTTGGAGGAAGCAAATCTACAAAAGGCATTGCATGCTTTCTACGTTTGCTATCTGTGAACATTCTGTGCAACTTGGATTCTTAATTACGTTTGCTACATGTGAACGTTGATTCTCAATGACTGTGATCCGATACCTGAGATGCAAACCAAACACCTGTAATGTTATTTAATACCGTTACCTTCAGCAGCCAAATAAAATCTGTAAATGGTGATACCATAACTAATACCGTTGCAATCTATTTGCATTTACATTACCATGCCAACCAAACACCTCCTATGTTCCTTTAGCGGGCTGCTAGGCTAGTTCGACATCGTAATAATCCTCCAGAAATCCCTACGTCCCAAACAGGCTAAAAAACTGAGCCGGACAACGTGTTGCCGCAGCCGGCACCCTGGCTCTGGTCTGTGTCGTAATTGCGAGCGAGACCATGCATGTGATCACAAACTGTTGCGATTTACTACTCCGTAGCATTGGATGGGCGAAAATGTTGGGTACGTGTACAGGATAAGGCCGGTAGTGGCCCGGCGGTTTGGCAGATCGAAGTTGATGATAGACGGGCATGGGTTTAGCTAGCTAGAGAGTAGAGATGGCCAGATGGGTGCGGACAGAGTGATAGGCACGACGAGTTGGTTGGCGTCGACAGAACGTGCAGCAGCTTCCAGCTCCTTGGTGTTCCTGCGGCTCGTTTTCGCACACGTGCGCCCGCCGCATATATAGCCAACAGCCCATACCGTGCCTGTCTCGGCTGGGCGCCTGGGCAGGTGAGGTGGTGTCTTGCTCGCGCGCAGCAGCAGCAGGGACGGGCCAGCAGCGCGTGGCGGGCGTGGGTCTGGGTCTCCGTCGCCGAGCCAGCAGGGACCAGCGGCAGTTCAGTACGCCGCTCCCCCGCCGCGTATGTGCGGCGCAATCCGGGGTAGAATTCTGGACGGCGGAGACGAAGCTTCCTGCCACGGCTTCGTGCAGCACGACGACGCGCCGAGACGCTGGCCCTAGAGGCGCGGGACGGTGACGCCTCCGCGGCGAAGCTACCCTGCGGCGGCGGAGGCAGCGAGCGTCCGCGGTTTTGGTCGGCCGGACGGGCACGGATGTTGGTCGTCTTGTCGTCCGTCCCCGTCGGGGTCCACGCGGAGGGGCTGACGGGCCGAGCCGAGTCGATCCGCGGAGGTGCGTGCGTGCGGGTCTTAAGTCTGAGGCCTACGCTCGTCGGGTGGGCCTGGACCCCGGTGCTATGCTTGCTGCTTCTGCTTGCTCCTCTTACGCGGGCCACACACGGAGCGTCCCGTGGGCGATCACGGCCCCTCCCTATCGCAGCAGCATCCGAGCCCAATTTCGGCCTGAAAAACGAGACACGACGGCTCTCCTTCGATCCATCATGATGTCGGCTCGTCCGTCGTGCAGGTTCCCAACTTCCCATCCGTCTTCCGTCACACTGCCGTCTGAAGTTTAACGGCAAGCCTCCTCCGCCCCCGTCCTCCGTCCACACGCCGACCGGGTGGCGTGCCCACCCGCCTGGCCACCGTCCCGCGGTGTTTCTTTCCTCTCCTCCAAGCCACCGCCCGCCACCGGCGCCGCCCGCCCTCCTCCATTTATACCTCTCCGGCGCGGCGACGCACGCAAACCTTCCCTCCCGTCCCGCACCAACCAAGGCTACGATTTTCTCGGAATCCCAAGAAGAGGCGGGATCGAAATCAATCAGTGCCCTCCCCCAGAACCTGCTGCCACCATGTCGACGACGGCGACGGACGAGGCGGCGTTGGAGGCGCGCCTCCAGGCGCTGCGGCAGAGGCTCGGGAAGAAGCAGCACTTCGAGGAGGCAGTCGCCAACCTCGCCGCCGTGGTCCGAGACCGCTACGCCGGCGCCTCCCCCGCCCTCCGCAAATCGGTAAGCCCAAACCCACCCGACCTGGCCTGCGTCTCTACGACAAGAGTAGCCTGTGCTATGGATGGATCACAGAATACCTGGTAGTCGTAGAATACAAGGCTAGTTGCCGTTTAGGAGATGGAATTTTGTGTGGCCTGCACTGCTGGGATCCAAAATTCGATGCTTGTGGAAACGTAGGCCGTAGCACTGCGTCGAGTTGGATTTGTTTTTATATTGCAACTGCTGAATTTAGCCATGAGGTTTCCATTTAGCAAATAAACTGTACAAATTTTGTTAAGAGTGTCAAACAATTTCACTAGTGTTCAATAGATGGTGAATGCTCTTAGTTTTTCCCGGAGCAGAGAACACCAGTAACATGACTGGATTTCGGAGTAACGTTTTAGTTTTCTGCAATAGATGGTTAAGAGTGTCAGCCTGCCAGCTATCTGATTATAATGCAGCTAATCCCAGCATGGGAGGGCTAGAGAATCCTTCTCTATGCTTGAGACTCGAGAATGATCTTAGATCTTACTGCTTCTCAACTTACTGCGATGAAACTGTTTTTCCCTGATTGTTTGCACAGAATTCGACAAACGACTGTTTTCAAAAGTAAGGATGGCTTTTGAGTCATTCTTCAGTGGTTCTGGTCAAAATATTGATCTTCTTATAGTAACATGACTGAATTTAAGAGTAGCATACGGAGTCTGTTGAAAAATGGCATGGTTTTGCTTTAACTCTGTTGTATCACTTTAAGCAATTCTATAAGAAAGATGTGATCATCATGTCTGTGGTAATAAAAAGTGGCATGGGCAAACTATTTAGAGGAAGTTTATATCCCCATGTTCAAAATATCTAAACAAAAACACACAATCATTTGATGAGTTAAGATTACGAAGTTCAGAGATAATAGGAGACAATGTATTGTTGTTGCTGTCTAAAGAAGCAGGCTTAGTAGTATATGTGTCCGTACGGAGTAACAAGACTAAGGCTTCTCTGTTTGATATGTAACTATGAGTTCATGAAGATATGTATATGCTACCACGTGGCACCTACATATATCATGGAGATATTTGCCATGTGCCCATGTAGCTGGAAAAATGCAGAGCATCAATTTTGGAGGGCCTTTCAAGTTTCAACTACATTATCACAAAACTAATCTTTTCAAAAGTGTATGCTAGCCAATTGTTTTAAGCTGGAATCGCTTGTGCATTCTATAATACAACTATATGACTGTTTTTTATTATTTTCACATAATTACTTATTTGGACTGCTACAGCCTTTAAACTCCATTTTGTTCGTTCTTCACTGTTACAAGTGCCATTGTCTTTGTGTTTATTTTGAGAATTTGTTACTTTCTGCAGATGTACTCCACTGTTTGCCGTGTTGCAACAGTGCTCCAGACTAGATATACAGCTCCTGGATTTTGGCGTGCTGGTCTGAACCTCTTTGTCGGAGCAGAGAAGCTGGTAACTAATCCTGCTGAAAAGGAGCAGTTGAAGAGCTGTATTTCGAGGGCTCGGGAGCATCTTGATGAAAAAGAAAATGAGGATTCTATGCCAAGCAACAGGGAAGCAGGTATGTACTATAATAAAAACATAAAAATACATTTGGATTAATAGACACGGTCGAAATATTTAGTCAGAATATGCTATGGTGATTTTTTTATTGCAACATCCAAAAGTGTTGAGAAACACTCGGAGTCCTTTATGATATGACTGGTCTGGTGGTAATGGTACAAGAACTTAAGCTTTAGGTACCCACCATTTGGTTACAAGGCATTTATTTGGTTTATCATGTTGAGTACGTAAATATAAAAAAAGTGGACATATTTTTGTCATGCACTTATATAACAGTTGCTGCTTAAAAATCTTTACCCTTGTAAATATTTTTTTTGCTAAAAAGATGTTACTTTTTGCAGACACCAGATTTCTTTTTGAAGGGCACCTTACTGTAGGACAGGAACCTCCACCTCCAGCATGGCTTGTTGCTGATAATTTAGCACGGGAATTGAGCATACTAACTGAATCCTCTGGGGATCAAGATGGGAACAACAATAGGAGGGAGTCTAGAGCCGAGGATATTGCACCTGCTATAATGAACTTCTTAGAAACCATATCAGGAGACAGGGATCTAGAAACTGCCTTGGAAGAATCACTGCAGGTAGGCATAAATACTAATCTTATCCACTTATTTGGTATATGTTCTCTCATGGTGACATTTTCATGATAGTTTGTCAATGCACACTGCTAGGTCTCTTAACCAACTAAAGGAGGTACAGTTATATGCTTCTGATCTTTTTGGGTTCCATCAGAGAGGATAATGGTTTTCTTTAGTTTGTCCAATCTCATGGAAAATTACCCGTGAACTTAATTTGCACTATATTCAAGTGAAAGTACAAAATTTGTTGAAAAGTAGAGGCCATCCCATGTCTTGATGCATGAGGAAATAGTTCTCTTTAAGTTGCTAAACAATTGTCATCTTTCTTAAGACCTACATGGTCAATTTGCAGTTTTACGTACTTTTGTCTTCCCTGTACTGGGCTACTCATACAATTTATTGTGGTGTAGCTTGTATTCCAGCTGTCACAACTCTCTACTGTTATGATGAAAGTCTGCTCCAGTTAGCTAAAACTGTACTAAGATGTATTAATCTGGAGCATCAATTTTCTGTTGCCAGGGTATCATTGAGCATCCACCCAGGGCACCCCCAGCTTCAAAGGAAGTTGTTGCCAATTTACCTGTCCTAACAGTTACTGAAGAAGTCATTGCCAGATTGGGTAGTGAGACGGAGTGTGCTGTTTGCCGTGAAAACTTGGTTGTCGGCGACAAAATGCAGGAGCTGCCGTGCAAGCATCTTTTCCATCCTCCGTGCCTGAAGCCATGGCTGGTAATCCTCTCCTAGACCCTTTGAATAATTAGGTGTATTTGGAGTAGAGTAGCATCATTGTTACAAGTTTTTTTCAAAAAAAAAATCACTGTTACAAGTCAGCATAAGCTAATCAGTCATGATGTTTTGTTTTTGTTTAGGACGAGAACAACTCGTGCCCGATCTGCCGGCATGAGCTGAGGACGGATGACCACGTGTACGAGAGCAGGAAGGAGCGCGAAAAGGAAGAGGAGGAAGACAGGAGGGGAGCGGCGAATGCTGTTAGGGGTGGGGAATTCATGTATATCTGAACTCAGCAGTACCAGAGTGTACTCCATTACTGAGCTTTCTGAATTTGTGATACCTCATTGTCGTTGTACCTGAAGTTAATAGCGCCTGTCGCTCTCCACAACATTTTCATGTTGGTGCCGGCTGGACAATGCAGTTCGTGATGGATGTATATTACTTTCACTGCTTGTAAGGTGCCCCGGCAGAACGCTGTTTGATCGGAACTCGCCACGCCTCGCTGGCACGGCTGCCAGGTCAGTGGCGAAGCTTAAGACAACGATTGGCGGAGAGATTGCTTTATACTCCCTCCGTTCCAAATTACTATTTATTTTAGTTTTTCTGGATGCATAGCTTTTGATATGCACTGGATATATACTATATCTAGGTACATAATCTAGAAAAGTCAAAACGATATATACTAGACATCAAAACGATATATACTATGTCTAGTACATAATCTAGAAAAGTCAAAACGAATTCAAAACGAATAGTATTTTGAGACGGAAGGAGTAATTCTTTAGAATTTGAATTTGGGCTGAAGTATGTCCTCAAGCTCATTAACAGTGCGTATGTTAATATATGCCGTGGTTGTACTCATCCTAGTCGACCATCCTTTGACCCATTTAGAACTCGAGTAATTCTTTAAGATTTCAATAAAACTAAGCCTCTTTGATTAAATTCTGCCAAATATGCCTTTTGCCCGTTCTGATGGTGATGTCCTGGATTTTTTAATAGGAAATAAGTTGGCTTAGGACAAAACTAAAATTACATTCATTTTAGGACCGAGAGAGTATGTGCTGGATACAAACGGCTAGTTATCTTGGACTAGTATGTTGACAAGAGAAATTGTGGCATAGCGATACTCCTACATATCTCATTGTGTGTGTATCTATCGGTGCTAAGAGAGACAAATGAGTTATCTTGTCTAGGGTCAAGATGCATAATACGAATGCTATGGTTCTCCACTGGTGTTATTTTGATAATAAAATTAGTCCTTAAGAAAGAAAATCTAAATGATTGAGTACAAGACCTACGCTACAAAATGAGAATGATGGGTAACTGACCTCAACTACGGAAACGATTCATCAATCCATGCTACAATCTCCTCGTGCTATGGAAAACTCATTTGGATACTCCTGTGAATGATTCTTTACCGCGCAAGATATTAGCAATGAAGAATTACTGTCCCATGTGAACACTTTCTCCTCGAACGTGACTGGTGATCATATGTCCATATCTATTGTTAGGCATAGCAACTCAAATAGTCAAATGGCTAGAGATCATTCAGGAAAACAGAAACACACATGAAAAGGTTTTAGATGGAGTGAGGGGAAAAAATATGAGCCAAGCTATAAAGAGTTCTAAGATGAAAAGTTCACAAAGATACGAATCAACCTTTTTATGTTGATAGAAACAGGTCCCTGTCTGAAATTTGAATTCAACAAATTTAAAACTATGTAATTACTATTTTGCTACTGTTCTCTGCAAGGAGATCGGCTGATGACTCCACTAGTTTTCGTGATGAATATAGTACGTAGCAGGAGTTCCAAAATAATGAAACATGCAAATGCAAGGCTCCTTTGACAGGATGTCACAATGGGAGAAAGGTAGAAAGCGATTTGAGCCGGAAGATATGAAAGCACGGGAACATCCAGATTTTTTTTTTAAGATAAAAAACCAAACTGACTCTATTTGACCACGAGACACGGTAGTAGCGCACGCAAAAAAAAATGTAATTTGGTATACTGTGTGTAAACCAAAATTACCTTTCGCTGCAGGCAACGAAGAATTCCGTTAATAATAGTCCACTGTTATGAACACAGTACCACGAGTCCACGACCAAACCAGCACATGGGCTGATGCTGTGGGCCCCTATCTCAGACGGCGCTAACCTCGCTAACACCGATCACCAAGGGCAGGACCCACCAGGCAGAGACACGACCGCCCATTCCCTAACGGTGACGGTGACGGCACGCTCGCTCCACCGCTGGGAACACGCCCAGACGGATCAAACGGGCCCTTCGCTCCCTCGATTCCACGAACACAGACGCGAACCCTGCCGTGAGCGAAGCAACCCGTGCACGCTCCCGAATTCCGATGCACTCGTCAGGCTCGAGCGCACAGGCCAGATCGCAACCCTACGCCACACCGCAGGCCACACCGAATCGATCTGCACCCAAACGCCACCAGCAAAAATACTCCCATGCAGACCCAAAAGCAGCATCCGATATTCCGATCCCGGCAAAAACAATTCTTCCAGAAAGAAAGAGATTATTTTCCCGCAACCCAATCCTGCTCCCGAAATTCCTAATCTTTTAATCCGTGTTTTTCCTAGCGGCCGTCCCCCGGAGCAGTAATGAAGCGGAGGAGGAAAAGGAGAAAACGAAAAAGCGCCGAGGAAAACAACGCACCAGCGCCAGCAGGGAGCAGGCGCACATCAACAACTCATCTACGACGCGCGTTACTACGCATCATCAGGAAAGGAGGATGCAGGCGATGCGTGTGATTACGAGCGGGTGAGCGAGCAGGCGGGGGGGTGCAAAAATCCGAGGAGGAAAAGTCCGCGAGAATCTCCGGGCCGCCCTCCCCACGCCCCGTCAAAAATCCAATCTTGACGCCTCCCTGGGCGAGCCCAGACTGTTCCAAAGTTTTGTGCCTCTGTGATGCGGGATTTGTTGTCAGTTGGTTGGTCGCCTCTGGTGATGGGATGAGCCCCGCCTGCCTGATCCGCTGTTGATCCCGCTCCAGCTTTTGGTTCGGTTTCTTGGAGAGATTTTCTCTGTCTCTCACTCTCTCCTGGATTGCGCTTGGTGTGGTTGGTTGCTTCTGCTGTGTGTTTGGCTCGATCGGGATGGGGGCGTGGGCCGATTCGCCACCACCACATCTACGCGTCCTCTTTTTTATTGCCTCCGCAGTGGGATTTGCTTTCGCGTTGTTGTGAGCTATTTCCGCAAATCGTCTAGGGCTGGCCGAGGCGCCGTGTGTTCTCGCGCACTTTACTCTTCCTATTCCCTCCCCTTCGCCCCCAGATCGAATCCACCGCTTCCCCGCCGCGTCCGGGCGTCGATTCGAGCTGCGCCGCCGCCGGTTCCGCCGCAAAATCGCGCCTAGGTAAGGTTGCCCGCTCAGATTCGTGGGGTTTCGCTGCGGATTTGGTTTGGATTTTGGGGGATTCCTGATCTGGTTTCGGTGTCCGCAGGGTTTGTTCCATGAACGCGTGAGGTAGATTTGGAGGGGAGGGGTTTCTCTTGTCTGGCCGCCGTTGGGAAGGCTCCGACCAGCCAGCCATGTCTCAAATCCAGAGCTTCTCGCGGAGCAACTGCGTGCTCCTCGCCGTGCTGTGTGGGAAGCACGCCGAGAAGCGTGTGACGGCAGCGAAGTCCGGGCCGGAGGCGAAGCGGCTGCGGCCGTCGTACCCGTTCCCTGAGCTTAGCTCGGTCGGGAGATTGGAGGTCAGTTGGTGCTGTTCTCGCTTGAGTGTGGTGATGGTATGTTTTCTGCTCCCCTCTGTGTGTGAGCTGAATGAGGGGGCTTTCAAATGCAGGTGCACACTCTGTTCAATCCTACTCCCGAGCAGTTCCTTGAGGCGCAGCGAGTGGTGCAGCCCAACTTCTTGTACATCCAGGGGGAGCAGCTCGAGGATGAGAAGGAGATTGGCTCGCTTGTGTGGGGGGACGCCGACGTCTCCGATCCACAGGCGTTTAGCACTCTCATTAGCCCACCATTCCCCACGATAGTAAGCTCTGGGCATTTCTAAAGTGTGTGCCGTTGTTATTACTTGTTAGTCAAAGGGTGATGGCAGCTTGTAGTGCATTTGGCTGTTAATTGAACGGCAAATGCCAGTATGGGAAAACATCGACTATGCCAGTATGTTTATTTCATTATTGCATTTCACAACAATTGCCTATTGCTTGAACAAGGAGGCTGATTGTCTGAAAGTACCCATGTCACAACTACTTGAGTAAGCTTCGTGCTCTGATGCTGAATCCAGTTCTGAATAATTCGATACAAAAATAATAATTTCCGACCATACCACCCATCTTACTATAAAATGTTTCATTTGGATAATGGAAATACATATGGAAAAAACCCTGTATCCGGCAATAGAAAAGTTTCTTCATGTGCTTTGCAGATGCATATAGAACGTGTATTGTATGTTACCTTTTTCATGTCCTGATATATTCTTTATATTGCCACGTCCCAAATTCTTTAGATACTTCGCAGATGCATATGGAACGTGTATTGTACGTTACCTTTGACATGCCCTGATATATTGTTTATATTGCCACGTGGTCCAAATTCTTTGATTTTAATGGTTGCTTATAAACCTGATACTTTTGGAATGTGTATTGTACATTACCTAAGATTTTTATTGTACATTACTTTAGTCATGTCCTGATATACTCTTGACACAGGTTTATCTGGAAGTTCCTATTGGTGAAAAACTTGCCCAAGCAGTTCATTCGAAGGTAGACAGTTTTCCTGTACAATAATCACATCTCTTGAACAACTAGAATATTACTCCCTCAGTCCCTCCAGTCGCAAAAGACTGACATCTTTGGTTCCATGCGGTCAACCTATCAACTTATTTATCATTAATCAATTTGTGTACATTGATTGAGCATTTAAAAATGGTATGTAGATTTATCTCAAAAAGACTTTCATACTTATAATTTTGCTATGATTTGTAGTTATACTGTAGTAGAATTACTAGCCAAAGTTCTGCTGGACACTATCAATGTCTAAAATCGAACTCTTTTGTTACTTGGTATTTGGCCACTTCCCATAGCATCATGTTTGCACGTTTCATGGATTTTGGTTTTGCTTTGGTTAGTTTGGCGACAATGTCATGCTGCTGCTAGCTTGTTTCTACAAATCTGTTTCCTACCATTTTTCATCCTTATGTTTCCTTACATCTAAACAAGTTGTTAAGTGCCACACGTTCGTAATTTGTTGTTTGAAGGAAAACCAATTTTGTTGTTTATGTAGCTTTGCAAATGGTGATATTATTTTATTTCAGGGGATCCCGTATGTAATATACTGGAGAAATTCATTCTCATCTTATGCAGCATCTCATTTTCGCCATGCACTGATGTCAGTAATTCAAAGGTATTCCCTCTCCCTCTTCAATTAGATCCACACAAGTAGAAACATTACTAATTTGCTCTTGCTTGGATGCAGTTCGGTGAGCCATACATGGGATGCTTTTCAGCTTGCTCATGCATCATTCCGTTTATATTGTGTAAGAAACAATCATGTGCAAAGTGTTAAACTTGGTCCTCGTCTCCTGGGGGATGCTCCAAAAATAAATATAAGTGCACCTGAGACTGAGACTGTTGATGAAGAAGGTTCTTCTGAAGTGACCCCGGCTATAAAAATATATGATGAAGAAATCACCATGAAATTACTTCTCTGTGGAGTGCCATGCACCTTGGTAAGCTTTTATATTTATGTCCAAACATTATTCCTTATGTTAGTTCCAATGCAAACTAATGATTATCTTTTTTACTCTCCTGTAGGATCCTTGTTTATTGGGCTCTTTAGAAGACGGTCTGAATGCACTTCTGAATATTGAAGTATGGACAAGAATTCTAGCTCAACAGTCTCTGTTGTGTTGAAACTTTTTTTTTATGGCAAGGACAGATAATTCTTCAGTCTTAGCATTGTATTGAGTACACTCCATAGTCGATAAACTTGTTTAGAAAACTGTTTCTCATTAGATGTGATATTTTTTTTAGTGTATGTACCAGTAATTTAGAAATATGGCAATGTTATGCTCTTATTGCAATACCCATGACAATTATTCACTGATTTACATGATATTTTCTGAAGGAGCCTAAAATAAAAAATCAAATTAGATGTGCAATGCAAAGGCACATCGCATATGTGCACTACTAGATGAGCAGTGTCGTCGATATTTATCAATGAAAATTATAGAACATCATTCGCAAGATGCATTATTTCGTCCCTTACTTGGTCTATTTCTATTAGTCAGACCACAATTTTTAGATACATAACTGTGAGCTGGGAATCAAAGACTTCTTTTCTTGTTCAAAGGATGCTGACACATAAAACAACCATGCAAATATTAGATGTTCCATGTTAAATTCTTATATAAATTGTATGGAACATCTGATTTTTCTATTCTTCTGTTGCTTGAAGAGCTCATGTTATGGTTGGTTTTCTTTTCACAGATTCGTGGGAGCAAACTGCAGAACCGAATCAGGTACCTTGGATTGCTGTCTGTTATAGTTCTAGTTCTTTTTATCTTTATATTGATGACTCTGAGCTATTAACCAAATTCGGTTGGAATGCTGTCATGCACTAATGTATTGGTAGTTCATACTCAATTCTGTAGATGTGTATTATTCTTTTCAATTCATGATAAGAAAATGACAATGGTATGGCTAGAAACAGAATATCATTTACTGGAAAAATTAAGGAGTGTGAGCCTTCATTGATAAAACCATTGTATTAAGAAATGAGCCTTCATATAAATACTACTATCTATCTTCTGCATGTTACCTGATATTTTATTGTGTTAAGGAACTTAAAGTTGTTGTTTACTGCCAATGTGCCTTTGCCGTAGATTGTTTTCGTTACCGGAGACTGATTTGTTGTTTCTCCTGTCTGGCAGTGCCTCTCCGCCACCTCTTGAAGCCGCATCATTACCACGTGGGATGGTTACTATGCGCTGTGATATCAGTACCTGCAGTTCTTCCCATGTGTCACTTCTCGTTTCTGGTAGTGCACAAACTTGTTTTGATGACCAGGTACATATTCCTCAGACCTTGGACATGTCCTTTTGCTCCTGCTGCAATGTAATATGGTGCTCATCTGTCCATGCAGCTTCTAGAGAGCCACATCAAGAATGAAATCATTGAGAAGAGCCAGCTAGTCCGTGCTCTCTCAAATAATGAGGATAAGTTATCATCAAGTGAGCCTTTAACTTCCATGTCCACGGCTTGTGGGGCTTCTACTTTTGAAGTTTGGATGACCCTACCTAAGTGGGCAGCGCAGGTTAGATTACAACACTTGCTGCATATAATATGCATTGCTTAGAATTTCCTGATCCGTCGATGTGCGTTTTTATCATATAAATTTCACTTGTATGAAGTTCTAGTGCTTACATACATATTGAATGAGTATTTGTCATCTTGAACTTAATTTTCTTCTTTGAATGTCTAGGTTCTGAAGCATTTAGCACCAGAAATATCATACAGAAGCTTGGTTGCGCTTGGAATTGGTTGTATAAATGGTACTCCTGTTGCTTCATTTGAGAGGCGAGATGCAGACCGCCTTCTTTTCTTCTGCTCAAGTCAGAGCAAAGATTTGGCTAATGAAAATGGTCCATATTTTCATCTGCCAAGATGGTCAGCCTCCCTTACCAAGGACAGAACTAAGGTGGCTTCAGAATCAAGACCAAATCTTTTGGGTGTGAATGGAGTTTTGGAAGACAAGAAACATCTGACGGAAGGGCCTTCCTCGTTCCCATCCTCCCAGGCTAAATTGAAGCCTGCAACTATGAGGCCCATTCCTCACTCTCGAAAGCAACAAATGCATCCATTCATGGGTTTACCTGAAACTGGCCTTCATGATACTAGTCTGGTTAAGCCAAGCTTGCCAGCTGCGCCACCTGTGAAGCATAGTTTAGTATCCTCTGCTCCAACTACACACAGAAAATCAACATCGGGGCCATCTCATACTCCATCAGTGATTCAACTGAATCCTCTGCCAATGAAGAAACATGGATGTGATAGGTTGCCTATCCAAGTATGCTCTGAGGTACGCATCTTGAACCTTCATGAATCATGCACGATGATATAATTCTGTACAACTACATAATTAGGCTAAATGATCTGTTGTTTACTACCTTTTTAGGAGGACTTCTTGAAGGATGTCATGCAGTTTTTAATTCAGCGGGGTCACAATCGACTTGTACCTCATGGAGGACTTGCTGAATTTCCTGATGCAATCCTTAATGCCAAGCGCCTTGATCTCTATAACTTGTACAAAGAGGTAATTCTTCACACCTTTTTTTTCGGTGAAATAAGGAGGTCGAAAAAAACATGTATTATTGGCTTGTTTCCTAATAAAGATTTTGATTATCTTTTAGGTGGTATCTAGAGGTGGATTTTATGTGGGCAATGGCATAAATTGGAAGGGTCAAGTATTCTCAAAGATGCGCAACCATACTGCAACAAATAGAATGACTGTATGTATATACTGTTCGGTTCTTTGATACTTTTTTCCACCGTCTGATCCTGCCTTTAGGTTCATCCTGAAGGACAGGGTTAACTTGAGTTCTAATTGTATGCACTTTTTACCTTATTGATCTAGTCAAATGTTAACTGAGTTCTAATTGTACGCGCTTCTTTTTATATACATTTAGGGTGTAGGGAACACACTGAAAAGGCACTATGAAACATACTTGTTGGAATATGAGTTAGCGCATGATGATGTGGATGGCGAATGCTGCTTACTTTGTCACAGGTTCGATGGCATATTCTTTCAACCTATCTGCTTCAATACCCATATTGTCATGATTGAATCTAAGACCTTTTTTTTATGTAATTGCAGTAGCGCACCTGGAGATTGGGTGAACTGTGGTTTGTGCGGTGAATGGGCCCACTTCGGTTGTGACAGACGACAAGGACTAGGCACTTTCAAGGTAAAAAAGAATAGAATTTCACCATGCTACCCTTTCCTAATGTCACTAGCTTGATTTCACGTTCTGCCATTTCCTTTTTCCAGGATTACGCGAAGACAGATGGACTGGAATACATCTGCCCCCACTGTAGTCTAGCAAACTACAAGAAGAAGCCACCGCCGCCAAAAGTAGCTAACGGTTTTGCAAATACCGCCTCTGTATCAAGAAATGTTTAATTTTCTTCTTAGTTTTTCTTTTCTTTTTTGGCCCCATGTTACTGGGAGCAGAATCATTAGAATAGAGGATAGGCTGATGGAAAGAGGGGAAAGTACCTTGAAGCTATGTAGTGTTTGATCTGTATCATCCCATTAATTTAGTGGCTATGAGGTTTATATAGCATGTAACAACTGACAACATAGGCAAGTTCCTACAGTAGTTGTTGGTTAGATACTTAGATGTGGTATAAGCTTCTGTTTATGTATCTCGCTGTGTCTATATAGATGCGGGCATGCAGTAGTTGTTTCCTTTGCTAGGTTTTCCTGAAACAATTTGATGGAAGGAACAGTCCTGGAAAATTTGCATAGACAATTTGCCTGGCTTGCATCCACACCTTCTGTTAAATCAGACCTAAAAGAACTGGGGCAAATTTGCAATAAGGGCCTGTTTGGATCCAAGGGCTAAATTTTAGCTCTGCACTTTTAGCTCAAAATTTAGCTCTTGGGATCCAAACAGGAGGGCTAAAAGTGATAAATAGCTAAAATTTTGGAGCTAAATTTTAGCCCCCAAAGAAGGAGCTAAAAGTGAACCTGGACCACAAATTCCACCCCTGCCCCCTTTCCTCTCTCCTCGACCTCCGTGCCTTGCCCCTCCTGCACTTTCTCTCTCCTCCGCCTCCGGCGCCGCCCGAGCTTGCCTCCTCCGGCCGGCCGCGCCGCCTCCGCCCGACCGCCTCCTCCGGCCCCGCCGCCTCCGGCGCCGCCCGAGCTCGCGCGGACGAGAGGCGGGAGGAGCTGGAGCGCCGGATTTTGGATCTCGCTGCTGCTGCTGCTGGTGGTAGTAGGAGTGAGGAGGGAGGGCAAATCAGTCATTGTTTGATGATGACTAAAATTTAGCCCATGGATCCAAACACCCCAGCAAAACTAAATTTTAGGGGCTAAATTTTAGGCTAAAATTTAGCCCGTGAACTTTGGATCTAAACACCACCTAAGATTTCGACTGGACTCGTTTTTGTCGCGCTTCCTGATATTGGACCCAAATTAGGTAGGCGGTGATCTCGCTATCACTAGCATCACCTTGCAGGCAGGCGGTGATCTCGTTGCCGTGGCTGGTGGCTCAATCGCGCCGGCACTGTCCACCGCCGCTTAAGACAACTGTATCCTCAAGTCTAACTTATCGTTCGTCTCTAACTCCGACACATGGCAACTCGTAGCTACTAGTTGCAATTGCAAAACGGGCGTTTTCTGTCAATTTTGCATGGAAAAATTGGACCCATATCATCAAAAAACTAATCTTTAGATATATATCATAAAAAAATTAATTGAACATATTTACCTTCAAAAGATGATCTATTGTGTGGATCCTTGCCTCGCCAGGCAAGGCTAGCGGTTTGCTAGAGCTTCGAGCTTGCTTTGCCAGCAAGCATGCCCGGCTGGGCAAGGATTTCCTTGCTTAGGTAGGAGTGCCGATTCCACTCTCCTGCGCTGGTAAGGTTTGCTTGCTCGCAAGATGAATGTGAGATGAGCACAAGATATCACGAATACGTACTTATTGCCATCAAATCGAGGTCCGCTCTGGGGCTGCCGAATCGAGCCTCGCTGCTACCAAATTGGACTTCGCACTGGCCGAATTGGGTCTCGCCACCGCAGAATTGGACCTTGCTGCCATCAAATCAGACTCGTTGCAGTCGAATCGCACTCCGTCGCCATCGATGGATCACTCCACCGTCGATTTGGATGCTAGGAAGGCGAGCGGGTGAGGCGAGACTATCGACAGCGAGGGATCCAAACGGACCCATAATCATCTACCATTCCGTTTGCCACTTGCCATAATTTTGCTCCCGTCGACATCGTCGAGGACCAACAAAAGAGCATGTGGCCTCCGCATCGCCATCACCGTAGGAGCAGATCGACCGTACAAGTGGAACCCACAAGCAAATAAAAAAGCCTATACGTCGCTTTTTTCTTTTCCACGTCACACATCGCCCCGTCCTCCTCTGCTCCCGTGTGTAGCGCTGCCACCGCCTCCCCCTTCCCGCAGCAGCCGCAGGCCCAGCCGCCCCACACTCCATCCCCTGGCACCGGTTGATCTAGCATGCCCACGTGCAGGTAGTCCGAACCACGACGCCACCGGCGCCTGCAGCTGACGTCATCATTTCCCCTCGCCCGTCACTGGCCGCTATGCAACGACGCCAGCTCATCGACGAAGTGAACGAGGCAAAACTGACGGAGGCAAACAAAATGGTAGATAGCTATAATATAGTCACTTTTTATGGTAAATATTTACCGTTAAATCTTTTGATGGTATATACCTAAATATTAGTTTTTTTTATAACGTGGATCTAAATTTTCCATTTTTGCGTTGTTGGCGATCCAAATCTGGATACGCCAACCCTTATCCAATGTGAATGCTCGTTGTTTCACTGATAAATGGTCCGAACACTCTTTGTTATCACTGGCAAAACAAGGATCTCGATCGTTAACATGGTAAAGGAATTATATCTTTCGAATTATTCGTGTCATCGCTCACACATGGTGTGATGCATGACACTTTATTACCCCATAGCTAGCTCGCCAGCGGCCACACATATTACATCACTTATCCGTTCATCAATCAGTAGGGGACGCCGCCATAGGGAGGCTGCTGGTGCATGCCGCACGTCGCCGTCAGCTGCTGCGCGATCTGCGCCGCCACCACCCCCACCTGCTGGCCCTGGACCCCGCCGCCGTAGGGCGGCTGCTGCTGCTGCACCATCTGGTAGACCATGGTGTAGATGGCGTTGTACTGGTGCTGGGGCTCCACCAGCCTGATTTGCTGGCAGCACTGCTGCCGGAGCATCTGGCACTGCGGCGAGCAGTAGGGCGTCGGCGTCGGGCTGCACTGCTGCCTCAGCAGCTCGCCGCACTGGGTCAGGATCGGCGGCTGCTGGTGGGGATACGTCTGCGGCGGCGGCTGCTGATGGCACGGGCACGTGTGCGTGGAGGTGGCGCTCACGGCGAGGGCCAGGAGAGCCAGGGCAGCGAGGATCGCCTTCATGGTGTTAATTGGCTAGGTTTCTGTTCTGTTCTTTGGTGTCTGAGCTGAGAGGTCGATGGTGGTGGTGGAGAAGAGCATAGGCGTGTGAGGGTTATTTATAGCTTTGATTGATGACATGGTAGGATATGATACTGATGGTTGTACACACATTGCACACGAACGCTTTACCAAATGCGTTCTTGGATGGATATAAACAAATGACTCATCGCTCGCTTTGTGTATAGCCAGTCGAGGTTGATCTGGATCCGCTCTGTACTTTGGCATGGCTCGTTCTTGTTGCATTGGGTTGTACATGTTGTTGAGATAAAACGGATTCACTTTTTGTTTACACGTCAAGGATTAGTGTCTCTCCTGCTTTTCATGAAACTGAATTTGTAATGTTTGCGTGGTATGCGGGTTGTTTGTAATGTTGCGTGGGCCGTTAGCATGTATCAGATCAGTGTGACTTGGGCATGACTCACCATTTGGTTGTACATGGGAAGTGTTTGTTACTGGCTCAGTGTCTTCACGTGACTAAATTTACAAATGTGCTGTGAGTTGTTGAGATAACACCAATCTGTGGAGCTTTACATGTCAAAATGGTTATCCCATATGTTCCTCACTTTACGTGTCATGATTGATCTGTGGATGAACAGGTACAAGAACCTACTGGTATCGTCCAAGCAACTACTTGCAAAATCCACAAAACACGCCTAGGAGATGTGTGAAGCTTGCGACTTGTTTCAGAGAGCTTGAATTGCGTGGTGCCGCGCTGTAGTGGTCTGTGTCCTATGTACTACACCGGACTAGTATAGTTCGAGAGAGTGCCCAATCAATGGGCGGTGGTACTTGCGTTGATTATATATATTTTTATGCAGTAATAAATTAGGTAGAAAAGCTGTTGATTATATATATTTTTAGGGAAAATCGTGAGAACTTAATTACTGAATCGCAAGGTTAACGGCTGCTTCCATTAACCAGTTCGGAAAGCAAAACACCTAGCCAACAACTGCCGCAGTCAAGCGAGGAATGATGAACTATGAAGCCGGATTTGTCTGACAATGTCTTCAGGAAGATCATGACGCTAATGGCACCGTCATCGCCAGCCAAAAAGGTTAGGTTTTCATAAAGGACGAAGAGGTGCAAAGTGGATGCCTCCGAGGAGGAAGCGGCATCCGGAGACATCACCGTCTAGGCTCACCTCGACCTCAACAGACCCGTCCATGAGAGAGCAGCCAAGGCACGGCCGGCCTTGCCACCACTGAGCCTGCACGACGCGCTTCTTTAACATCTAGCATACCCTAGCGCAGCGCCACCATGGCTGCAGCCCCCATCACTGGTGCTGGTAACCACACGGACGTCCCCACCATCACCAGACATCACACAAACAGCACAAGCGTACCCGTCAAGCACGCCACTAGAGAAAGAGAGCTGTAAGCTCCAGGTCGCAAGCCAACGCCGCTGCCGTAGGGCCCCGAGCTGGCTGCCCAGGCACCTGCGCCAGGCCGTGGGCTGTCGCCTCACCTAGAGCCCCACTAAGGATTGGCTAGGCTAGGCTGCACCACTGAGCTCGATCTGCACCGTGACCGGCCAACCCTGCAGTAGCATGCTGTGAGGCCGTGCTGCAGGGCCAAGTTGCATCCCACAGGTCGAGCCACGGCGAGCAGGCACCGGACTGCCATCGACGCGGCACACTATCAAGTCAAGCAGTCGCCGAACACCTAGTGGACTAGCATAAGCAGGCGCCAGACGCCTAACCGACCTCCACAGAAAGCCATGCCGACACCCGACAAAGGCCCTGGAGCATGCAGATCAGGCGGCGGAGGTCACAAATCCAACCACCGCGGGGGTGGATCCGGTCGCAAAGCCACCGGAGCTGGCCTCATAGGAGCCCCTCGCCACAGCTACCAAGGACAAGGAGGGAAGCACGAGGGGAGAAGCCAGCTAAGAGATGGGGAAGGGAGCCTCGCCGCTGCCTTCAAGAGAGCATGGCATTGTTGGTGTCGCATCTCGTGGTGGTGGTGTGCATTCCCGATTATGCAACCAATAAGCTTGAGACGCGCGGCTATCCGAGCTCTCTACCGCCTGACATGTCATTGCAGGGGTACGATGTGCATACTATCTCTTCTCTTCTCTACTCCTATATAAATCCGTCGTATTACCCCCACCCCATGGTCGTCCCTCTGATGCTTTCTAGCCCTCGGATCGGCGTCCGACTCTCTACATTGTCCGCTCCACCCCACCGTCCCACCTCCCCCGTTTTTTTTCCCGGCCGCGCCGCCTCTCACCCCCTTTTTTCGTAATCCCCTCCCCTCCCCGCCCCTCGTGGGCTCTGTGCGGCGGCGGCGCCCGGCCTTCGACGCCGGCGGCCCCCTCCCACTCCAGCGACGCTCCTCTACACGAGCATCCGTGATCCTCTTCCTCCCCCTTCGAACCCACTCCTCCCTGGCCGACGCAAGCAGAAGGCTCTGACACTGCGACTAGTGGCTGCTAGCTCCTCTCCCGGGCTTCATCGCTAGTGCAGGACGGCCCCTCTACACGAGCATCCGGTCCTCTTTCTTCCCCCCTTCGGACCCGCTCCTCCCTAGTCGGCATAAGCAGAAGACTCCGACAGCGTGACTGGTGGCTGCTGGCTCCAACTTGTGCATTTATTCCATTGGAGCAAACTGTCCACCACAATCACTTATTCACTTATGATATTTTCTTGTTGTAGGTTTATTTATGTTCCAACGCCACATACAACGGAGGTTATAACTGATGTTCTTCATGAAGTTCTCCTACATTGGCATATTGAGAGGAATCTGTCCATTATAACTCTTGACAATTGTAGTGTCAATGACAACCTCATGAAGAATATGATTGGCACTGATGGTGATGGCCTTGCAAAGAACAAGGCCGCTATGGAAGGTAAGTTACCACTCCTCTCTTATATGTTGAAGGGCAAATTAATTCATATACGTTGTGTTGCACATATTTTAAATCTGATTGTGAAAGATGGAATGAGTGTCATGGAGAATGGAATTGATAAAGTGCGTGATAGTGTTGCATACTGGTCGGCCACTCCTAAAAGACATGAGAAGTTTGAGAAAATGGCAGCACAAATGAAAGGAAAATATGAAAAAAGAATTGCTCTTGATTGTAAAACTAGATGGAACTCAACTTATATCATGCTTAGCACCGCACTACTTTACCAAGATGTTTTTGAGCGTCTTGCTTCTCGTGCTCCATGTGTTCCATCTGAAGATGAGATGATTGGAAGTTTGCTAGAGAGCTTTGTGACAGGTTAAAGATGTTCTATAATGTAACTGAGCTACTGTCAGGCACTAGATATGTCACAGCCAACCTTTTCTTCCCCAAAATATGCAATATTTTTTTTTTGCAATTAGGAAGTGGCAAAGCAGTGATACTCCTAAGGTAGAAGCAATGTCTATTAAAATGAAAGAAAAATTCAACAAGAATTTCTATCTCTGAAATAATTTTGTGAATACTATATCGATGTAGGTTCTCAGTCCACTTTTGTTGGTGCTTTGATGACTTGTCTTGACGAAAAAGATGAAGAAATTGTATTGTTGTTTGCTTCTATTTTCAACTTATGAATTTACACTGCTGTTGGCGCTCAAAATTGACCGATGATCTTCAGCGTCGGACACACGACTCGGGAGAATCTGCTTAACTCCTGTTCGGATTATTGCCCTGGTGCGGTTCACGCAGCGTGCCAGTCAATCTGACCTGTTGATTGACAAGGAAAGAAAAGTATTAAATTCCAGGGGTTTCGATCAGCTAAAGTTCCGATCTGTCTCGAAAAGCGTATCAGCGAATCAGCCGATTTATTGTAGAGATGATCAGCTATAGAGCAGCCGATGATCACGTAGCGATTGCAAAGAAATTGCTAGAGCAAATTTAAACAACACTACAAATGCAACACTTGAAACAGATCTAATCGGCTATATGGCGATAAATAAGAATAACAACAGCGATGAAGCCGACAATTCGAATGTCAAGCTGGATAACTGGTGATAAAACTAGAGCAATAGATAAAACCTATAATTCTAGTTAATATCGATAACTGGTGAATAAATCTAAATAAAACAACAGCGATGCGCCCGAGGTTAAAGCTTAGATATTACTCGATAAACGAAACTTACAAATCGGCCGGAGATTGTGTCGATGCAGCCCTGCCAATTCGTATGAACTCGTGAAAAGAAAAGATTTTTGGCGAAGTCACCAACTTGAAAGTAAAGTACGAGGAATAAGTAGATTTGTTGTATTGATTGATGCATCCTTTTACAAACCTCAAGAGGTGACTATTTATAGCCTGTTACAACTGATTTCCTAACCGACTAGGATCTATCTCTAATTTAAAATAACAATAAACATTTACAAACACAACTCATATCGGAGTTAGTTATCATATCCCACGGGCCAACCTTCTTCTTTAGCTAATCTTTTCTCCGGCCCATTCTAGGCCCATACTGGCCAAGCCGCTCCAGCTTCCAATTGGCCAATCCTTGCTGACTCCTTTTGCCAATCGGCCGAAACACTGTAGCTCTAATCGGCCGATTCCCAACTGTAGCTTTTAGCTTGCCGCATCGGCCGATCTTTTCCTTCCTTGACGCCGATTCAAAACACGTGTCAAAATCCGGAATCAACAACTATGTTCAACATTTTAGTAATGAGCTATTCTCTCTATTTTTATTTCACAGGATGAAGATGATTCCACAATAATGGATGAATGATGAACTGATCAAGTGAAGTTTAATTCCCCAAGTTAGCGTCGCTGTATTGCTATCTCTAAAATAGTTTCAGTAAAATTGTTGCTATGATCTGTGAAATTGTCCATGAACTTGTAATTTCGGTGAAATTGTTTCTGTGAACTTGTCCCTAAAATTGTTGCTGTATTGTCCCTGAACTTGGTGTTTAAGACCTGTATTGTTACTGTACTGCGCCTGGTATTGTTGCTGTACTGTTGCTGAAATTGTTAGTGAAATTGTTGCTGTATTGTACTGTTACTGTATTGTTTAAGACTGTATTGTACTGTTCATGTTCGGGTTTCGATTAATCCATCGGGTTTCGGGTACCCGCGGGTTTCGGTTTCGGGGATGGATTTTCACCTGAATCAGTTTTCGGGTCGGATTCAGGTTTTAGGTTCGGTTTCGGTTTCGGGTGCCTAGGCACTCCATCCGATCCGAACCCGCCCCGTTGCCATCCTTACTGCCACTGCATCCCCTCAAGGTGATTTTTTTTCATCCCTTGAGATGCATATTGATTTATGATGTCGGATGGACTATAGTTCATACCAACTGGCCACTTTGTTTATTACTTCAAATATATGCATATTCATTCATGTTGTTAGATGGACTACAGTTCATACACTAACGAATGTGATACATGTTCATCAATGTTGTCAAATGAACTACACATCGTCAACGATGATGTGTAGCACTCTTTAGTTTGTTTAAGGTGATGTCAGTGATTTAACCAGAGTTTATGAATAATAAATTTCTGAGATGTGATGCAGAGCAATATAAACATGACTGCATGCTAACCATACAGAGTAGTGCTTGATAATTTAGGGTAAAGTACCTTTCTAAGTAAAGTGCTTCATAGTTCAGGGTTTAGGCTTCGGTAAAGAACTTGATAACCCAGACTAACATGTCCTGTTATTTTCCAACAGTTGCCGTGAGTTTTTAGAATTGTGGTTCTTTCAGTTGGTGTGGGTTTTCAGAATTGTGGTACTTTCCTATGCTCCAGATAGTATGGACTTCTAAATCTGCATTTTTAAGGCCTTGTTAATATGTATTTGTGCAGAGATTTCTATGCTTCTAAATATTATAGAAGTGTCCAGTCATATATATAAGTGGAATGGCTCTATTCATGTCTGAATATACCATGATGGTTACATATAGTCAAATATATCTTGCATGTTCATAAACAAATCTTTTTTGCATGTGAAGATTGATTTTGTAGCATAGAAAATGTCATGGTCCTTTTTGTTTGTTTCTGCGGGTGAAGGTGATTGGCCTTTACTGAACAGGTGGGACAATGATTAGTTTATTATAACACATGACCCAATCTAAGAATGCATATGTATAGACTGCAGCATTCTATACTTCTATCCATTAGATCACTGTGTCAAGGGGGTTCTCACAGTTCTTTGAATGCAACAGTCCCTTGTGTGGTTTTAGAAGGAGCAAATATTGATTTTACCTTGCAGGACACCATGTTCAATAATACTTGAGTTCAATACCATCTGCAAGGATGGAATGGGCAGCCTGGAATCAAACTCACATTTTTGGTAAGCTCTAATAGATTCAGATGTTTTTTGGCCAAAAATACGCTGATTTTTTTTTGTAATGCATATTAAGTGTTGCTAAGAGACCCGGTGATGTATCAAGTTTGGCTTACTCGGATGACATGTTAATAGAATTGCAATGCTGGCACATAAACAAATATAAATATTTTTTCACATGTGTTTTTGGGCTTCTCTTGAATATGTCTGCACATATATGGTTACAAGTAGGAGTGCATTGATGTGATTTAGATAAAAGAGTTGCAGCTTCAATACATTGCTATGCCTGATTCTTGCTAAGCACGTATGTCTGAACGTAAAGTTTGCCACAAATTTCAGAAAAGAACCCACACAGATTTACGATGTGGACCAGCATATATTGGTTGGGGACTGATTATCACCCTGTCTCATTGGATGATGGCATGCCCAACAATGATTTTTGATCAGTGACAATAGGCTGCATTCTTGATAAGATTAATGTTGCTGGAAATGCAAGAGGTTTGTCAGACTAACATGAGTTGAGTTTGATAATTATTCATATTTTCAGACTAACAGAGTTTGTGAGATCAAAGGCATCAATGATTAACAATGGCAGGGTTAAGTGCTTTCAAGCATCCCTGAATGGAGTCAATCAGATCTACTCATTGTTGGCTGCACAAAATAAGGTAATTGATCTTCTAAGTATACTTTATGGACGGGTTCGTGATTTAGGAAAATAATGCTCATGATTGAATATAGCACGGTGAATTGTGTCATTGTGTTTTCTTTATTTTTCAAGCACATGGCATCATCATATCATTAAAAAATATCCATCGAAGAGGAAATGGATAGATGAGTTTATAGAACATAGAGAGGAGCCATTGACAAAATCATGATGTGCTTCTTGTTTGAACTTTTGTGAGGTTTCGCATGATTTTTTTTAAAATCATTCATATCAATTCAAAATTTTTCTTAAAAAATCATTCATATCAGTTCAAAATTAAAGGAAGTTATTTGGGTAATGATGTACCTGAATATTGATTATGATCCCTGGAAGTTATAGGCATATTCAAATGAAGCCGAGCCATGCTTATTAACCCATTGTGGACTTATAACTGGTTAGTTCCTTTTGTTAGGAAAATGATACACCTTTTTAGGATAAAGGGCCAGCAAAAGGATGATGCAGCAACTGCAAATGGAATGCCTGCTGCTAAGAAGCTGAGTTCAGAGAGTTACAATAATAGGCCAATTACATTATCCTACCATTCAACTGAAGTTTTTATGGCTATCTTGGGAAGATTGGATATGCAAACCAAATTCTGTTTTTTTATGCCACTTAGTTTGTTTGGTGAAATTTGTATCAGGTAGAATTTTTTGGACTTCCTATTGCTCAAGTGCAACCCAGTGTCATTCAACATGGAGAAGCATGAGATTGCCATGTCCAAGTGGTCAGGAGCAATAACTTGAGTTGCCAAGGTACAAATTTTACTGTTTGCAATTTCTATTTCTAGATATTTGTCAGCTAATGGTTCGGTGGATTGGATTAGAAATTCTAACAATTTTGGGCGTTATCAGGTTAGAAAGGGATTCTTGACAGACAACAAGTCTCAAAAGCTTGCAATGTAGCACTGGTTCAAAACTGATGAGCATCAGTTAAGCTATATTTCAGATGTTGAGACTTTATATTGAATTTCGATGAGGCAAGGATAATGTTTGATTCTATCACTGCAAAAGATGTTATCAAGTTAGGAAGGGATTCTCCAATTAATGGTTTCATTCTGTCCTAACCCTAAACCCTAATCTAGATATACAATATATGTGTATGAGATGCTAGCTGCAGAAACCGTTTGTTTGTTTTTGGTTTCTAGCCATGTCAGATGCAAAAATAGTTTATTCAGCTGCCTGTTAAGGGCAGCGTAGTAGCACATGTCTTAGGGTCATATGAAAACAAGTGATGTTCTTTGTGACATATTGTTTCCAGGTTTTTCAAAAAAAAAATGTATATACCAAGCTGCAAGGATTGGAAAATGATGACCGTCAAACATGATAAATTGCTTTGGACATCAGTATTTTTGTAGTTAATATTTGGTGAATTTATGGGACAGATGTGATCTATATAAATTTTGCATTCTAAATATTTAAGTTATTAGAGCCTGCCCTTGTCTCCATATCAGGGATCCTGGCCATTGCCCTTACTACCGTCGGCAGGGTGGCAATGGAGGAGACCTATGCCATGCTGCAGTAGGGCACGCAAGTTGGTATTGGCCCATACCATTGAGGCAAGCTTGACATCAGGGTCGATCCAGATGAGAGCTCGCTCCTAGGTGGTGTTGAACTGGTGTTGTGTCGACAGTTGCCCAAGTGCTCAGGAACTGGTGTTGTGCCCAAGTCGGCTGATGCGAGATACAGATGAGAGCTCGCTCCTAAACCCTGAGCAGACAAGATAGGTCAAAGAGATATGCTGACATATGTGCTCCGAGCTGCACATTAATGTTTTTTTAATGTAAGTGGCAGGAGCTCTGCCTTTCAATACCTGGAGCTTTCTTTTGTTATGTTGATTGGTTTCCGGAGCTTTCTTTTGTTATGTTGATTGGTTTCCTGGAGCACTTGTGATAGTCGGGGCAGCCGGGCTGGATATGCTCCGAGCTGTGCATGTCGTCGCAAATTAACTGTGGTTTCATTTTGCATAGTTCTTGTTAGCAGCAAGTGTATGCTGATTTCGGAATAATGTGTGGTTGCTTGGGGTGATGGCGTGATGCTATTTAGTGCTGGTGTGAGCTCCAGGCAAAAAAGCAAATCGTAATAAACTCAAAAACCTTTGTCTTGTCGTGTAATACAAATGGACTGGGGTGTTTTTCTCTAAAACTCAAACAATTATTTTTGTTTAATTATACGCCCGAAGTACTACTATGATTGCAATTGGAGCAGATGGGTGGCTCAAAAATTTCCCTTTTCACACCTAAGAAGCCCTAGATAAAAAGGAACCTAAGAAGCCCTAGATAAAAAGGAAGAAGTCCATTTTTGACCATCCAACTATCGCCTCAGTTTGGTTTTGATCATTGAACCGCAAAACCAGGAATGTTTCATCACCCAACTCTTCAAACCGTTCATATTTGGCCATCAGGTGGTTTTGGTGGGTGGTTTTGCTAACGTGGACGCCACATTATGGTAGGGCCACTTGTTAACCCTCCTCTCTCTTTCTTTTCTCCTCTCCCACTCCTCTCTCTTTCTTCTCTCCCCTCTCCTCCGCTGACATCCGCCAGCTCCCATGCCGGCCGCCCCTGCGCAAGCCTCCACCGCGCCGGCCTTCAGCAGACCTCGTGAACCCATGCCCCCCATGGCACCTCCTACCTCCTTGCCTCCCTAGTGCATGGTGGTAGGTGGCAGCAGGAGCACTTTGCTGCTGCCGCCGTAGTAGCCCACCGCGCCGCCGCCGTAGCCACAATAGCTCTCCTCCGCTGCCGTCGTCGTAGCCCTCCGTTGTCGGAGTTCCTCGAAATCAAGGCGCTCGTTGGCCTCAGCTCGCTCTCCATGTCCAGCCGATCAGCGTCAGTGCCTTCGCGACCATCTCCCTACCCACATTCACACGCGCCTGCCTTCAAAACTACGGCGGCCCCATCTTCTTCCTCCCTTCCTCCATTTTCTCCACCGAACAAAGCTCTGGCTACCAGCCAATTTCGTCGCTGGTGCTCCTAGAAAACCAAATTGCCTTGAGGGATATAGGTACCCCATGGGTCCTTACCGCCCAAAATATTAGCCGGCCCTGACAAGTGGGCCCGCTCGACCAGGGCATGCGGGCTGAGGACATGAAGATACTTGGAGTACACGTCAAGGCAACAAGACAGTACAAATCTGCTCGAATATTGTGGAACGCGTATTTTAGTCTGACTCAGGTTACTTTCCATGTAACTGCCGAGTAGATTAGATTCAAAACGACTTGTAACTCTTGGTCATCAGCCTATATAAGGAGGCCAAGGGTACCCCCGAGGGCATCCGATCGACTCTTAAGCAATACAAAGTCACCAAGCATACAGGACGTAGGGTATTACTCTTCGGAGGTCCGAACCTATTTAAAACCCTCGTGTCCCCTTTGTGTTCTTGTGATCACCTTCGAGTTCTTGGTTTCGCAATCACCCTCACCTACAAATCAACCACTTGGGTAACCTCCAAGTGGACTGCCAAGCTCACAAATCCGACACGCCTCAACCAGAAGCGCATCCACCTCCTGTTTGACCTCCCCAACATCTCCTTGCTGCATGCCAGCCACCACCACGTTGGGGATTTGGAATCCCCTTGCCGCGTTCGGGGGTGAAGCCACGACCGCAGGCACCAGCACGGGGCCAGGATAGGGGAGACACGAGGGATGATGGCGGCTGGTGCAGGGGAGGCGTAGGGGATGGCCGGTGCAGGAGAGAGAGGAGGGTTGACAAGTGGGCTTCGTCACCACGTGGCGTCCACGTCAGCAAAACCATCCACCAAAACCACCGATGGCCAAATATGAACCGTTTTAATAGTTGGGTGGCTAAAGGTTCCTGGTTTTGCAGTTTGATGGTCAAAAGCAAACTGAGACGATAGTTGGATGGTTAAAAATGGACTTGTTCCGGATAAAAAAGACTTCAAAATTTAGCATGAATTTTTTTTCGAACAAGTCTTTTAAGAGTTTTGTTGCTCAAGTTGGTTTGGTGAGTTATGAGTACATTTATATTCCATATGATTGATACTATCATTAGGGATAGATGTTTAATGCTAATGATTTCTCTTTGTATAAGTTAATTTCATAGTTGTTTATATATAACTGTTTATATCAAGTTGGTGTTATTTTATTTGATTTATGATATAAGCCCGTGGCAACACACGGGCACGATCCTAGTATTATGATCAAATATAACACATTCAAGTAGTGCACCTAGAGATTGGGTTAGCCGTGGTTGCAATAGTCAACAAAGTATGGGCACTTTCAAGGTGAAAAAAAAGAAGAGAGTTTCTTGATTTCCTCCACCTTAGGTTGTGGCTTTGATTTCATGAGATGATCTCTTTCTTTTAAAAAAAGGAAAATAAAATTAAGAAAAGAGGATGGATTGTAATATATATCTCCCCATTGTAGTCTTGTAAACTCTGTATTTTTATTATGTAACCTACATCCGTTCAACATATTTTATATGTAAAGAATACTACAGGCAGAGTTTACCCTTAGGTGGATTTATTGTAACAGAAAAATAGGGCTAAATTAGGATTCATCTAAATCTTGGATAGGCCTTGTTGGCTGTTCCAGATCCTATGGTCCACAGTTTGGGTAGACATTCAAGCTGGGAAATTAGGTGTCATGATCCAAATTTTGTTGGAAACCTGATGGGGCCGTGTCATAATTTGCAACCCAAAACCCAACCGGAGCTCCTTTGGATCTTACTTTATATATAATGCTTTAGGATTTCTTTTATCTTAGTGTAATACCCAATTTCATCCCGCAACTTGTCAGAAGCTCAATTTCGTCCTTCACCTTTCAAATTAAACTAGGTGATCGAGTACCTAGTTTGTTGGTAGGGTCCATCAGTCCCTGGTCCTATGTGCCTTTCGTACAGGCATGCTATGTCACATGTCCACGTATGCACGTAGTTGTCTCTTTTGATCCATGCTGCTCGCGTGCAAGGGTTAATTGCTTTTGCCTCAGCGAACTACATTACAGGTGAGCCACGTCACATTTGTGCCATTGACACCGCTTTGCCCTTAAACCACAACATTGACCTTCCCCCCTTCCCATTTATCCACTCGTCCTTTGATAACTATCATCATCCATAAAAACTATGGTCAACACCCTAACCTTCCTATAAGTTTAAATTTTTTGTAAAGTCAAATTTAAGTTTCCAAATTAAAAGTTTTGCTCATCAATTTCATATTTTAAACCACCTCAATCGATTCCAAGGTTTTAGAAGTGAACTATTTCAGAACCAATTTAAAAGTGTCAAAATCATGCTACTCATTAGGAAGAAAAAGGAAGGATGTTAAATCCCCATGATTCCTAATCAACATATGGGCACGATAGGCCCAATTGGATACATTACACATGGTCCCATCACAAACAAATTGATTCGGAAGCATCACTAATACATTCACTATTATTATTCAGATACTATTGTTCACACATCATAATGCATGAAACTTTATTTCTTGTTGCCGCTATAACATAGACAGCTAACTAGCTATAGTGCTTTAGTTGCGAACACCACGAGCATCCTTGTTGCCGCATGTACTGTCTTGGCTCCATGAGTGGTAAATGCCGCACATTGATGGTAGGTGTTGTGCTACCATCCGTATAGCCAACTCACCTTCAGAAGCTTGCTGAGACCCACATAACTCACATGAATGTTGTTGTTGTTGTTGTTTCTCCTGCTGTTGTTGTTGGTGGGTTATGGACTGAACTATGTTGCAGATCGCTTGGTGGAGGTACTGTGGTTCGATTTGTCTAAGCTCATGGCAACAATGCTGTTGTAGCACCTGACAGTTGCTCGGTTGTAGCAAACGTGATTGGAGGAAAGGCATTGCTAGCGGGTTACATTGCTGCCTCAGGAATTCACGACAATTGTTTAAATTTTGGTTACTAATATATGTGTTGTAGCCACACCTTTTTATCTGCTGCTTCTTATTATCTTGCTGACCTGGTTGTTGCTCAAAACCCTGTTGACACAACTGTTGTTGTTGCTGTTGCGGTTGCTGCTCAAGGTAGTGCCTCGACTGATGGTTTGGCTGCTTGTGTTGACGTTGCAGTGGCACTTCATGCTCATGGATTTGATATTGTTGGTGATGTTGTTGCTGTGGTTGCTCATGATTTTGTTGTTGGGGTTGCTGCTGCACATGAACATACTGTTGTTGGTGATGTTGTTGTTGCATATGGACCTGGTGATGGTGTTGTTGCTGGTGGTGATGATGTTGTTGTGGCTGGTGCTTCTCATGGTCTTGCTGATGACCACAGGTGCAAGCACCCATTTGCATGGAGGCAACACTTGCAATGAGTGCCATGAGAGCAAGGACCACAAGCATATCCTTCATGGTTTAATGGATTGTGGTGGTCGATGTTGTGGCTTTGTTTTGGTGTCTATGAGGATATTGATGGCAATAACGAAAGGATATTGAAGGTGGTGCTGGGTGAAAAAAAATGCATATGAGGGTTACTTATAGCTTTGATTGCATAATTTCTTGCCTTTAAGGATCCTAATGCTTGCACGATATTGCTTTTGATAAATCTTTTTTGGGTAGTGTGACTCATCACTCACTTTACATATGCATTCATTTTGTGCATTGTGCAACTAATTTTGTTGTTTTGTGTAGGATTAGGTAGCTTGATGTGTCTTCACTTTACATGTCGAATATTATTGTCCTTTTCCTACTTTTCTTAAAAATAATCATGTAATGTTTGTGAGTTGTTAGTAATGTTGCATGAGTTGTTAAATTGGATCAACATAAATCTTGGCATGACTCACTAATTCATTGTACATGCAATGGCATAGAACTCAGATGACTCCACTTTCACGTAACTGCTAGAGCTTAGATGAATTCATTTTATATGTCAAAGGTCATTTTATGTTCCTTACTTTTCATGACCAAAATCTATAAATAATCTGATGGGTTCATATGCAACTTGTAAGCAACTGGTAGGAATAATTCATTGAACTTCCAGCTAAAATAAACAAATAATAGAAGTCTAAACCTTGTAACTTGATTAATTGGTTTCAAGGAGTTGGTGAATGGTGATGCCTTGCAAAGGATTAGTGCACCCTTTGTGCTATCTGAACTAATATTGTTTGGTCAAAAACACATCTATTTGGCTACATAGAAGCATTCAATCAAGTATGAAAAATCAATTGACACGCAAATGCTATGGGAATTTTTTTATGTGCCACTTATGAAATTAATATGTTGCACCAAAGAATGATTACTTCTAATTGTGCATATCTAGAATTAATTGATCATCAATTGTAGGTCAGACTAAACAGGTCCATGTCCATAGTCAAACATGGCAATATGTATTTTTTAAGTTGTGGAAATTACCTTATGGGTGGAGTATTACCACTACATTGCTATGATGGAAATGTAACCAATATTGATACTAATCATATTTTTAGTTTATTGAGCTCACATTGCCTTTTTCTCAAGTTTTTTATGAATTCTATCCTTATTAATTCAGTCTGCAACTACTACATTGCCATGATGGAAATGTAACAAATATTGATACTAATCATATTTTTAGTTTATTGAGCTCACATTGCCTTTTTGTCATGTTTTAATGAATTTCATGCAAAATGCTTCTTTTTTTGCGGGATCTTTTTTACTATATCCTTGGATGCACACAAACTTTTGTTTTACTATGTATTTTGTAATTAAACACAAATCTTGTGCACTTGACTGTTAATCAGGACTTGGACATGCATTAATTATCATGATATATCTTAAAACATAGAGAAATATGATATTTTTTGAATGCGTCAACGTCCTACAAATAGGTCCCCAAACTTCACAAAGGTATTGCTTCACTAAACTTTCTAAATTAATCAGATAAGGTAATTTGTGTGCTAACTTGTGTAATCACAATATGTGGACACCACATTTAGTGCCATCATGGCAATGGGTTTACACTGGAGTATTGGTGGGCCAATAGTTTATGATATTCCCATTAAACCCCATGCATGCCAATCAAGTTTGAAATTTATATTCCTACATAACTCATATATTTTAGGCATCTCTTACTCAATTGTTGGGCAATGGCATGACTGCCACAAGGCGGACATGTGGCATTAAGTGGAATGAGAGGTTAGATTTTCAATAGGGCATAACCACAAATGTTTATGGTGGGTTAGCATATCTACCATAAGGTAGCAAGGGAACAATTTAAACCATGTGGGTGGAAACTATAATAAGCTAGTGTGCAGGAAGCTAGGACACTACTACAGAAAAGGATTTCAATAACACCAACTTATGTTACTATACTTCAATAAATGTGTTACTATGGCTCCTAGGAATACATCTTGTTAGTGTTCCCTTATGCGATGTTACTATACTTGATCTATTGGAACAAAAGATATGTGTTCCATTACATTCAAAAAGTGTTACTACTATGTAACACAACTAGTGATCTAGTGGAACATTTGTTAAGTGTTACAACAATTATCTTTAGTAACATATTTTTAGTTCTAGTAACACTTCCACATTATGATGGGAACATAGTTTACAACAAAGGAATATATAGTTTGTAACACATTTTATTTTACCTATTGTAACACATTCAGAATTTTGAAATAAATAATTTTTATACACTGTTATGGCAAATAATGCTGATATGATTCTTTTCAAATAAACACATACACATTCAAACAATCACACAAACCATAATTCTCAATAATCACAAGATGGTACATTGATTGTAGAAAGGAAACCACCATATATTATAAATACATGTGATAGTATATACATAAAAGTATAATTGTATAGGGAAAATATACACAGCAACTAAGGGTACAAATTATTTACTACTGGAAAGGAAATGTCAATATAAGTATGTAGAAATCCTAAAATCCATTGTTTTCTTGACCCATTCTCGAGATTCAGCAATTAATCATTTGAACTTGCATTGAGAAATGTGTCGTTAATATGGATCATTTCAAATTGCATAGAGAAATTATGCTTTTTGTAAAATTATAAATATTCAAAAAAGTAGCTATAGAATACAAGAAAACACAAATAAAAAAAAAGATAAGTTCTACACTAGAGTGCTGATAGCATTAATCATTCGCCACATGAGTTTCAGAGAGGGAAAAGTAGGGTTTATAAATGATATCTAACCAAGTTCTACTTTGCATTCAAACAATTTTAATTTTAGAAACCTACCTTGCAATTTGAAAAGGCTAAAATCTCTCACACTTTTTGACTAACTTTTCTTTCTTCTCCCCGTTGATAGTTCTGTTGTACAAAACATACAAGGAAATGATCAATAATAAGATTGCAATAGATATTTCTCAACACCAAAAAAGAGAAGCATTACTCAAAGAAAAATAATTTGAAATTTTGACTTCTATGAAATTAGTATGCTGTATAAAATTGTTGAGCTAATAACAGAGCTATCAATATTGATTATATGCGTACAGTTGACATTAGAAAAAAGCATATATAGGATACATTGTGGTTCTCACGGCCAATGTAGTTTGCAGAAATTACACCAAACAGTTGAAAAGGTTCAAGTTTTTAGCAAGAGATGGATTTATATGTACTACTCCCTCCATCCCAAATTATAAGTCGCTTTGACTTTTTTGGTACATCCACTTTGCTATGCATCTAGACATATTGTTATATCTATATACATAGCAAAGTGAATGTATCAAAAAAGTCAAAGCGACTTATAATTTGGGATGGAGGGAGTACAACACAAGTAAGATTAGTTGATAATAAAGTCCGACAGAAATATTAGAATTAAAAGAGCATATTCAGAATGTTATCTGAACCTGGAGTTTTAGAAAATGTAAAGCAATTTACATTGGGATCCTCTCTCTCCTGATGCAAGACATATTTATTTCCCACAACAAGATTTACAGACCTCCCTCACTCTGTACATTGGAGGAATCCAAATCTAATCTTACCTCGTGCTTTGTAATTGTCATTACCTTTCCTACTCGTGGCTAACTTGTCATTATTTCCCCTTTGATTGTTTTTCTGTAAAAAACAAAAGTGTATTTAAGATCGAGCATCAAAATACCCCGTGACAATAAAATGGAGCCCCAACAGAGCTATGGGTCATCCACATGGACAATTTACAATGATTCAATTTTCATCTACAAAGTGTATTACATTAAAGAAAAGAGGATAGATCCGCAAGCCCAAATTTCTAATGTACCAACCGTTAGGGCATCGACTCGTCGTAGTTGCACAAACGGAGATCGGAAACGGTGGGGTCGGGGAATGCAGCGGCGAAGGTTTGGCGTGGGTGAGGGCATGCAGGAGACCTCTGACGCCACGCATGGCATGAGAAGATTATCATCTAAAATCTCGAACAACTGAAATCACCAATTAAGTTAATTCTCATCAAGAAAGAGCGAGAGATTGCATACCTCTGGTCTGGGACAGGATCGGACCTTGATCTCCTCCGCAAAGTAGTTGAACCTGCGGGAATTGAAAGTCAGTAGATCCGGAGAATCAGGATCGGATCCATGGGAAGAGGGACAACTGGTACTCACACTTTGAAGGGGAGCTTGGGGATTGATCTCGAGAGTCCTTGGGTCGGAGGGAGCGAGGGGCCGGAGGAGAGATGGAAAAAGTGAACTGCCCGCGGTTTTGCATCGAGAAGACAGGAACAACAAATGCCGTCATCGGTCAAACTTGTTGCGTGGGTGGGTGTTGGGTAGTGGAATTGTTTGTATTTTGGTTTGAGGCGGTGGGAAATATTGGTGGAAAACCAATCGGACAAAAAAAATGTGGGAAACTAACTCGGTCGCAAATTGGATGGAAAATAAAGCTCTAGTTTGGTATGCTTTTCACAATTTGCAAAGTACGATATAACCTATGTATGTATGGATCACGTATGTGCTTATTAAATTTAGATCACTGCATAAACATAATGCTTATTTAGTTTCTTAATTTTTTTACGTACGTATGTGCTTGTAAAATTTGTGAGCATGACAATCCAGATTCAGTCATCCATGTCCCTTTTGTTGTCGTCCCAACCTGATAAATGCTGAGGTCTAAAGCTCGTTCATAGTTCGACTCGGCTCGGCTTGAATTTGCTTGATCAATTTTTTAACAAGCCGAGCAGCTGTTTTTCTCATCTTATTAACAAGCTGGCTCGAGCCAAATGAGCTAGAAAGCTAAAGAGCTAACATATACAGGGAGCCGAGCTATCGAAGTGGAGCCGAGTCATCAAAACGAAGCCGAGTGAGCCAAGGTTCTCCAAGGTGAATTTTAACGTTTAGAACTTTGTAATTACTATTTTTAAATATTTTATATATGTTGAGATGTTAATTCCAAATTTACATCCAACTCGCGAGCCTAACGAGTTGGCTCGAGCTACTAACGAGCCGAGCCGAGCCGAGCTGAGCCAACCTTTTTGCTTGTTTTGTTAATGAATGTTGGGGATCGTCCAAAAACTACACAACCTAGAGCGTTGTCGGTAGGCAAAAACAACTTAATCTCGCAACTTGTTGGTCAAGATACGAAACTCGTTAACCTCGCTGGCTCTGAACTAACAAATAAACTCGCCTAACCTTACATCCTCTTTGCTACTTTAAGATTCCAAAGCTAACAGCTATTGGTTGATAACTAAGCTGCAATCTAAATTACCCTCGAGTGTTCGAAGCTAGTCTTGAACACCAAGCTTTCAACTCTACTTTTTACTCAGAATTGGAACTAGACTGGATGCCACGAGGCTAAGCGTTTCTCCTGGGCCAAGAATGAAGGCACGAGGCTAGGGGTTTTGCCCTACGTGAGGGTGATGGCTTGGTCCAACGCAGAAAAGAAGTCCCGAGGTTAAAAGGAAGATGAAGGCGTGGGGAACGTGACTACATGAAGGTGTAAGAAGCGTGACTACATGAAGGCGTGAGAAACGTGACTACTTGAAGGTGTGAGGAAAATGATCACATAGGAGAGTTCAATTTGTACACGTTACCCCAATGAACTTTATGTACGACATATCCTAAGAATATAGTAGGTGATGAAGGATATTTTCGGGATGTAAAGTGGCTCACGGATCACAGTAAAAGGGGAGCCCTACCCCATTGTATAGGGAGACTCATTGTTTTTGAGAAGTTACAAGTGTTTTCCCATTTCAATTACATCTGTTGCGCTCGAATTCCTTTGAGACCAACAGAGCGCCGACCGTGTTCTTAGCAGCAAAACAACCCACGATACCACCACAAAAGAGAAGATGACCACACCGCTGGAAACCATCAAGGGTGAAAAAGAGCAAGAGAGACAGCTTGTTCCCATCAATCAAGACAATACGAACACCCTAGAAAAATTGAAAAGAATCGAAGCCAATTTAAGAACAATAAGTGAAAAGAAAAGAGCTGAGGCAAAGACCTTGAACCAAGCACAACAAGAAATAAGCACAAGAAATGATATACTTGGGGAGGCAGAAAAAGAATTAGCCTCAGTGCTAAAGCAGCTCGAAACACTAAAAAAAGAAAAGGAGAGAGTCACTCAAGAACTGCAAGCACAACGGCTAGCAGCCAGCAAAATAGCAAAATTAAATGAAGCAAAGAAACAACTAGCAGAATTGCAGGGGGAGTTGGATGAGCTGCAATACTTGCACACCACGCCACCACAACCACCACTTCCGGCACAGCAGCATGTCATGAAGACACACCTATCCCGCATACAAATCCCATCCTCATTGGGCACAATGCCCCAACGATGACAAATACCTATGTAATAGTTGACAAAAACTCTCCATTATCCTTAGGCTTGCAAATAGCTCCGTGGCCTACAACTTACAAGGTGGTCATGTTGCCAAAATTCAATGGGCAAAATGAACCTCGCCAATTCCTAATGAGCTACGAGGCTGCAGTAGCATCTGTTGGAGGAGATGACGTGGTTTTAGCCAAGTCCCTAAAATAGCCTGCGAAGGAGCAACGCTGAACTAGTACTCGCTACTTCCACCACAGTTAGTGTACAGCTAGATAGACCTCAAAACCAAGCTAATACAAAATTTTCAAGGTTTCCATCGGGCAGCTTCAGACCTGAGCGACCTATTACATCCAGAAAGACAAAGAGCCCCTGACCAACTATATCAAAAGATTTGTGCAGTTAAAGTCGCAAACTCCAGATGTGGATGAAAGTGTGGCCATAGCAGCCTGCATTTGAGGGCTAGCACCAGGCCCAACAGCCTCGCATCTAACAAGAGAGAAGCCAAAAACCATGGAAGGTTTGTTCGCCGAGCTGGAAAGGTATTGCAAGTCGAATGAGGATCACAGAAAAAGAGTGATGGAAAGAAACCGCCAAAGGCAAGTTGAAAAACACCAAAATAGGCAAGCCTTGATGTATAACTACGCGCAACATCAGCACCCATACCTAGCTCAACACGTGCTGCTAATCGAGGGTTCTCAATCCTCACAAAAACAAAACCAAAGTCATAATAGGTAGTCTCAACAGCAACAACCACCAAATTAAGGCAATGGGCAGAGGGGCGATTACGCCGGAAGAGGAAGAGGCTGAGGCAGAGGGCCTCCGAGGCCGCATAACCAGAACAATCAACCTCGAATGTTCTACTGCACTTTCCATGGAAAGCAACTAGATCATGCAACCGACTTTTGCCCAGAAACAAAAAAGACCTTCGAAAGAATAGCTAAAGAGAAAAGAACTGCCGTAGCACCCAAAACCATCCACCATACCTCTTTCTGGCCACAACAGCCATACTTCCCAAACACTAACCTCCGAAACTTTCAACCTGCCATGATGTGGCAACATTCGCCACAATTCCAACCCCAAACTTAGCAAGCCTCGCAAGCTGCGAGCTTTACGCCTTCCCAACCTCTACACGAAATACCACTACCCCCACCAAACCTACCTAACCAATTACCTAAAGCTGAGCCTAACAACACACAGAATAACAACCCCAAAATCTTACCCACTTACGGCATGATAATGCCAATATCGGGAGGATCCTCACAACTTGAACACATAGAAACCAGTCCAAACACCCTGCCCACCTACAGCATGACAATGCCAATAGCAGGAGGATCTTCTCTTGAGTTTGAAAACAAAAGACAAAAGAAAAATTACTTCAGGCAAGTAAATACCATCATACCTGATGGACCACCAGCCAAGCTAGAAGGGGTAGATATGCCCATTTCCTTCACAGAAGAGGACTTCAAACTAAAGACAGTCTCGCATAATGATGCGATGGTGATCGAGGCTATCATAGCTGGATGGAAAATTGGAAAAGTTTTAGTCGATAATGGAAGCTCAGCGGACATCATCTTCGCAAATACATTTAGAGAAATGAAAATCGATCCTAATCTATTGGAGCCGACAGAAGTGCCATTGCTTGGCTTTGGAGGAAGGCTAGTTAAGCCTTGGGGAAAATATCACTTCTAGTGTCATTTAGAAACCTAGACAATGCCAGAATAGAGCGTATAACATTCAACGTTGTTGAGATGTACTTCCATACTTCACCATCCTTGGCAGAGGGTTCATCAACAAGTTTGATGCAGCAATAAGGCAATTATTCATGTGCATGAAGATCCCAGCCTTGAAAGGGGTCATCATAGTTTATGGTGATCAACAAACTGCCAGAAATATTGAAAAAGGTACAACCCCAGGCTAGAAAAATGTGCACCATTTAACAAGTCCCGACAAGGCTGAGCAGCAAGAAAAAAAACCATACGTTGAGCCTACGAGGGACAAAGAAAAAGAGAAAGTCAGCGCTGACGGCGAAACAAAGAGAGTACTGCTAGATGATTGCATTCTAGACAGAGCTGTGATAATTGGGGCTAACCTCGAGCTCGAAGAAGAAAAAAACTAATTGAGTTCCTAAATAAAAATAAGGATGTCTTCGCTTGGTCTGCAAGTGACTTGCGATGAGTAGACAGAGAGATAATTGAGCACGAGCTAGAAATAAAAAAAGACATGAAATCAAAAAAACAAAAACTTGAAAAAATATCAGAAGAAAAAGCACAAGCTGTAAAATCAGAGGTCCAAAGATTAATTGATGCAAATGTTATACGCCCAGTCATGTATCCGGAATGGCTGGCAAACACGGTTCTAGTCAAGAAGAAGAACGGTAAATGGAGGATGTGTATAAATTTCACTGATCTAAACAAGGCCTGCCCAAAAGATGACTTTCCATTAGAAAGGGTTGACAAAGTAGTAGACGATGCTGCAAACAGTGAAATGTTGTCACTACTTGACATGTTCTCAGGCTACCACCAAGTTCGAATGAAGAAGGAAGATGAGGAAAAAAACAAGTTTCATAACTCCATTTGGAACTGACTGCTTCGTGAGAATGCTTGAGGGGATCAAGAATGCAGGGCAAACTTTTTCAAGAATGACAGCAATAGTCCTGTGCAAGCAACTCCGAAGAAACATCCTAGCTTATGTGAATGACATTGTTGCAAAAAGTGACAAGTGAGAGAATCACATCCTTGACCTCGTAGAAACTTTTGCCAACTTGAGAGCAGAAAATCTAAAGTTGAATCCAAAAAAATGTGTATTTGGAATCCAGCGAGGCAAGGTTCTGGGATGCCTAGTCTCAACAAAAGGCATCGAGGCTAATCCGAACAAAATCTAAACTCTCGTCGACATGAAAGAGCCAACCTCAGTAAAAGATGTGCAAAAGCTAACAGGGAGAATTGCGGCTCTCAACAGGTTCATCCCAAAAGCTGCTGAATGAAGCTTGCCCTTTTTCCAGGTGCTGCGAAGCTCCAAGAAATTTGAATGGGGGGAGCAACAGAGCAAAGCCTTCGCGCAGCTAAAGGACTACTTAATAAACATGACAAAGCTATGTCCATCCGAACCAAAGTCCCCTTTGCTGCTATACTTGTCAGCCTTGAGCTTAGCAGTCAGCGCCGCCTTGGTCCAAGAAAAAGAGATCGATGGCAAGCTAAAACAAACACCAGTTTATTTCACATCAGAGGCACTATCAGGCTCAAAGCTGTTCTACTCGGAGTTAGAAAAAATTGCCTATGCTATAATCATGGTAGCACGCAAACTGAGGCATTACTTCAAGGGTCACAGAATACTGGTAGTCACCAATCAGCCGCTTCACGATCTCTTCACAAATCGGGAAGCCTCGGGAAGAATAACAAAATGGGCATCAGAGTTATCTGAACATGTCGTGGACTTTGAAAGAAGATGCGTAATCAAATCTCAAGTTATAACGCATTTTATAGTAGATTCGACCTCCCCATGTGCTAGCCAAACTAGGATCAAGATCCCTTGGATCATACATTGTGATGGGGCCTGGTGTGACAAGGGGGCAGGAGTGTCCGCTATCATCACCTCACCATCGGGCGTCAAAATAAGATACGCTGCAAGGCTTGATTTCACAAGTGAATCAAGGTCCACAAACAATACCACCAAATATGAAGCATTGCTCTTGGGGCTAAGAAAAATGAGGACCTTGGGCCAACAAGTGTTTATTGTAAAGACAGACTCGAAAGTAATTCAAGAACATGTTGAAAAAAATAGCGAGGCTAGAGAGCCGGAGCTTGTCAAGTACCTGGTCGTGATAAGAGCGATGGAAAAATACTTCAAGGGATTCACTATACAGCACATCCCGAGGGTAGAGAATGATGAAGCAGATAGGCTAGCAAAAGCAGCAGCACAAAATCAACCTATGCCCCCTGATGTGTTCTACGAAGCCATCTGTACGCCATCAACAAAAGAACCAGCCTCGAGGGTTGTGAATGCAATCACCAGATTTGACTAGAGGGCATTTTGAGCCTCACGATGAAGCTGAGCTAAGTAGAATGAAACAAAGGGTCAGTGGCTATGCAATAGTTGATGGAGAGTTGTACAAATCTGGAATATCGTCTCCCTGGTTAAGGTGCATAACCTAGGAGAATGGAAAAGAATTACTAGCTGAAATCCATAGTGCGTTTTGTGGTTCCCACATTGGAACCAAAGCCTTGGTGGGCAAAGCCATAAGGTAAGGTTTCTATTAGCCAACCGCAATCCTTGATGCTCGAAGCTTGGTACGAAGTTGCGAGGCTTGCCAGAAAACAGCCAATCAGCAAAAAGTGCCTTCACTGCCAGTACAACTCATACCGCCAACTTGGCCACTGCAGAGATGGGGCATGGACTTGGTAGGAATTGCCAACCGCTCAGGGCAACTGCAAGTTCGCAGTAGTGGCAGTCGACTACTTTACCAAATGGATCGAAGCTAAGCCATTAGCAAATATAACCTCAAGCTCTGTGCAAAAGTTCTTTTGGCAGAACATCATCTGCAGATTCGGAGTTCCTAGAGAACTAATAGTGGACAATGACAAGCAATTGGACTATAATGATTTCAAGGAATTATGTGCAAGCATAGGTACTAAAGTAAAATTTGCTTCGGTATATCATCCTCAATCAAACAGAGCTGTAAAAAGAGCAAACGACATAATCTTTTCAAGCATCAAAAAATGTCTATTTGATCAAAAGAAAGGAAAATGGGTAGATGAGCTCCCAAGGGTAATATGATCCCACAACACCACAACATCAAGAGCAACAGGTTTCACATGAAGAAATAAAAAATGAAAGCCTGAGAGTGCTGAAGATCGAGGCTAACTCAGATAATGAAGAAATCAAAAAAAGACTTGATAGAGCTTGACATACTACAAGCAGCAGAAAACCTTGACAATTATCAACAGGAAACGAGAAACTGGAGGGATAAGAAAGTGGTCCAAAAAGAAATCAAGGTGGGAGACCTGGTCATCAAGAAGAGAAAAAACTAGGAGAACCTTAGGAAGTTGCAAGAAACTTGGGAAGGGCCATATGTTGTCACTCGAAGCAACAGGCCAGGATCGTTTTACCTCATAGACCAGCTTGGAGCAGAGTTGCCACACACATGGAATGTGGACAACTTACGCAAATACTAGCATTAGTCGTTGCATTTATGAAAGCCTTCAACTTGTGAATCTATAAACAATGTCAAGGGCACCAAATTTACTTTATCGTATTTACGTTTCCGCAAATAGACCGTACTCTTTTCCTTTCTAGGGGGGCTCCACACTAGAGGCAAGGTTTTTAACGAGGCGGATCCATGTAAACCTTTTACTTTCTAATGAAATGCATTTCCCCCTTGTCTTGTGATCTGCAGTATAGCAACAACAAGTCGCGGAACCTTGCATTTCTGTAAGATAAAAACTTGCATTTCTACGCAAGATCTACAGTAAAGCCACATGAAGTTGCGGAACCTCACATTTTTGTGCGATAAAAACTTGTGTTTCTACGTAAGATCTACAATAAAGCAACAACAAGTTGCAAAACCTCGCATTTCTATGCAATGAAGACTTGCGTTCCTGCGCAAGGACTTGCGTTCCTGCGCAAGGACTTGCGTTTCTTCACAAAGCCCACAATGAAGCAACAACAAGTTGCAGAACCTAGTTTGTTTTTGTGCGGCGAAAACTTGCGTTTCTGCGCAAGCACAAGACAAAAGCAACAATAAATTGCAACATTCGAACCTCACACTCATACGCGACGAAGAAACTCTAACTAACCTTGCAGGTTAACAAGTTTCACGAAATTAGTTTTTATGAAATCAACCTAGCCTCAAAGATTGAAAAGCCATACGATTGAAGCAACCAAGAGTTGCGACATCGACCCAACTTTACGTTAGATTTTTATGTCAACAAAACTTGAGAACAAGTTTTGTCGACTTATCTCCAACAATGCCCGAAGCTCAAACTGTAAATTAACCTCTAGTCAGAAATGCACCAACTACTTTCACACAAAGGAGTGAAGGGGGGGAGGGTGATGTTTTTTAACAAAAAAAGCTCTACGTCCCTTTGCGTGAAAAAATACATTAAGACAACGAAACGAATAACTTTCGCTATGAGCAAGCATTGGGAATCTTTGGTTACCTAAGCAAAACCCTTGCACAAAGGAAAGGGGGGTTGATGTTTTTTCAAAAAAAAGAAAAGAAAAACGATGCTCATTCCTTTATGCTACGAGTTTTGCTACAAATCTGAAAGGAGTTTTTATCACATAACAAAATCTTGAGCCTCGAAACATCACGGTCCTAAAAGCGAAGGGACTCGAAGCCTCCTTTCTAGCATAGAACCAACCTCGAAGAAAAAGGGTTCGTAAAGGATAGCGTATGAATCAAAAATAAGATAACAAGCACAAATAGTTAACAATGTTAAAACAGCTAAAGTAAAACAACCATCATTTACACCCAAAGTTTACAACAACCAAATATTACAAACATTAAAAGTTTCAACCCATGACCTTAAATGTTACAACAGCCAAATGTTTCATATCACTTCTAAGCCTCGAGCGCTACGCCTCGTTCTAACCAGAGCCTCCAGCTTCACCTTCATCCCTCGAGCCCTCTCCCTTAGCCTATTCGAAGTAGAACCAGTTAGGAAATAACCAGAAAAAATGCAAGCTCAAGACAAGAAAAATAACAGCTCAAACCTTCGCAAGCAGATCTTGGGCAACTAGCCTCATGTAGTCACGCCTAGAGACTGCCCAAAGTTGTTTCAAGAAATTTTTGTTCAGGATTCTAATATTCTTGGACATTTCTTGCTCGCCAAGCTCTGAGGCTAGAGGAAATTGATAGCTACGCGCCCCAAATCTGAGGAAGTCAGAACAACCCTCTTTCTCCAACAGTTTGAGCATGCCCGCAAAGCAAAAAGAGGCAGCATAGTCGCTGGCTCCAGTGATAACCTCGAGCAAATACTTGAACTCCTGGTCCATCCAAACAAACATTTCCTTTGCACCCTTCTCAGTAGGGAAAGGAAGAGGCTCAGCACCAAACTCAACTAAAGCTGCCTTGTATACCTCGTGAATATGTGTAAACCTAGTTTTCAACACCTGTTCCGCTTCATTGATAAAAACTTTATGATCCTTGAGGCTCTTGCCGAGAGCATGAATCATTGTGTCTCTTTCGGCACAAGCTTTATCTTTCTCGGCACAAGCTTTCTTCATAGATGAGATAGTTATTGAGTCCTCCTCTATGGTACTTCGCAGCTTCTCCAAAACGCCAAGATTATCTTGTGATTTTTTCTCTAAGCTCTCCACCCTTTGAACGAGGTCACTACATGTTTTCACAAGAAAATCCTTATTCTTCTGCAAATCAGCATTGGCTTCAAAAAGCAAAGTCTTGAGGTCATTTAAAGCACTATTTTCCTTTGTTAGCCTCGCGACCTCAGCCTTGAGTTCCCTAACCTTAGTGCTGCGGCTGAGTTTGTCTTTTTCCTTCTCTTGAAGCCTCTCAACAGTGACCTTTCTAGCAATTATAGCCTGGAAAGGGGGAACGACGAAAAACAAGAAAAAACTAAGGAAAAGAACGAATTGATAAAACAAGTAAAACCTCATTCATCACCAAAACGATACCTTATATCCGAGGGTAGCCGTTATCCTGGCCAAGTGATTAGGGTCAAAATATCGAAGGGACTTCTCATGCTCTATAAAAACAAAGAGCAACATACGAAAAGCAAAAGCAAACAAAGAAAAAACAAAAAACAAGTCAAGAAATAAAAATATACTAACTTTCAAGGTTAAAAGTGCTGCCTTGAGCATCGTCTTCAACAGATAACTTAGCCATTGTAGGGGCCTGAGGAACTTTATCTTTTTCTTCTTTTTTGATGCCCTCCTCAAGAACCTTGTCTTTGTCGGCCTTAGCCTTTCCCAAAGTTGCCCTTGCTATCTCATCTACAACACGGAGTGAGTCCTTAGAACCCCACAAGAGTGGAGGATTGTAAGGGTCGTCATCCTCACCTGATCCGGGCACATGAATCGATAACAATTTTTCCTTGATATCGGTGCCAAAAGCCTGGTTGTAGCCAGCAATAAACGGAGGCAGAGCGGAACCCAACGAAGGCTCGCTATACGCCTCTCCAGCTGCGCCAACAGTATTTTGCAATTCCATCAAAAACTTAATGGAGGCACCACTGGAATCAACAAGGTCTAACTTAGGCAAAAATTTGATAACATTTTTACTTGGCTCAGCAGGCATCGGATCAGGCTTGTCCATCTTGACGGCAGCAACAGCCTCGGGATGTACCTCTTTTTAAAGGAGACTCTGATTCAGCTTTAGGGTGTTGAGATGAGGCCAAAGACAAATCCTCATCCAAAAATCCTTCATTATCCTCTTGATCTACAACATTAACAATTCTAGCTCCAGTAGCTGTTAATGGCACTGATAATTTCCCGATCTTTTTACCAGCTTTCTTCAACTTCAGACCAGCAAGAGCTCCGGCATCCTTGAGTTTTGGCTTTGTAACTTCTAGCCTCGCCTCAGGATTGTGTGTTGCAGGCATAGAGCTCTTAACAACTCGAGTTTCTTGCCAAAGATACTTAGCTATTGATCATCAGAGGAGCCTTGGCCAACCAAGCTTTTCTTTTTAAGAGCCTCGAGGCTGGAGGTCTTGGACTTCTTGCTGACCTCGATCACAGGCTTAGAGGCTGGGTCCTCAACTTTCTTCTTCTTCCCTTTACCACCATTCCCACCGATCTCAATGGAGCCAGTCACGCTAGCCTCGCGTATCCGCTTGGAGGGCTAGCAAGGCTTGGCGCGAGGCTCGACCTTGATACCCATCTCTTAAAGAACACGGTTCACTCGGACACCGTGTGTAACAAATTTGCGAGCAGACAGGTATTCGCTCTCATGACAGGATCCAATAATATCCATGGCCCGCCTTTCAAACTCGTCGACAAAAGCACCAGCGTTAACCCCCTCTGGCAAACTCAATCCAAATATAGGATAAGGGACTGGCCTAGGGTACCACAGTATAGGCTTCATTACGATTTCCCTTGGTTCCCATCAACTAGAAAGGGGCCAAATGTCTGCCACCAGAAATCCTCAACTAAATCTCACCCAGCAATTGACAAGGAGGCAAGGACAAAAGCATCTTCGCATTCTCGGAAAGCTTTTGACCTTACTAATGGAGGAACAGTTGTAACGTACAAAGGCGACAACGAGGTAAAAAAAATAGATAAAATGGCTGACCATAGCCGGAAGTCTTAGAGATACCCATCTTAATATAAAACCAATATCTAAGATAGTCATCGTCCCACCTATTCTTTTGTGCTGAAGAAAGCTCGACTTTGGAAATTTTTCTGCTTTCATTCTTCCTCCGAGTCATGAACATGCAACAGCCAAATTGTGTTTCAAAAACGCCATCCTCATCATCAAACTCAACCCTCTTTCTTCTATACATGAAGCTTAAACAACCTCGCAAATCCATCAACATCGATCACACCTCCAAAAGTACACTGAACCCAATAAAATTTGGAAAGTGCCACGAAAGAGTTAGGGGTAAGCTAGTGAAGCTTGGCATTATATCTTTCCAAGATCACAGGCAATGTTTTGTCGTAGGGAAATCGCATGTCAACGGTAAAGAAGTCCCTAAATACCACAGCCTTGCCAATTTGTGGTTTCGGCAAAACCTCGTCACCAGGAGACCTAGCAACACCCTCGAGAAAGTATCCTTTGCCTACATAGAAATCAATAGTGTTCTACCAAGCCAATGGTCGCCCGAAACGCATAGTGGGAGGGTAATCATCCTTGCCAACCATTAATTCCGATGGGTCAGCCTCTACGTTTGAAACATCCTCACCACTCTCAATATAAGAAGAAACCAAAACTTCACCAGCCTTGCCAGACCCTTGTCCCTCAGCAGCGTCGTCACGTAACCTCGTTTGTTCCGCTTGTTCTTCGGAAGACATCAACCTCGTTGTTTGCATAATCCGAGCCAGCTGGAAAACACACAAGTAGAAAATCAAAACAAAAATAACAAAACAACAGTTAAGCAAGAATAAAAAGTATAGATAGCATCAATACCTTCAAAACTTTGAAGGTCAAGAAAAACAGCAGAACCACGAATCTTAAAGCACTAAGCGGGCAGCGCGCAAAATAACAGCAAGACGCGAGGGTAATCCAAGGCGACTCACACCCCCCGCCTTTTATAGGCGCGCTAACGGGCGCGAACGGGTGTCTCGAACCTTGAACCAAAGCCTAAGCGTCAACCAATCAAAAGTCGACACGTAATTTGCAAAAAGTAACCGTTGGCTTATCTCTCCTCCGACGCTCAAGGGTGATGTTTTTTGGTAGAGCGATCCTTTGTCGCGGGTTCGGCCCGTCAGAGTCGACCCTCGCCCATGAAGGGCTACTATGGGGATCACGCAAAAACTACACAACCTCGAGCGCCGTCGGTAGGTGAGAACAACTTAACCTCACAACTTGTTGGTCAAGATACGAAACTCGTTAACCTCGCTGGCTCTAAACTAACAAACTAAACTCTCCTAACCTCGCATCCTCTTTGCAACTTTGAGATTCCAAAGCTAACAGCTATTGGTTGATAACTAAGTTGCAATTTAACTTACCCTCGAGTGTTTGAAGCTAGTCTTGAACATAGAGCTTTCAACTCTACTTTTTACTTAGGATCAGAACTGGAGAATTATTGAAATAGAGAATTGGTGTTCAAAACTAGGCTTGCAGCTCATTGGTTTTATAGATATTTTGCATTGTGAAAACTCTAGCTCGAAACCTGACTTGATCAGCTTATGTTTTTAATTACGTGAATAAAATTTTACAAAATTTGAGCAAGCACAAGGTTCGAAGCTTGAACACCCTGGCACACGTAGTAAATTTTGACCACTGAGCTACGCCTAGCAATTGGTCTCTACCTTAGGTTAAATGCTTTAAATATCAAAAGTATAGTTAATTTTCTGCATTTTTTGACCGAAATCAATTTTTTCATACCCAATTGGAACCCGGAAGTCACAACTCGCAAAATTTGAACACTGACTCACATAGCAATAACAAGCAGGGTTGTAGGACGTGGTTACTCCTAGTTCAGTGAGGCCCCACTTGACCGTTGCGTGGTGGGGCGTACGGCATGCCTAGTCTCGATGCAGGGACCACCAGGTAGTGACATGGAGGTGTGTATGCAACGTGGCCACAACCCATCATATCCAAGAAGTTAGAAGACATAGGTTCCATGTAGAAAGTGACTTGGAGGGCCATGTGGCACGATCATTGCAAGTTGGCATAGGGTCCACTTGGTAGTGACGTGGAAGGGGTGTGATGTGACCACTATTAATTGATCAGAGCTCGCTTGGCACTGACGTGGAGGAGGTGAGCGATGTGACACTACCTATTGACAAGGGGCCCACATGGCTGTGACGTGGAGGCTGTATGCGATGTGGCGGCTGCTGGTTGGATGTTTCTTTGTATAACTTTATTTGTAACATTTTTTTAAATGTGTAACAATATACTACCATTTTAGTAACATTAATTTTATGATATTGTAATCATTTCTTGTAACACAATTTTACAAAACAAGCGTATGTGTTACAACGCTCATTGTAACACATACTTTTGTGTTCATATGAAACTTCTTTGTAACGCATAGATGAATATGTTACAAGAGTATGTTACACTATCTATGTTTTGTAGTGGTGGGAAAAATTATAAAAAGGGAATTATGAATTAAAGGATCTTAGAGGTCTTCTAAAATTGTTTTATCACATCCTCCATTGTATTGTGCATGTTATAGTTATTAGATGAGTTAGCACATCATTGACCTTAGATGATCAGGAAAGTTTAGTGATATATTATTTCAGTTTCAAGAAATGGTGACTTGTATAATCATAAATCCTGCAACACTCTTTCCCATGTACTAAATACACCATGTCGGCATCTTAAGAATCCTTTACTTGGTGCTTTGGGTAGACCTCATGCTATGTGGCATTGATATAGATTAGGGATACTTTTATTTGAACCTATATTGCACAGGGAATTATCAGCTTTCTCCACATCTACTGAACATTCCATCAAACATACCATTAAAAGGATCAATGTGCCTAGGGGGAGGGGGGCTGAATTAGGCTTCTACAAACCTTTGCAGGGAAAATGGTGTTGCAACCTAATTCCAACCCTCTACTAACATGGCAATTGTAGAAAATGAAATTGCGGAAAGTAAAGAGAGAGGGTTGGAACGTCATTTTTTCCCTGAGGTATCGAAGAGTCAACACTCTCCCCTAGTCCTTGTTGGAGCACCAGTGCTAGGGTGTAGCTCCCTCTTTATCCATGCAAGAATCACTCTCTAGTGGTAATCCAATCTTCACTCCGGGTCGATGAATTCCAATACCGAGCACAACCATCTTGGGGTTTCTCACAAGACTCCTCTTTGAGAGCTCACCAAGAAACACACCACCAAGTCGTCTAGGTGATGCCGATCTCCAAGGGTAACAAGCAAGTCACTTACCTACACAAGCCAAAGAGATTGGTGGATGCACACTTACTACTTTCAAAGCACTAATAATTTCCTTAATTTTGAATTAAGAAACTTTCAAATCACTTCTAGTGCTTCACTTTCTCTTCCTCCAAATATCACTATCACCTTCGCTAATAAGTAGCAAGAGAGTCCAAATAGACAAGCTCACTTTCTCTTCCTCCAAATATCACAACCACCTTCGCTAATAACTAGCAAGAGAGTCCAAATAGACAAGCTCATGAAATATTTAGAGGCCAAGGCAAAAAAAACTAGTTGTCACCTTCACGTGTTGTAGAAAACAGCACCAACTGATCCGGTGCACTAATACTATGCGCACCGTAGTCTGCGATACCAAAATTACGCCTTTACAATGCCACTGACAGTCACTAAATCATATAGTGTGGCTCTTCCATTGTTGACATTGTTGCATATGGTGTAATCCAGAGATGAATTTGAGCCAAACCGAGCCAAGTCACTGGTCACCGACTAATATAGTGTGAAGACACTAATTTAATCGGTGACCCTCTTTAGTCCAATTTATGTGTGCAAAACTCATCCAATTCCGTAAACCCCCAAAACTCATCCAATTCAGTTTTTTTAGTTTTGACTTTGCTTCTTCACTTCTTTGACCTTCAACTAAGCTACCTAGTGCTTGTTTTTACAAGTATGCATCACACCTAACTCTAGAGCCCATCTAGGTCAAGCTACTACAATTATTGTACGGCCAAAGGAAAATAAAGACCTAAAACTATTCCAATGTCTCTCAACTCTAAACAACACTTGAAAAAAGCTTACCTTTAGCCTTCATGCATATCCTTTGAACCAATGAAAACCCATCATTGCACTAAGTGTGAGAATGTCGCTACAAAACACATTTTTGTCACAATGATCATATTGTTGTTACTCGTCAAAACCGAATTAGGGATCTAGATGCTCTTTCATTCATTATATAATTCTTCCACAACGTCTATGCTGTCAGACAAGTTCCAGCTTCATTACCATCATATCATTCCCCTAACAAACTTTAATTTGACATAGTTACATCTCCCTTAACTAACACCACATCAACATGCTCCTCCATACAATGGATCCCACAAACCTCATCATCATTTGGGACACCATGGACGATGATCACCAATGGTTAATGTTAGTGCCACATAAGAAACTTTTACTATTTTAGGATTATTGTTTATATTATTCACATGTTATTTTTCACAAATGACACTTTGACACTATTACTTGCCGCTTGGCACCGCTAAATGACTACATGGTGATCCATGCAATATGCAATGCTTGCCTAATAGTTGCGATTGTTACACACTTCTTTAGTAACACCACTAGAACAAATGTTGTTGTGTGGATTGTCATAGTAGCCATGCTCATCCCTCACAACCCCTTGTGGTGTTATGATGCTCAAACCCCTTTTGATTGCAATGACAACTTAGATGGATACCATTTGGCACAACACTATCCCTAAGGAGTTCCTGCAACCTATCTTCTGCACTTGGATTTCTATAAAAATATGGACCAAAGATTACTAATGAGGTGAGTCAACCCTTCACTCAACCTCCGCTCCTTGCGTGAAGCAACATGAGACCCTTCAGTCTAGATGTTTTTCTATCTACTAGTACAGTTGGTGCCAACAATATCTACGCTCGCCGACTCTCCACCGACTATCTTTTCGTCGCTAAGCAAATGCTAGTTGGCGCAAGTAATTTTTGCACTCACCGCCGCTCCACCGACTACCATTTCGTTGCCTAGCAATCGACGTCATACAAAATCACATGGAGTGCTTGCAAGGTGACTAGAAGACGCACGTCTAATGTTGTGCGCTATTTGTATGTGTAGCCACATCAACTGTGCGTGGACTGCCTTTTTAGCATTGTTGTACCCCGGATAAATAGTGCAAAGTGACATGTCACTGATTACTTGGCCCGACCTCGTAGGCGTTAGCACTATTTGTATATAAAAAAGGAAAAGCATTAAAAAGAAGAAAAGTTTGCATCATCTCATTCCAGTCATCTAGCCTGCACCCAAATAGCGAGATGGCACTGCCGAGTCCACCACTGATGTTGCCGGATGATGCCGTCGGCGAGATCCTCCGTCGCCTCCCGCCGGATGAGCCTGCATGCCTCGTCCGTGCCTCCCTTGTTTGCAAATCCTGGCGCCTCCTCATCTCTGAACCTGACTTCCTCCTTCGCTACCATGAGCTCCATCCTACACCTCTGGTGCTCGGCTTCCTCTACAACAACCGCTTTATTCCTACCACTGCAACCAATCCCCCGCTCTTCCCGCTGGAGTTTGACTATTTCGACTGGTTAGTGGTTGGGCTTCAATTGCCACCATGACCATGTGCACCTCCACACCATGGATCCGACATGCCTCGTTGTCTGGGACCCCATCACCAATGACAAGCACTTCCTGCCTGAAGTGCTCGATTACCCATGCAACCACCTCATCGCAGCAGTGCTTTGCGCAGCGAATGGTTGCAATCACAATGGTTGCCATGGGGCTCCTTTCTTGTGATTTTTGGTGTTGGAGTATAAGTGAATTGCCCATCTTTTTCTATCAGCTTAAGCTTTTGGGTTGAACTAGTTGGTGCATGAAACTCAATATGGTATCAGAGCCAGAGGTCTCGAGTTCGAATCCTTGTGGGCGCGATTAAATAAAATAATTCCAGCCCACTCCAATTTCCATGTGCGGCCTAAGGGAGCCTGCACGTGAGGGGGAGTGTTGGAGTATAAGTGAATTGCCCATCTTTTCCTATCAGTTTAAACTTTTAGGTTGAATTGGTTGGTGCATGCAACTCAATATTTGGGAGCACCAAAGATGAGGATGTTGTGGAGGATGCTAGTGTCACATGGGTGAGCGTCTAATCGTCCGAGACTAGAGTGTGGAGCATGCTAGCCTGGATTCATCTCGGCTCGATCTCGAAGTCTCGTGACGTGATAGGGCCAGGCCTACTCATAGGAAACACACTCTACTTCCTCCTAGAGGATGGCCGCAGAGTCCTAAAGTATGATTTGGGTGGTCATCACTTGTCGGTGATGAACACGCTGCCCTTGAGCGTCGGGAAGATGGCCCTCGTGAAGGCGAAGGATGGTGGGCTGGGAGTCACCGGTGTTGAGGGCTACAGCCTTCACCTATGGTCGTGGAGGGGGGCTGCAGGATGGGTACAGGCATGATCATTGAGCTGGATATGATGCTCTCCATGGATACTGGTGACCCCTCAACCAAACTCCTTGTGGTCGGCTTCTCAGAGGGTGTTAACACCATTTTCATAACTGCAAATGCTGGGATCTTCGCTGTTGATTTGAAATCAGACCAGGTCAAGAAGATTTGTGGCAGCGGGGCATCCGACACCATTATTCCCTACGCAAGCTTCTACACTCCTGGTACTAGTATCATGCTCATCTATATGTTTCCTCAGCTGTGATCGTGAAATTTACTTATTGCACTAGAATGTTCAGTGTTTCACTCTTGTAATGTTTATCTCAGTTTAGTGACACAAAAGTATGGATAACGGTACCTGCAAAACTGAAGGGCTGCAGTCTCATATGTACTCAACCCTATTTTTGGTTGATTCAACATTGCTAAGAAATGTTTTTTCTGAAACTGTCTATACACGGACTTATAAATGTATTGTTTTATTCCCTTCTTTGTGACACAAATGTGAAGCATATCTCTTCCAAGTTTTGTAACCATTGAAATTGCATATTTCTGGTGTGTAGGATTTTTAAGCCACAGCGTGCTTATAAGTTTTCTGCACTGTATCTTTTCAGATTTTGCTGGTGGGAGATTGCAACCACCGGTGAGGATGCAATGATCCTCACTGAACTTGATCATGCTGCTGTAGGCATCTGGAAGTGTTATGTTTCAGCATGGTCGATTAAAGGGTGGGAGTGGTACGGTAACAGTGTTCCCAAGCTCTAGAAACGTACGGCTGATCACCTGGCATATATCTGGAAACAGCGCAACCGGCGAGTTATTGAGAATTCCGAGTTAGGCCCCTGCAGATGTTCATGTTCATAAAGAAATAAATAAGCATCAAGAAACTTAGTATATGGCCTACTATCAATTAGTTTCTTGATGTTAGCTTTTAGCTATGTACATATAAAAACATCTGGATTGATTCGTAACTTGTTTCTCCTAGAATGTCCTGGCCAAGTGACCATGGTTCTGTTTCTCGACCAAGTTTGAAGTTGGGGAATAATACTATGTGAATTGCCCATGATTGTAGCCTATAAACTTCTAGATTTAATTACATGGCATATTTGAGACTTCCTTATTATTTAAATTCAGGCTTAGGGACCTGGAGCTTATTAATGGGATTTGTTTTCTCTCCGAACTATTAATCCTTTTGGATGAGCTCCAGTAACACTTTGCATTTCAGGGAACACAGTATAGAAGAAACATAGGGGGTGTTTGGTTCCACGAACTAAAATTTAGTCCAATGTTTAGATACTAATGAGGAGGACTATACATGAGCTAATTATGGACTAATTAGGCTTAATAGATTCGTCTCGCGAATTAGCCTCCATCTGTGCAATTGGTTTTGTAATTAGTCTATATTTAATACTCCTAATTAGTATCTAAACATTCGATGTGATAGGACCAAACATACCCCCATGGAGCGTGTCTCAGCAAACCAACAGGTGAGCATTGGTGCCAGTGCCAGCCATGGTCAATGTGCCATTCCAAGCTTGAGGTGGAGTTGAGGTGTTCTATTAAGCCGAGGCTTCGAGGTCCGCAATGTTCGGCATTCAAAAGACCTACAGCTTGGTCGACGCGCAAGAAGGCATACAAGTCACGTAAAGCCTGGTGCTATTAGGATTTTACACATACACCGTATTATACATGGTCCTGAACTACTGACAGCTGAAACTTTCACCAGTTTAGACAAGCAACGGGTACCCAGTCGTACAGCACAAGTGGGTACAAATGGGCACAACTCAAAACTGAAAGCAAGAACACTGAAAGCAAGCCACTCTAGCTGCCCTTGTTGTACTAAGCTCACACATGCATGCCATACCTTCAGATTCACACCACTCGGTTGACCCGTGACAAGCGTCGATATCCTCAGCGGCGGAGATCGTTCATGTACGGCTCAGATCCCCGGAACTCGTTCATGAACGACTCATGGAACGCCTTGAGTCGTGGGATCATCGCCGCGATCTTGTCCTCGTCCGGCAGGATTGCGCACCGGATATGGATCGTACCAGAGACCTTGTTATTGCATCGCAGAAAGGTCAGACAATAAGATAACCGAGCAAGAGCAAAACATAATATATATGATATGCGCATATTGGGTTATCAATCCGTCCCTCCTATGTTCCTCCCATCCTAAGATTCTTTGGGACCATCCTATCTTGTAAATCTCAGTGCAAAGTGGACGGTATGTCGGTATTGACAACTGGCAAGCCCATGTACATTCGGAAAACCCACATTTTGAGGCTACTGCAATACCATGTAAGGAACATAGGCAAAGGTGAGATCATCTGGTAGGAGGCTGACTGACTTGGTGGAACCCGGAGCCAGGCACGACGGCGATCCCGGTGGCGTCAAGCAGGCGGTGAGTGTAGAAAACATCAGGCGAGACACCCTCGCCCTCGGCGGCCTTGATGGCGAGCGAGGGCAGGTGGAGCCGTGGGAAGATGTACAGGGCGCCCTCTATCTTGTTGCAGCTCACTCCCTCCAGGCTGCTGAAAGCCTTCTCCAGGGTCTGCAGTTGCACAGGCAAGTGAGGATCCTGCCATTGTCACGAACACGAAGAGACAGCCAAGCAAGGTATCCTGTGCGAGGTCGATGTGTATGAAGGATGCACATACCTTGGCGCGCTTCAAGAAAGATGAATGGATTTTTTCCTTCTCAGCCTCAAATGACTCGAAAGAATCATCTCCTAGCTGCATTCATGGCACAGGGTAAATTTAGTAAAACGCATGTACTTGGATGTGGGGAATATGGTGGGGATTTAATTTAAATTTGAGACCTTAGGCGGATCTATCACAAGGCTAGTAAGAATTTGGCCAGCTATGTTGGGGCAAATAGTGACAGAAGCCACCTTGTAAATCTCACCCTTCACTTCATCCTCAAAACCAGTTATCTCCATGTAGCCTCCTCTTCTTCCACTTTCCCCATAGAATCCTGCCAACTTCAGAAGATGAGAGGATAGCCAAAAATTTACTAGCAGTGCCTAGAGATGGACCTCGCAAGGATGATGGTGTTGAATAGAAACTCTGGTAATTATCTGCTACTAAAGGAAGACCAGTGCCTAAAGGAAGACATACCCATTGAAACTGAATGAAATTATACTATGGAAAGGTCCTTTTCGTCGTACCCAAGTGATCTTGCCCCTTTCTTGAAAGAATTTTTGTTCTCAACATAGACATTCTCTTGGTATACCTGTAAATATGCTTTGGTAATTCATTTGCAGGAAAAAACGTTCCTTAACACACAGTGAATGTGATTTGACAAAGCAAAAGGTTTATATTGCCACACAGTGCTACCCTCATCAGCAAGTATAACCAGACCTTCTTTCCGACAAAATTCCACTATCTCCTCTTGGTTGGTGATGGACAGCACCTGCAACGAAGGATGGGGTTGTTGAATAGAAACTCTGGTAATTATCTGATTTTAGCACATTACATGCTTTGATAGGAACAGCCCTACAAAGTATCTTCTAATTATTGTTGCTTTGACTTAATGCATAAGGTAGTGCAACCTCTAAAAGATACAAGAAACTCTCGTGCCATACGCCCATACCTGTCCGATTGCCGGGATTTATGACCAACATAGCTCTAACAGTCAAGCCAGCAGCGAGCCACCTCCAAACACCTCTTGACTTCAAAAATCTCAAGGCCCCAACCCCTATCTTCAGTAAGATTGCAAGGCACCTAGATTCAGTTCTGTTCTTAGTTACTTCAAGCCTATAATAAATCTCAAGGCCCCAACCCCTATCTTCTAATTTAAGAAGCAAAAACTGGTAACAAGAAAAATGCAATAAATCTGAGTGAAAGTTTATATTAAGCCATGAACATTTTAAGCAGGGTTCTGTTAATTGCAAATGCTGCTTCACAATTTTTCTTTACTCTAGAAAGATACCATTGTTCCACCATGAAGTATAATGGAAGCCGAGTATAAGGGATATTCAGGTAGAGGGCACAAAATTCCATCTTCATGAGACCTTATGAGTATTTGCATCATCATGTTAACCTGAAAAGGCCAGAAAGACGTAATAAACAGTCCAGTTTAAGATACTCAAATTGCAATTTATTTCAAAGGTCAGTATCATTTGCATCTCTGCATGCATGATCTGAAATGCAGAGTGTTACTGCTGCGCTCGCTCCATCTGTCAGAAAGATGTCATCAGGCTTCGATGGGTAACCATCTCTTGCAGATATCCCATCTGCAACTGCTTGACGTAGACTTTTGATTCCGTGCAAAACAAGTGTCAATAATGTAACATATAATATTCAAAGTAAAAATACACTCGCCGGGAATTAACTGTACAACACCAAGTAAAACAAGGGTAGCTTGCTGATCCTTCAAGTTGTGATTAATGCAGATGGATTCATTGATGCCAACTGAAAATGCTAATTCCAGTAGATTGCCCGACTATTAGTATATCCACCGGTCTCTTTACCAGGATTTGAGTTGATGATGCTACGGGCTCTTCTTATCAAACATGGACTGTAGCAGTAGATTGGAACAGTATCAGTAAATTTTCTGTCAAATCAAAAGTATTTCTTACCGGCTTTGCTGTCAGAAGTGAGAAAAAAAATGCATTAGTTACTCCCAAGTTCATTTGAGTTAGTACTTTTATGGCATGATCAATTCACGAAGCTCGACATAAATGAAAGAGAATTTACTAGACAGAGTTGGCAACCTGAATAAGGAACGAGCTTCGTCTTTGTCAAGGAGGGCTGGATTGTCACACGGAGAAAGAACCTGAAGCCAAAATTTTGAGTTATGATGCATGAAAACAGTAAATTCCTTGCATCCAAAATTTTTTGGGGGAGGGTAGCGATGTTAACCTCGCGAAAAAAGGTTACCGGCCGCTGACCAAGAACCTGGGGGTTCCCAAGGTTGCAGTGTATTATCTGTTGGACAACACCTAAAGGCTCACAAAGACTGATCAAGGTTATAAACTGTTACACGGCACTTGCAGAGCAGGAGTTTCACCTCTGGGAAAGGGAGAGAATCTGGGTTTTCATCCATCTCCAGCTGTAGCCGCTGAATGACAGATAAGAAGACAATATTTTGAACTTTTTCTTTGATAAGGGAAGATTTTATTAATCAATTAGGTACACACAGCCTAAAGAAGTAAATATTTTGAACTTTTAACCAGTATATGTTTGCATTCTCCATAAAGCACCGATATGTTAAGATCTAAATATCTGAAATCCAAGATTCCTTACTAAAAATAACTACAGCACAGTTTAAACTAGAGCACCAGCAGCCAGATCTCAAAAAAAATAAAATAACTGCCAACGTATAGGTCAAAGAACTTGATTTTCATCATTTATGACACTAACCAAAGCCAACGGGGAAAAATCGGAAAAGAAGCATATCATTAAGGATGCTTGATCTGGATTGTTATTTGTTAGCACGGCAGTGAAGAAGGTCATCCGGTGGGAACGTTACCTCGGCGTGCCTGACGATCTCCCCACAAGGTTCATAGTTGAAGATCTTGACCTTCAAACAAAGAACGGGCAGGTATTGAGTCACCACAATAGCTTCGCAGTTAAATCGGAAGCAGTACCCACACGGTTGCACATATGGTTTCTTGAGAAAAATGACGGCAAGGATGTGCCAAAAGGTTGAGGGAGCCTCATGATGATCACCTTGGGGTTGATGGTCTCGGCAGTGATGGACGGCGTGTTGTTGTACGACTGAAGGATCGGGACTGACGATAGCAGATCATAATTTTTTTTATTGAACAAGGAATTCGGCCTATATCCCAAAAATCACCAACACACCTCTTTTCTAGAATTGTCAGATCTACGTAGCCAAATGAGATGCTATTGAAAGAATACTAGGAAGCCCTTAACATAAAGCGGAAGCAAACAATGAAAGAGCTAAAAAGGAAACAAAAACATCAAAGAAAAAAGGAAACTGTGAAACCAAAACCGGAGGGAAATATTCTCAAAATCGGAGGGAAATCTTCCAAAACTTGAGCTTCCTCTTCTCAAAACCAAAACTTCTAATTTTACCTAGACAGCCTGTAGGAGGTCTAAGAAAAATACCAAAACTCGACCAAACAAACTCCAAAATTCATGAGATTTGGACCATAGCTTTTCAAGACCATCAAAAGCATTCCCTAGAGATCTCCCAAAAAGAGCAAGTTGCAAAAATCGAAACTTCCTGATTTGGAAACCGGAACTTCCTGTTTGACTGCACGGGTCAAGATCCAAAGAAAAAAAAGAAACTTAATCAAATGATATCCAAACTTCATGAAATTCTAGACAAAGGTTCGCCCCGATGGAGTGAGTCTTTGCCCAAAAGACTTTTCAAAAAAAATCAAAACTTCACCTCGAATTACATGATTTTGGTCAAGAACATAAGAGAAGGGGAATTTTGAGGAAATCCAAATCTGGGACAAATTAGTGGGATTTGAGGAGGGATCATAGAAAAATTGCTCACAAGGATCCTAGCAACAACCCTCCCCCCAACAAATCTCACGGGATTTGTGCTCAAACACAAAGAACAAAAAATCTCCAAAAATACCTTTCAAAATCACCAAAAAGATAAATTTCATATCTTGAGAGGATGGAACAAGTGAGCACGAAATTGATCTTTGGATTACTCCACCATGTTCGGTTACAAGCCACTCTTAAGCATCATCAAAACTAAGATGGCAAAAAGATCAAATCAAAGATCCTCTCATCTCTCTCCCTCTCTCCTTTCGAAGACCCTCACCAACAAAATGAGAAGCCCACCACCACAGAGCCTAAGAGATACAGCTGTCCCAATGGCCACTCCTCATGTATATAGGCATCCAGAAAATGACCAAAATACCCTTACATGAAGCATACAACTCAAATACCCCATAAGGGTAAAACCATCCAACTTTTTATTGGTACATCGAACAGACCCGGCGCCTTCACGACTCCGCTTCGCCTCGACGCAAGCTTCGCAACGGTGACACGCGTCCTCCGACTCGATGCTGTCCGGCCGCACCGAACTCGCCCCCCGGTTGTGAGGTGAAACCAGTCAAACCCTCTTGCACACCCCGCAGGCGTGATTCACCCCCTGTTTTAAGGCCAAACGGTCAAACCCTCTTCCACACCCCGCAGGCATGACTCACCCCCAGTTTTGAGGTCAAACTGATCAAATCCTCTCACACGCCTCCCAAGGCATGATTCACCCCCGGTTTTGAGGTCAAACCAGTCAAACACTCTTGCACGCTCTGCAAGGTGTGACTCACCGATGTCAACGTGTATCCGGCCTCCGCCAAATCTTGGACGCCTCCAAGTATTTTGCTCCTACTCTCGGGCCGCCTACTCGACTCACCTTCGTCCCGCTTGACTCGACCGTCGCTGTCTCCATCCCGTGCGTGTACTCTTGCTCTTTCATGTACCATGTGGATCACCCATGACTCCGCCCGAACTCCTCGAGTCCCTCGGTCCAAGCCTACTCGTGTCCATCCTTCACAGCCCTAGTACATCGGCATGAACCTTTTGCTTGACCTTCACCTCATGTCGTCGACTGTCATGTCGCATCCAACACCTGCACATCACAAGCTAAGAGACACAACACACAAGATATGTTTACACACACAACAACATGACGCACTCAACACAACACCTCCGGTTAGCCGTTAGCATAATCAAGCACATATGAAATATTGACTCAACCGGTAAAGCCTCAAATCATCCAGTCAATCACTCATCACAAATAGACCAAGGCACATCTCAACTTGGTCTCTCAATCTCCCCCTTGATAAGTGCATTGACAAAAGATGATTTGAAAGTAAAAGAGAACTCATTCAAATGCCTAAAAGCCAAGTAAAATCAAACACGTCCACTTGAGATGAGATGGGATCATGCAAGCTTCAAACAAAAAACTCTCGGTTCCCAAAGAAGAAACAAAGGCACAACACAACCGAAGAGTCAAGCAAAAGACACAAGAACTTCATGAATCCCAAAAACTATCAAAGGCAATTCAAAAATTGTCAAATGCTCATCACAATCAAATCAAGGTTTGTATCAACTTGATTTCTCAATCTCCCCCTTGATGAGTGTGGTGACAACATTCAAGCACAAGAAATGGTTTGAGAAGCAAAAGCCGAAAATCTCATCCAGGTGATCAAAAGCCAAGTAAAAGCTAAGATCAAAGTCACTTGAGATGAGAAGAACCATAAAAGCCATGTTGTAGAACCAATTAGGCAAAACTCTCATCCAAGTGATCGAAAGCCACATAAAAGTAAAGATCAAAGGCACTTGGCATGAGAAGCATCACAAAGGCCAAATCAACTTGGAAAAATCTCAGTCCCCAAAGACATGGGCAACAGCTCGACACAATTGAGACAAGAACACATGATTCCTCAAGAAGAGGTAGAAAGGGCTCAACATCAATCATGTGAAAAATTGAAAACACATGATCCCTCAAGAGAGGCAGAAAGGGCTCAACACCAATCATGTGACAATCGAAAACTCAAACCAAACGTCGGTTCCTCAAGAAAAAGGTAAAAGCTCAACACAACCGGCAAAAGAGCAAAAGAGAGCATGAATCTCACAAACTCCCCCTGAACACATGCACCCCCTTGAAAACATGCCACAATAAAATGCATGCAAGAGCAAAAGAATGGATGCTCCCCCTCAAAAGAAAAACTCCCCATTAAATGCAAGACTCCCCTTTAAATGCAAACATCAAGATTCCCATGAGAGAACAAAATGCATGCCATGGGGTGTACAACCTACCAAGCTTCTCAAATATATCACAAAACACTTACAAAGGCTACAAGTGAGATAATGCACAAGCAGGTAGATCATAAAGAGCAATTGCATCACCATCAAGAGGATATTATGATATAAACAAAAGACAAAGCAAGTGGTCAAGTTTTAGCAGTTTGTAAAAGTATCACCACATGAGCAAGCAACTAGTCATGAACCACTCAAGTAAGAAGTAAATTAGTCCATAAAAGCTCATACATGGAAGATACAGTTTCAACAAGAGATCATTACAAACACCCACATATGCATCATAAGTCATGTTTAAGGCTTGTTGAAACCAAGTGCCTACTTATTTTGGTAGACATCTTGTAATAACTAAGCAAGCAAGATATCAACATTAAGCACAAAACCTTGGTGAATTACTTAATTTTTCTGATTATTAAGCACAAAAATCTTTCATTCATCTTTAACCAAGTTACATGAAGTGCCTTTGTGGCACAAAAAATCCATGCTCCCGCTTGGGTGCATTATGGGCTAAACATTTGCAATGATACCTAGATCAATGACCCAATTGAAAAGAACATGAATTCCAGGAATAAGCTAAACATGAAGCTAGCATTCAAGACAAGAGCAATGCATAACAAATAGCTACTTATGGGTGATAAGCATTTTAGAATTCATAGTTTAAGATTAGCATTTCATTCAGAAAGCAGTTTGCTCAATATGGTTATATGAAAATATCATCAAGAGCATATGCTGCTCATTGCTACACAATCACCAACTGATGCACTAGTTCACAAATAAAATAAGGAAATGCTCAGGATATATAGGAGAAGCTCATCTAGTGCAAAGTGTACAAGGTGCAATATGATACATATACAAATGCAATGCTAAAAGAGATAGGGTTTAGCTCAAAATCAAGAAAGCTCAGGAGGCTCAAACCAATTTTTGAAACCAATCAAGGAAAAGCTCTAAAGCTAATGAAGAACTGCCAAGGATCCTAATTGAGTACCATAGAGGGGATACCAATTGAAGGATAAAAAATTGATATCACTTGAAGAAGATGAAATCCAATTGAAAACTCAAATGTGATACCAATTCAAAGATCAAAAAGAAGCTATCAAAAACTAAAGTAAGGCTTGGTCCAAACTCCCTCTCGAATGAAGCAAAACTCCCCCTTAAATAGAGACACCTAGAAAAGAAAAACTAGGAAAAGAATGGGCAAAAGAAAAGCTCCAACACCAATCAAAAGGAAGAGAAAATCCAAGAAATGAGCAAAAATGCAACCCAAAGACAAGACAAGCCTAAAAACATGATAAAGCTCAATTCATGCCACACAATGCAATGATAATACTAACAAGAGGAATTAAAATATTGTAACATGATTTAACAATTACGAATAAAAGCTTAGGCTAGCAAACATGTCAACAAGGTACAAATGATCATACAAAGATACTAAGCTAAAATGATACCAAATGAACAACGTGCCAATACCCAATATGAAGCCTAAGTTAAAGCGTAACACGATGTTCACGTGGATCATCCACCAAGATATATAACAAAGCTAGCAAGACAAGATATATATGAGAATCAGACAAGCTAACATGATGAAGCGTCCCTACTTAAGCAGAGACTAAATGTGATACAAATATTAGTCCCAAGGGGCTGATAACATATTTATTCATCAGATGGTTCACAAACCGTACTACTCCCGAAGGAGCGGGTGGGCAAGCCACATCCAAAGGAGAAGTAAACAAACAACAATACAGATCCAAGTTGCAGTCCAGTCGGACTCTGGGCTGCAATCGAAACTAAGCGATAGTGGAAGCATTCTGCAAAGGCCAACACCACAGGCAGCGTTGGGTGCGGAAGCGACCTCCTACTCGAAATCCTCAGCGACGAAGTCTGGATTTTCCTCTGAAGAAACAAAACAAGGGTGAGTACAAAAGTACTCAACAAGTCCAACCTCATCCACAGAGGGGGTAACAATCAAGAATACGCACAGGATATATTAAGGATAAGGCTAAGGTTTATTTGCAATAAAGCTAGATTTTCAACACATGCAAGGGTTCATTTTCGAAAGGGTTTTCGCAAAGTATTTCTTTAGTAACCGAATCAATAAATAGGGTTGATCCTACACGAAGGATCCAAGTTTTAATGCTACCGGACTCCTCGTCCGTAGTAGGTCACAGTGCAACTGCCGAACACTTCCAAAATCCAACACACACCATAAAAATCATCCATCTCCCAAACACTAGTCATGTGTCCGAGCCATAACTTATCCAATGCCGTGGACACGGCTACCCGGATAGGTTTTAACTCTGCAGAGGTGTACACTTTACCCACAAGTACGGTACCACAGCACAATCACCTTAGTGTCGGTGCAGATCCTATCAAAGCCATTACCCACCTTAGCTAAGCTTGACTAGCCAACACAGAAGCAACCAAGGGGTTAATGACCTACCAACGAGGTCTCAACCGGGATATAAGTCACACAGTTCTTACTCTTCTCCATGGTCTCCCGTTGCTCACTAGCTCTCCTAGCCAGACTAGTTAGTAGAATTTATACTAAGCCGTTGCCGCATAAAACATTCGAGTGGTTGCACGATAAATTGGGTTAGGCAAGATGGCACATCAACTCGGTCCTTAACCATGACAAGATGGATTTCTCCCAACCTACTCAACCACAAAGGTAGGAGCCCAACTTGGCATTTCACACAAGAAACACCAATCCATCTCATCTAAGCATTTTCTTTACTTTATTTCCCGAAAACCCATCTTTCTCATTTAAAAACACTCACACTTTTATTCTTTGATAAAACACATTTTAGTCATGATTAAATTGAGTAACAAGGTACTAAGCATTCTAGCAGTAATATCATCCAAATAGAGCAAATCATATTTAGAGATAATTATAGGACATCAAGGAATAAGCATAACAATCAATGGGTGGCTATCCAACCGTGTTTTAGAAGTAAAACAATATGCAATTTTATAAAACAGGCCAATAGGTTGTGTTTGAAAACTAGGATAAATATGCATCAAAGGATGAGATTGGACTTGCCATCCTCAAAGTCAGCCGAGAGTTCCTGCTCGCGGTGTAGGTCTTCGGGCTCTGGCTCGCGGTACTGGACTTCAAACTCCTCTTCGGGCTCTTCCTCGAGCACTCCACGATCTACGGCACACACAATCGAGCTCACAATTAATAAAAGAAAAATAAAGTTTTACCCGTTGAGCTCGAAGAGAGGGAGTGAACTAAAATAGGAAATGAGGAGTATTTTCAGGGATTTTGTAGATGACTCAGCGGAATATATTTGAGAATGGCATGGTTGAATTTGGGGTTCATTGGAGGGGATTTGGCGCATAAAATGATAAGGTAACTGTGGTTTTAGGGGCTAAACAGAGGAGCAGGGGCTTTTTAGTAAGGAGTCAGGGACCTCTTTGTAAATATTTTTGGAAGTGGAAGGGTCTCTGATGAAAAAGAGAAAGAGAGAGGTGGGAGGGTCTGGATGCAAAAAGGAAAAAATGGATGTGTAAAAATGCAAAATGGCCTTTTCTTCTTCCTCAAGATAGAAACATCTCTCGAGGAACAGGAGGGGGACGGTCGATTGGGGAGAGGCGGCGCCGGGGCATGGCGACGGCCAGGAAGTGGGGGAAAATGGAGAGGAGGTCGAGGGGGTTCGATTCCTCTCCTTACCTCGGGCTTAAGGAGGGGGCTCTGCGGCGGCGGGCGAGAGACGGCGGGAGCGACGCTGGAAGCATGGAGCGAGGGGGAGTTGGCCGGGAAAGCTTGGTGGTGGAGTGGAGGGTGGAGGGGGCTCCTTTATAGGCTGGAGGCGAGGAGGAGGGGGCTGTGACGGGCGGCGCATAGGAACGGGCGGAGTTAATGGCGGCCAGGATGCTTGGGCACTAGAGGCGCACATGACAGTGGTGTGGCGGGGTGGAGTTGCGCGGCGTGGCGTGGCAGGGTCAGGCTCGCGCGGTGAGGCAAATAGGGACGTGGTGGCGTGCTCGAGCGGCGGTGCGAGTGGATGATGTGGCCGGGGTGTTATCACCGCACGGGCATAGTGAGCGGCGGCGTGCGGCGCGGCATTGCGCGGGTAGGCGTGGGCACTGGCGCGGCGTGCTGGGAAGGTGAGGGTGCGGTGGCACTGGAGGCAGCGGCGTGTGGGGCGCGGTGCTAGGACGCGCGCTGGCGCGTGGGAGCTAGGTGCGGGGGCATGGTGACCGTGAACCAGGGGCCTAGCGCAGCGGCGTCGCGTCGTGCGGGAAGCGAGGCCGGGCAGGAGAGCGCGGCCTGGGCTAAGAGCCAGGCCGCGGGAGCGGGCGCGTGCGTGCTAGGGAGGCGTGCGGGTGCGGGACCGGTGCTGAGGCCAGGCGGTGCGGACGCGCGTGTGTGCGAGGGGAGGGGCTAGAGCTTGCGCGCAGGATAGGCTGGTGCCCACCACGGAGTACTGGCACGGCCAGGCATAGGCCCAGGGGGAGCAGGGCCAAGAGCCAGGTGCGACAGGGAGAAGAAATAGGCGCGCGTCCAGGAAAAAAGGAGGCAGGCGCGCGGCAGGGGAAAAAGGAAGGGAAAAAAGTGTAGGGAAAAAGGAAGAGAAACAAAAGGGAGAATAAGGGAGGGAAAATGATGGAAAAGGAGAAGAAGAAAAGAGAGATACGGCGGCGGTTGCGGGAACGGTCATGGGCACGCGCGGCAGTTTTCTATCTGGCAACCAGCGTGACTTGCGGAGAGGAAAAAGGGAAAAGGATAGACGGTGGTCGGTGGATATTCACGGAAGTGGTCGGGTCGGCAACGTGGCACAACGCGCGGGTGAAAAAGAAGGAAAATGGACGGTGGTCGGCTTTGGTGCCGGGACGGCGGAATCGCCGGGAAGACGGGGTTTGGGAGCTCATGGTGAAAAGATTTTGAAAATGATTTTTAAGCGAGTGATTTAACTTGGTGCATTTTTTGGTATGTTACACATGAAAAGGTGGCTAGCCTACCATAGTAAATTCACATTATGATGCAAGTATAAAGCATGCAAAAGATCCACAAGTGAGTAGTATACAAGAAAGAAAAAACTCACTATACAAAGTGTACAAAGGCCTCTTGAGGGCCATCGAAATGGTGTGAAGAACCATCAAGTCTTGATCACCTCAAGCAAAAGATCAAGTCCCTTCAAGCTCATGTTCTCCACCCGCATCCCCGTACCTACTCATGAGAGGACAAAGAAGACCGAGTCTTGGATCCCAAGGGTTAGCAAGCATATACTTGGGAATCCAAAACTTAGTCACACGGGTAAAAGCACTCAACTTATCATGTGGGTTAGCATGATTCAAATACTGGTTCAAATGAGATAATTTGAAACACCCTTGGAAGCATGCCTCAAAGGAGCAAATCGAGAAGAAGAACGAGTGCTACCACTAGCAAAAAGGCAATGATCTCCCGAGGTCTTAAGAGAAGAATCAATATAAGCATCATGAGAAATATGTTGCGGACCAACACAAGGAGAACTAGAAGCATGTCCGCGAGCATGACCTAACTCACCAGAAAAGGAGTCATAAAACCCATCAATGCAATGTGACTTCTTACTAGGCTCACAAGTGTTCATATCATGTGAAGGGCTATGAACAACCAAAGGTCTAGAAGCACGAGCTCGCTGCATTTGTCTTGCACGACGATAGAAAAAGCTTTCTTGATGCCCATATTTCTCACAATAAGAGCAATAGTACGAAAGCCTATTTGGAGGCACGGTCCGAGAGGACAAATCACCATTCTCATTCCAGCTTTGGCACGCACAAGTCGCTCGTGCTTGACACGGCAAAAGCAAAACTCAATAGTATGCCCATGTTTCTTACAAAAGGTGCAATGAAACTTTACTTTGGGAGTATGAGTTCCAAAAATGTGAGAAGCACCCTTGCCATTTGAATTATCTTGGGCAGTACTGGAAGAAGCAACAAGCTTAGGAGTAACTATAGAAGAGCTATCCAAAGCACTAGCACAAGTACTACCGTCCAAAGACTCACACTCAACAGAAGAAACCAACTCCAGTTGAGATGAAGCAATTTTGGAAACACCAACATCGGAGTGATAAAAATTGCGAGAATCAAAAGACTTAGCACAAAGACTCTTACACCTTTGACCAAAACCTCCTTTTTAAATTTGAGGCGATCACAAGTACCACATGGAGCATTTCTCAAATTATCCATCTCCTTTTCAATGCACTTAGCATATGTGGTACGCATGAGTTCAATTTCCTTTTAAAGTTTGGCAATCATCTCATTGTGCTCAACCAACTTGGCACTCATATCATCACGAATTTTCTTCAAAGCCAAAACTTCACTTTCCAATTCAATGCATGATGTGCAAATAAGACCGCATGAACAAACATCATTATTCACATCAAGCACGATATCATGATTACCACAAGAAGTAAGGCAAGCATCATCATCAAGAATCAGAGAGCACATGGAACAAGGCATAGACTTCATTTCACAAATTTCAGTCCTAGCATGCTCAAGTTGATCTACACATGTGGAGTGAGTCAATTTTAGTTTATTAATTTTAGCAAACAAAGACCCACAAGAAACATATGGTAAAGAAGCGTTTGCCTTCAACAAAGCAATTTTACTTCTAGTCTTATCAAGATCATTATTCAAAGCAGCACTTTTTTTTTATGGCATAGAGGCATCGCATTTCAACATTTCATTTTCAGATTTCAAGCAATCAAGAGAAAAGTTCAATTCATCAATATCAATTGAGAGATCATAAATTAACTTCTACGAGACTTAAGTTGTTTGTCACCAAGAAAAACATCTCTATTTAGTTTCTCAATTTCAATGCCCAAAACATCACAAGATTTGCATGATAAAGGTAAGCTAGACTTGCATCAAGTTGAAGCATTCACATTATTAAGTCTAGACATGTCCAAATCCTTCTTAATCTCAACAATCATCTCGCCATGAGCACAAAGGCGAGTGAACAAATCGATCATACCTTTGGAGAGTTTACCTCTACTCATCTTGTGAAGCTTGCGTCAGAGATCATCTTCTTGATGTACCTCTTCTATCAAAGGATGCATCAATACCATCGCTTCATCATCCTTATTCAGCTAATCATGCTTCTATCTCCACTTGTGGTCATCCTTGGATGCAACTGCACCACCTAAGAACAAAAAACTAATAGAACAAGAGATTGATACCATAGCTCAAGCACCGGTTAGGATTAGTTGAAAGCAAGCTCAAATCATGCAAACCAAACCGGCAAGCAAAATTGCCCTTTACCTTGTCGTCCCGTGGATTACAAAGCCGATTAAGGTGGTATGATCCTTAACCAAGCTCTGATACCAATTGAAGGACCGGGACGGGCGACCAGAGGGGGGTGAATGGGAGCCGATCAAAATTCTCTTCTTAAACAAAGGAATTCGACCTATATTCCAAAAGTCACCATACACACCTCTCTTCTAGAATTGCCATATCCATATAGCCAATGAGATGCTATTGGACCAAGAAACAATACTAGAAATCCCTTGATATAAAGCGGAAGCAAACACAGAAAGAGCTAAAAAGGAAATACAAGTATCAGAGAAAAATTAGAATCTCCGGAACCAAAACCGGAGAGGGATATTCCCAAAACCGGAGGGGAATCTTCTAAAATTGGAGCTTCCTCTTCTCAAAATCAGAACCTTTGATTTTTCCAAGACAGCCTATGGGAGCTCCAAGAAAAATACCAAAACTCGACCAAACGAACTCCAAAATTCATGAGATTTGGACCATAGCTTTCCAAGACCATCAAGAGTCCATTCCCTAAAGATCTCCCAATAAGAGCAAGGTGCAAAACCGGAACTTTCTGTTTGGAAACCGGAACTTCCTGTTTTGACTGTGCGGGTCAAGATCCAAAGAAAAACGAAAACTCAATCAAATGACGTCCAAACTTTGTGAAATTCTAGCCAAAGGTTCGCCCAGATCGAGTGAGTCTTTGCCAAAAAATCCCATAAATAGATCAAGACTTCACCTAGAATTTCATGATTTTAGTCAAGAACACAAGAGAAGGGGAATTTCGGGGAAATCCAAAGTTGGGCCCAATTTGTGAGGGATTTGAGGAGGGATCGCAGCAAAATTGCTCACAAGGATCCTATCAACAAAACCCCCTCCCCCCAAATCTCATAGGATTTGGCTCAAACATGTTGAATGAAAAATCTCCAAAAATACCTTCGAAAATCATGAAAAAGATAAATTTCAGATCTTAAGAGGATGGAACAAGTGAGCACGAAATTGATCTTTAGATTATTCCACCACGTTCGGTTACAAGCCACTCTTAAATACAATCAAAGCTAAGATGGCAAAATGATCAAATCAAAGATCCTCTCATCTCTCTCCCTCTCTCCTTTCAAAGGCCCAAACCAACAAAATAAGAAACCCACCAACAAAGAGCCTAAGAGATATAGCTACCCCAACAACCACTTCTTGTATATATATAGGCATCTGGAAAATGATCAAAATGTACAACTCAAATAACCTATAACATAAGACCGTCCAACTTTTTATCGGTACATCGAACGGACCCGGCGCCTTCACGACTCCGCTTTGCCTCGACACAAGTTTCGCGATGGTGACATGCGTCCTCGGACTCGATGTTGTCCGACCACACCGGACTCGCCTCCGGTTTTGAGGTCAAACCAGTCAAAACTCTTGCACATCCCGCAGGCGTGATTCACCCTCGGTTTTAAGATCAAACCGATCAAACCCTCTTGCACACCCCACAGATGTGACTCACCCCTGCTTTTGAGGTCAAACCCTCTCGTACGCTCTGCAAGACGTGATTCACCCCTAGTTTTGAGGTCAAACCCTCTTGCACGCCCCACAAGACGTGACTCATCGATGTCGACGCATGTCCGGCCTCCGCCGAGCCTTCGACGCCTCTAAGTCTTTCGCTCCCACTCCCGAGCAGCCTACTCGTCTCGCCTTCGTCACGCTTGACTCAACCGACGCCGTCTCCATCCCATCCGTGTACTCTTCCTCGTCCATGCACCATGTGGATCATCCATTACTTCGCCCGGATTCCTCGGATCCCTCAGTCCAAACCTACTCGTGTCCACCCTTCACAGCCCTCGTACATCGGCATGAACCTTTCGCTTAACCTTCACCTCATGCCATCGATCACCAGATCGTATCCAACAACTACACGTCACAAGTCAAAAGACATAACACACAAGATATGTTTACACACACAACAACACAACGCACTCAACACAACACCTCCAGTTAGCTTTTAGCATAATCAAGCAAATATAAAATATTGCTCAACTGGTAAAGCGTCAAATCATTCAGTCAATCACTCATCATAAATAGATCGTGGCACATCTCAAATATCTGACGACGTGGAGCAGGGCGGGCGTGCCCCGGCGGCAAGGAGATGACGCGAAAGGGGGCGACGCTGGCGATCGAATCGGTGGGAGGCGCGGAGGAATGGACACAGCGAGAGGGGAGCGCTGGCCGATGAAGCTGGCATGCTTTCTGGTTCCTCGGCACCTGGCGGCAGCTGGGGCGGTGCGCCGCCACGTCCCGCGCCGGAACAATGCTCGGAGTCTGGGGCCTCGGCCCCGTGTAAGCACGCCAGAGGCACGGCACGGGCGGGAGGCGGCCGGACGTGTTGGGCTGGGCGCGCGGGTAACCTGGTGCGGCCTGGCCGTCTGGGGAGGTGGCCTGGCCGCCGGCGTACATGTGACACAACTTGCGGGCGGTGAGCCGTTGGAGTGTTGCGCTTGTGCAGGCCGCCGCACGCACGCACGTACGCAGGTGAAAAACCGGCCGTCGGCCCACCCACCTGCCACCCGGGCGAGGGAACCCGCGGGGGAAGACTGCGGGTCATCATCGATCGTCTGTGTTCGATAGCTGGAAACCTCTGTTGGGATTTGGATCGACGGCCACAAGCCAAGCTAATGACTGGGGCAGCGTATAAATAAATAAAGCAGCCTTCTTTTCTAAACTAGCTTCTGCCGTTCTGCACAACTACAATACTATGAGGGTGTTTGATATTATAAGCAGTGTCACGTCAGATGTTCGGAAGTTAATTAAGAGGATTAAATATGAGCTAATTATAAAATTAATTGTAGAATCCAGAGCTAATTCACGAGACGAATTTATTAAACCTAATTAATTCATCATTAGCAAATGGTTACTGTAGCATCACATTATCAAATCATGGACTACTTAGGTTTAATAAATTCGTCTCGCGAATTAGACTCTATCTGTATAATTAGTTTTATAATTAGCCTATGTTTAATATTCCTAATTAGTATCTAAACATCCGATGTGACAGGTGCTAAATTTTAGGATGGTATTCAAATACCCCCTCTATCTACCAAAAGATTTGGCCTCACCAATGATTAGCACAATATCTATCTTCCGTGCTACGACTAATGCACGAGTCGCATATAAAAAAAGGTTACGCTTCAGTATGCAAGACGCTGAGTGCGAGGCTGCAGCTAAGGTGCTGCGTTGTCTCCCAACATCACGATTGCGATAAAGCGTTTCACAAGAAAAAAAAAGGACATTAAGAAACCAATCCAGAAGATATCGTTCATACAACAGCACTATGGGGACAGATGTGATCGTTCTTCCGTTCTTTTTTCGCCATTACCGGTAGAAATGCTCGTACGTGAAAGCTGCGATGAGAGCGCTGCTTTTGTCAACGCATGGCATTCGGCATATGTGCAAAGCCTACTGCGCAAGTAGTCAGGTATTAGCCCTAAAAAAAAAGTAGTCAGGTATTAGATCAGGCCCAGCTATTGGCCCAAGCAAGAGTGCCAAAAATGAAAAAGAAAAAATCCTAATGTGTAGTATTTTGCTTGGTACAGTGGTTCCTTTAATGCAAAAAAAAAATAGAGGTAATGGATTCTTAAAATTCCTACATCTTGGTATTAATTTTTCCCCGGAATGCACATATATGCGCAATCACATGTGTGAACATGCAAAGATGCATCCTACCTCTACTCTACGAGTACATTCGAAAGATTGAGTCTGCGGATTATAAGATTGACGAAGTCATCATATTCACCTAGCTCCGGACGTACGCATTGCCTACTACTAAAGGAATATCGTCGTTAGTCCCTATAATAAATCTATGGAAATGCGAGTACGCAATGCTAACACAAAACCAAATGCAACGATACAGTGGTTATATATGAGTGATCAAATTCATCGAGGAGCAATCGCTATCCTTTAAGCTAGTGCCTTGGTTCCCGTTTCATAGACTTGTTCCAGCTGCTTCGAAATTGGTAACCGTTTTGCAGCCCCACGTATGGAAGATTCCATTTTGGTGCCGATTGACTCCCCCATCAAGCTGGTAGATGCCACGGTATCATTCTCTCGCCCTCCCCACTTCCTTTCGGGTTTCGGCATCAAACTCCGGCACGCTGTGACTCATCAGTACTTGTGCACACAATTGTTCCACGAGTTCGATATGAATAGGGATCACAGATACATGTATACATCTTTTCACATATTCTTCGCTTCTTTCCATTTGATTTAGACCGGAAACGTGACGAGAGCAAGATAAACAGTGATAGAAACTGCATAGGCTTGCGACTGACACTGAAAACAGTCACTTTGACTTTCATGTGATTCTCTGCATATCTTTCCCTGATTGCCTTTAGTTTACATCTCAGATTACACAAAAACAGCAAGACACGCAGTTCTTTCGCCTTCACCATTGTAGAATTCGCGGTTTTCCCCTGTATTCTCCATAGAACATCCCTCTGTAAGCAAGGATCGATATCACACCATCACCGGTATACAAAGAGTAGTGGCCATCTCTCTGTGCATCGACCCCGGATGCTAGCCTATCTGCTAGAAGGCTACCGCGACTGGTCTCCTCGGCGTGCCGCGGATCGCCGCCGCCACCGGCGCCGGCCGTGGCCCGTGGCGGAGATGGTGAGGCAAGCCTCGCCGCACGCGCTCCTTCTTGATCATGGCCTCGTGCTCCCTCGCCTCGTCTCTCAACATCTGCTGACACCGGCACTCCTCGCTGCAGAATCCCTGGTCACCTCTGCACAAGCCAACGCATGCAACGATTAGACAACAAGCCAACACAAGTAATTTTGTAAGTTCAGAGATATATCTCCAAGAGCTTTTGTGTTTGAGAATCTCACCTGTACATGTACACGTCCTTGTTGGGGCTGAGCTCCCTCAGGCAGAGGGAGCAGGCCCTCAAGAAGCTGCCGCACGGCCCACGGCGGTGCCGCGCCGCCGCCGTCGGCAGGACCACCTGCTTCAGGACGATGTGCGAGTGCGACGGCGCCCGCGTGTGGTGGTGGTGCTGGACCAGGATCTGCAGCCCAACGCCGGCGTCGTCGACGGCGTCTCGCTTTCGCCGGTGCCGCCCATGGTCTAGGCGCCCTTCCTGGTGGCGAGTAGTAGTATCGTCGGCGCCTTGGTGGTCGTAGCCACCCTCCTCCCCGAGGTGGAAGATGCTTCTCTGGCTTGGCCTCGGAAGCATGGCGGAGTGGCGAAGCGCCGGGGAGGAGGGTGGGTGCGTGGCGGCGAGGCGACCACTGACCGCTCCTCTTTGAAGTTTTCAGTGGAGGGGAGTTGTGTGAAGGGGAGAGGAGCGATGGGTATTTAAAGACGCTTGGTGTCCACAAAGAGGGTGCAAAGTATCCTTGATCAATATGATTACGCTCCAATGTTCTCTGGCTGCCAGTGGGTCCATAGTTGATGGACTTGTGCTGCTGGGTATTCGAGAGTTGAGAGCGATGCATTGGAACGTAGCTTCTGTATATTGATTTTGTGTTTGGGAGAAAGCTGATGCTTTGCTGGCCTTGATCGATTTGCTCTGTACATGAAAAGCTTTGTATGATTGCGAGCGTAGCTCAATTAATTAGAATTTTTTTATAAAAATATATCCATCAAAATTCAAGTTTTTAACCTAGCACCGGTGCCGTATTTACACTCAACAATTATATTTTTGTATGTAGACACCAATAGATGCTAATATTTGAAACAGAGGTACTATCTCACTAATTTATTTTCAAGAAATAATTGGTCAATCGACTCATTCCTCTCCCACTATTCGTATTTCATGATGTTTATACGTAGGTTTTTTTTCACATGCATTAATGAATAGATTTCAGTGAAGTTCTAAGGAAGTTCTCACCATATATGTTTGTTTATTTAATGTTAGGAATGAAAGTACGAATTCGCAAAAAGAATAGCTCATTCTAACCCCAACCCACCATTTTTATTTGTAAACCTAACCTACTAGACCTTTAAATCCTCTCCCACACCCATTCAGAGGAGGAACTCCCTCAGTTTCAAATTGTATGTTATTTTAACTTTTCTAAATTCATAAATTTATTTATGCATCTAGACATACACTATATCTAAGTGCGTAGTAAAAAATATGTATCTAGAAAAATCAAAACGACCTGCAATTTGAAATAAAAGAAGTACGTAACAAGTCACAACCAAGCCGCAACCCAATATTCGGAAAAAACAATTAGCAGGTCTAATTAGCCTAAGAAATTTTTATTTTAAAATATCAATGACAGCACGTGCAAGACTAAATTTAAGAAATAGATGTTTTTGTTCACACCAATAAGTTTGGCGTGACACCTCAACGTAGACACGTCTAACGGTTAGGCGTGGCTCAAGAGGCGAGCCATGCTAAGTGAGGTTCGTTGTGACTAGAATAATTTTGTCAAATCAAAAGGTACATAGCCTTCCAATGAAATACTTTGTTTAATTCTACCACTTCTACTAAATAATTTAGCATGATTGGTCTCTCAAGTCACGCCAAGTATTTTGGCGTGGCGAAATTTAAGAGTCAGCCAAGCTTTTTGGGACTAATTTTAAAAAATTAGTTTTGGACATCTTTTATTAAAATTTTAGAATAAAAAAGCTGAAATAAAGAAATTTGCCTTGGCCTAACGATCCACATCCATACAAGATGCCTGGGAACATCCAGGTCGCGTGTCCGAGGAGCAAAACAAAACAATTCATAGCGTCCCAACTCCCAACAAATAAAAGTTCAGATCGTTGGCGCTATGTCCACTTGGTGCGGCAGTGCCTAATTATTGAATGAAAGATAGCAAGTAACGAGAACCAGTAAGATCAGTCTCGATGCACAGTTTCATTACACTAGTATTAAGATTGTAAATTTGGTAACTGTGTCTGCTGGATTTTATGAAAATGAGACTCTCTCTCATTTCATGAAGCTCCACCCTCCTCTCTCTCCTCATAAAGATCTTGCTAAGTCAATAAGATTACTGATGTGGTATAAAAATTAATACCAATAAAACCCCTACTTACGAATCCAGCACCTTTTCCTTTCGGGCCATCATGGAAAAGTTGCACCGTTCTTCTTCTTACAACTGGACGGTGCGCACTGATGAGCAAAAGGAAGTTCGGCGCGAAGCAAAACTAAGTTGGCTGTACTCGATCGCCCCATCTTTTGCGTTACGCGTTGGAGGTTGATCAGCATGCATTATTTGTCAGTGTTTTCAGACCTGCAATGCAAGATACTCGACAGTCGCCACCGCCGCCATGGTTCCAATCAAATCGAGTGCTTGTCCAAGACTTCAGAAGATCGTTGTGACCACCGGCCGGGCCCCAACCAGCCAACCAACGTGTGGCTGAGGACGCGTTCCAAATTATGACTCGCTTCGTCGCCAGCAGTGGAGACCATGCATGGATCGAACATGTAGTTGTTGGGAGGAGGGCCGCCGTAGCAAAGCATGCAGCTCCAAACGAGCCCGTTATGGGCCAAGTGCAAGTGCCAGATCAGTTGACAGTAAGACCTTATTTGGTTACAGGTTCCTAAAATTTTAGGCAGCCTTCTAAAAGCTCTAAAAAAATTATTTGGTTCCATCTTCTAAAACTGACTAAAGGTAATAAATACTGTTGAACAAAGACACTTTTGCCCTTCTTCCTCCTACCCTACTACCCCTACGAGCAAAAAAGCTCTTCCTCGCCAACGCTGCTTCTCCGCCCCGCTTCTCCTCTTTGGTCCGCGGTCGCTGAGTGAGACACCCGTGTCAACCATCCCCGCTCGCGGCCACCCCAATGCCTGCCCAGAAAGCGCCCTCCCCCACCGCTGAAGGTACGGAAGCCGGACTGAATCGGCCGTGGGTACCGAATCGAAGCCGCTGGTGTGCGTGCGTGGCGTGGGTGCTGTGCTTGTGCCGAGCCCATGGAGAAGAAGTCCAAACTGGAGGAGAACGGCGCCAGCGCCAGCACCGTGGCCAACGGTAACACCTGGTGCTGCTCCTTCGCCGACGCGCCGGACAGCCCCGACCTTCGCCCACTCCCCCCGTCCTCCGCCGCAGCAGTTGTCGCATCCCCCGCGGCGGGAAGGAAGCTGCCGCCCAAGTCCCCCTCGACGCCGTCGTTCCACAGCTTGCCAACCTCGTCCAGGTTGGCGGGCCTCGGCAGGCTCATCGACCCACGCCGCATCCTCTCATCGGGCCGCGTCTTCCCCATCGACCCCGACGCTGAGGAGGAGCGGGGGCGCTGCGACCGGCCCGTGCGGCGGTGCGAGGGAGCGGAGGCGGCGGATCCGGCGGGGGATGACGCGGGCGCCGGTGTGGAGGAGGGAGGGAGCGGCAGCGGGGTTGGGGAGGGTGCGGTTGGGAGGAGGATGCGGGGGCAGGGGCAATAAAGGAGGGCTAGTGGGGTTCAGGATGAACTTTAGGAGCTTTTAGGAGAGGGTGGAGCTTCTAAAGTTTTTGGAGTTTTTAAAAGGAGGTGTTTAGTTAGCTCTAAAGTTTCTAGGAGGGAGACCAAACAGGGCTTAAGCATATACCTGGGACCATGCTGCCAAGCCAGGCAGGCAGCCTCGGAACTCGGAATGAGAATATGCTCTGGGCCTACCGGCGCCAGCTCAGAGGTGCCTGGGTGCCAAGCCAAGCAAGCCCTGTTCTGAACTTTTGATGACACAGCACTAGCAGTTCGCCAAGCCAATCGGCCGCCTGGCCGCCCCATGCGCTCGGAAAACGTGCGAGCTGGTGGGGCGGATAGGCCGGGCCTTATCTTAGGAAGGCCAGAAGGTTGTTGGGCAATGACGACCCAGGCCAAAATGCTCGCTCCTCGGCGGGGTCCAGGCAGCCAACGAAACCCCCAAGTCAAAATATTTCACAATCCAGCCCAATATCCGTGTTGCCCAGCACCGCCAGTTTAGCAGCACCGGCACACACGACTCCTTGTGTAACAATAACAAACAGTGGCGAACGAAGAACGAACGGTAGACGTTTCTGCTTTCGGTAGGCATAGAAATGGTTCATCCTGAAAAGAATAAGCATTTGATGCCAATGAAATTACTTGAGGATCTGAGCAACTCAAGTGATATCAAATCCAACGCCTCCTCCGCGAAGTTCACTGTAAGTTACTATCGAGATGCCACGAAACAGCCCAGAAACGATCGATCGATCGATCAGGTGCAGGAAGGTACGTAGAGCTAAGAAATGTTACCCTTTGTGCTGGGCAGGAGTCGGGAGATGTATTCTTCTTTTTGACATCAGAACGCAAGCACCAGATTCCAAGATTCTTCTGAGCGCACGCGCGCACGAAAACTTCCTGTAGCGTGGTAAGAAAATGCTTTGCTTCCAACGCAGTGCAAACCCCCTCCTGTTACAGGTATTATTAATCAATTATCAGTCAAACAACATAGTCCAACCAACTCGGAATTTCCTATCTAAAAAAACTGTTGCTGTTGCCGCGCCGTCGTCGATTGCCGCGACACTGGCTGATCAGTTCGATTTCTTCTTCTTTGCTGCTCAGTTTTCTTCTTCTTTGCCGAAAGAAAGAAAGCTCATTTTCCCATGCATCAGACCGTGCGGTCTTTACCGAGTGGTTTCGCTCGGAAAAAACCTGCCAACTGCAGCTGCGCCTTCGTCGGTGAGCTCGATCGTAAGTTCGCTGCAAGCCTGCAATTCACCACACGTACGGCAAGTGGCAACCCTGCGGGCCTATAAATCAGAGGGTCTGGCGCCCGAACCCTAGCTTCTCAGTCCACAGCCATCGATCGGTAGGCGACCTTATTCCATACCTCGTCTCGCACCTGAGAGAGGCGGAAATGCAAGCGGGAATGAGGAAGAAGGCGGTGGCTCTGACGCTTCTGACGATGATAGTTTTGGTCGCTTCTTCTTCGGCTCGAGGCGGCGCCGTCGCCGCGGCACGCCTGCACGGCGAGGCAGGTGGCGGGCATGGCCACCGCGGTCGTGTCGTCGCGGAGTCAATTCCGGCGGTGGACGAAGGGAAGGGTGGCGCCGGGCCCTCCAACTGCACGCATAATTTCAACCAGCACAAGTTTGGGCCTTGTCCTCCTGAGTGATTCACCGATGCTCAAGTAACCAGCTCGATCGTACGTGCGACTTGCCGGAGATCTCTCGAGGTTGCTGAATGAACACCTAATATGTATATTGACACTGGAGCATTTGATAACAGTAGCAGAGAGGGTGAATACTTTCACCAGTGAATTAATAATGTCTGTTCACTCATCATATCTGAATAAAGGCGAAAAACTCTAGATATGTGTGTGTGCATCAGTGCATGTGCAGGGATTCGTATTGCATGGTATGTAAATTTCATGTTGTTGGAATATATTGAGTGATTAGCCACGACTCCCTAGGAAAGTTCCTTGTTCTACTATACCTAGCTCAACCTGGACTCCTCTTGTACAAAATAAGGTAGCGCACCATGTTATTACGCTAGCTGTGACGACAAGCAGCCATTGTTGGCGTGGCAAGATAGCTCGAGGAATAACGAACTCTCAAACATAGCCTCCACCAACGACGCAGCCATGGATCCATGTAACAGCACCGCTTCCGAGCAATAATACAAGAACCACTATAGAGATAATAGAAAGAACTGCAACAGCACACTACACTTTTTACTTCTGAGCAACTCGAAAGATCGTGGACTCATTAATTACCTCGTGTATAAGCTAGCTTCAAGGCCGATGGCAGAATGGATTCGAGAGAACCTCTCCAACGATTGGGATGCTGATCATTCAAAACTTGGCTAGTACTTCAAGACAGGCTGAGAAAATCTCGAACAGTTGACGGGCCCTCTCTGCTTTTAATTCTGTTGTACACGGTCGTTTGGTGGAGGTGGCAGTGGAGTGCAAGGTGTCTTCTCTAAACTCTCATTCTACCTTGCTAATAAAGTTTTTGGAGTCCACTGCTGAGTTCTTTTGGAGATGCTAAAAATAGCCAGCCGGTTCATGCATCCTGCTATCACAAGTTGCCATATTGTCACATGGGAAGCCTAATGGAGAAAAAAAAATAGATGAAAAATGGTAACAAAGTGCTCATAATTTTACACTGACCGAAGTATACTAGTTATCACAAGCAACAAAGATTTCCTTTATTCTACTTAGACGAAGGGACGGAGATTTGGTGAAGAATGTTTTATTCTATTTTAGACGAAAGGGACGCAGATTTTGTGAAGATATATTTCACCTGCACGCCAGTCCCCAACCTTTTTTTTAATGCGATGTATTAAAAAGGGAGAAACCTGGGCTGTTTCCAAGTTGGACCGGAGGCTCGATCTTGGGCTGGGCCTTAGGAAAGCACGTGGCCTGCCGGTCCGGTGGATGAAGGAAGTTTGGGCTGGGCCTCGTGCGCTGCTGTCGCAATGAATGGTTGTGGCGCGCCTGAAAGCAGTTTCGTCGGCGAGACAAAGCAGCGGAAAGATCGGAAAAGTTTCTGATTTTCTACTGAAACAAAGGTAAGACATTACCGTTCATGCATGGCATGGGCATCTGAAGAATATATGTAAATCCGCACGAACGGACGTCAAAGAGAGCGTCCATCTTCCCGGCGAAGCTAACAGTGTAAATTGCGAGCAAAATGCCATGAAGTAGCACAGAAGAATGAGGTTCAGGAAGCTCAGCATTGGGCAGGCCTTCCCCTTGGCATCCCCTTTTTTGTGGTTTTGGGCACTTGTGACGGGCTGAAAAACGGTTCGTGGTTGACAATAAGGTGACGGGAAGAAGCAACCACGCACTGCCACACATTCCTGATTCTCCCCCGTTTAGCTTTTGCTTTCTCTTCTCATACTTTTTGCTTCTTGTGTCAACTGCTTGTCATCAAAAGTTCAAAACTAGTTGAAGGAGCACATACTTGCAAGTTGCAACGGCTTGCTACAACACAATATCTTCGGATACAAAATTATCCCCGCGTAGCTGCGCGCGTCATGGTTTACACCCGCGGCGATTACTCGCGCCAAGCTCTGCGTTTAACTTTTCACCCCCATTTACCTCAGCTCAGGTTTCGACGTAGTTTACCGCCATGCATCTCTCTTTTGATCCAGGTAGCCGCGGACGCTATATAAGAACGGCAGAGCCCTCGCTAGCTTCCTCTCATCCGACCCCGTCCACAGCCATCATCTGCACAACATAACAAATAGAGACATTAACGTTAGTTATTCTTCGATCGAGATGGAAGGAGGAGGAAATAAGGTGGTGGTGGTGGTGGTGGTGGTTCTGATGCTTCTGGTACTTTCAACGACGGCGGCCTTCTTCCACGGCGCCGCCGCGCGCCTGCAGGGAGGAGGAGCGGGAGGCGGCGGGCACGGCCACCGCGGTCGAGTTGCGGAGTCGGTGCCGACGGCATCCAGGAAGACGGCCGGGCACTCTGACTGCTCGTACGACTCCGCTAGGGGGAAAACCGGGCATTGCCCTCCGAAATAAGTGCCACAGCTGCAGCTCAAGCAACCCATTGATCAGTTGTGTGAGTGGACATGTTCTTAGGTTAAGAAAAATTTGTAGATGACGCTGAAGCCATATTAATCAAATTAAGGAAGGGTAAGAGCCTTGGGTCGAGCTGGGCTCAAACGCGGGGTTGTTAATTAACTAGCGCAACTGACAAAATGAGCTATCGATCGCTCGTTCTCAGCTGTCCGATACTGCACCTACAATGCTGCCCTTGTGCACTGGATTCAGAGATTTCGAGTATTTGCTACCGACTGTATATACTGTGTGAAATAATTTTCAAAATTCTTTCTTTCATACAGAGATGGCGTATACGGTTGAAGGCTGCTGAGAAAGAACGTGTGGAGGAAATGGAGACCCAAGTGAAGACGTGGATGCTGCAGTTCGTGAACCAATCAAGAGAATGGGGCGTTCTGGAAGTCCGTGGAGGACACTTTTTATTCTGTCTGTTTCAATTTCTGGTCTCTTGTAATGGTGCTTGTAAGCGAACACTGGAGTCCCCAGTGCTAAAACTTTGTACTCTTACATGCTTTCTATAAAAGCAGGGTGAAGCCTTTATCGGGAAAAAAAATATGTACGGAATGTATCATGTGTACATCAGGGCTTAATTACTTCATAGTATATATATGAACCTCATGTCGTTATTGGTTTCGGAAACAGTCAGTGTTCCTCCATGCATGTTGCTGCTGCTAGAATCTAAAATATTGATACAGCATGGACTTCATTCCTATGCAAGTCCTCTTCCTGCTTCCATGTACGTAGTACAAAAATAGGCAGTGCAGCATGCTTATATGCTACGGTACGAACAGGAGGCCATTGTTGTTGTGGCAAAACGAACACGAGCAACAACGAGCTGCACCCCAAACATAGCCTCCAAGAACGTCTCCCCGCCCTTCTTTCCCCGGAGTCCACACCCCCCAAATAAACCAGGGCTTGCCATTGCCTCCCGCCCTTGCTCCATCCTCTCTGCCTTTGGGTGATGGAAGGCAGAGAGCGACAGCCAGGAGGAAGCGGTCAGTGAAAGACAATTTTTTTCGCCGGAAAAACAAAAGGAAGGGGGGGAAAAACAGTTCCGGCACCATGTCGTCGGCGTTCGGCGACTTCGGCCCGCTCACCGAGCGCCGCAAGGCCGAGAAGGCGCGGCAGCAGCGCAGGCGCATCATGATCGCCGTTGGGACCGTGTCCATCGTCGTCGTCCTCATCGTCGCGGGGAGCTTCGCCGTCATGTACAGCGGGAAGTCGTCCAGCGAGGGCCACTCCAAGTCCTCCTCCGGCTCCAAGGGCTCGTCGTCGCCGGCCAAAGGCAAGTCATCCGGCGGCGGGTCCCACTCCGCGAGCCCGAGCAGCTCGGACTCGGACTCGGGCTCGGACTCCGGCTCGTCGGACTCGCAGCCGGACCTCAAGGCCGTGTCCAAGAGCATCAAGGCCATGTGCTCGCAGACGGACTACACGGACGCGTGCGAGAAGAGCCTCGGCAAGGCGGCGACCGCGAACGCGACGTCGCCCAAGGACATCGTCCGGGCGGCGGTGGAGGTGATCGGCGACGCGATCGGGCAGGCGTTCGAGCGCGCGGACCTTATCATGAGCAACGACCCGCGCGTGAAGGCCGCCGTCGCCGACTGCAAGGAGATCTTCGGCGACGCCAAGGACGACCTCAACCGCACGGTCAAGGGCGTCGACGCCAAGGACGGCATCGCCAAGGACGGATACCAGCTGCGCATCTGGCTCAGCGCCGTGATCGCGCACATGGAGACGTGCATCGACGGCTTCCCCGACGACGACTTCAAGGTCAAGGTGAAGGACTCCTTCACCAACGGGAAGGAACTCACCAGCAACGCCCTGGCGCTCATCGAGAAGGGATCGTCGATCCTCTCCGCAATCAAGGGTAGCTCGAAACGGCGGCTGCTCGCCGAGGACGAAGGCGCTCCGGCGTCGAGAGCCGAGCCGGCGCTCGACAAGGACGGCATCCCCGAATGGGTGCCCGACGGCGAGCGGAGGGTGCTCAAGGGCGGCGGCTTCAAGAGCACACTCACGCCGAACGTGGTGGTGGCCAAGGACGGCAGTGGCAAGTTCAAGACCATCAACGAGGCGCTCGCCGCCATGCCCAAGTCCAACAACGGAAGGTACCGAACGACCTCGAGCCGTGTGTCTCCGTTCCTTGATGCAGTGTCTAATTGTCACGGGTGTTGTGTCCCGTAGATACGTGATACAAGTGAAGGAGGGGGTGTACGAGGAGTACGTGACGATCACCAAGGCTATGGTGAACGTGACCCTGCTAGGCGACGGCTCCAAGAAGTCCATCGTCACCGGCAAGAAGAACTTCGTCGACGGGATCACGACCTTCAAGACCGCAACCTTCAGTAAGGACGACGCTGCTCGATCTCTGCTTAGTTTCAATTCGATCGATCAGGCTCCGATCCAATAATGAGTTGCTGTCGTCGTCGGGTAGCCGCGCAAGGCGATGGGTTCATGGCGATCGGGATGGGTTTCCAGAACACGGCCGGACCGGAGAAGCACCAGGCGGTGGCGCTACTGGTGCAGTCGGACAAGTCCATCTTCCTCAACTGCCGCATGGACGGGTTCCAGGACACGCTGTACGCGCACTCCAAGGCGCAGTTCTACCGCAACTGCGTCATCTCCGGGACGGTGGACTTCATCTTCGGTGACGCGGCGGCCGTGTTCCAGAACTGCATCCTCGTCCTGCGCCGCCCCATGGACAACCAGCAGAACATCGCCACCGCGCAGGGCCGCGCCGACGCCCGCGAGGCCACGGGGTTCGTGCTCCAGAAGTGCGAGTTCCAGGCCGAGACCGCGCTCAGGGACGCCGCGCGCCCGCCCATCAAGAATTACCTCGGCCGCCCGTGGCGGGAGTGCTCGCGCACGCTCGTCATGGAGTCGGAGCTCCCGGACTTCATCGACAAGGCCGGGTACATGCCGTGGCAGGGCGACTTCGCGCTCAAGACGCTCTGGTACGCCGAGTACGGCAACACCGGGCCGGGAGCCGACACGGCGGGGCGCGTCAACTGGCCGGGGTACAAGAAGGTGATCAGCAAGGCGGACGCGGCCAAGTTCACCGTCGAGAACTTCCTGCGTGCCCAGCCGTGGATCGATCCCACGGGGACGCCGGTCAAGTACGACCTCTTCACATGAGGACCACGGCCGGGGATCGCGTGCGATGCGGGCGTCTGCGCAGTAGGGGATCGGATCGGAGGAGGCAAAGAGGTGGTGATGAGTGGAGATGCTACGGTGCCCTGCATGGACGTCCAGTTCAAATTCGCGTTGGTATACTGGCTGTTATATGGGTTTTGTACCTGTACATGAAGTTTCTTTTTCCTACCACGATTACGTCTCAGTATAGAAGATTTGGAAAATCTTTGACAGAGATACTGTAACATTTCACTGGCAACACTATGGGAGATCTATATATCAGTTAGCTGAAAATGAGTTTTTTTCAGCCAATGCACTACAGTTGCCTGATCTAGAGTCCGAGGCAGCAATAACTTTTAGCTCAAAAAAACGATTGGCACAGCAACCCGCAGTTACCTTGGAAACCATGCGTGAGGGAGGCGCCTCGGGCCGTGAGCGAGACTAGCGCTCTGCCTCGCCTTGTTTTTCACTGTTCATCAATTAAAAAACTCTCGTATGTATCTCCACGCTAGATGTCCTGCCAGCTATCACCTGTTTACTTGGGGTGAGACAGGAGCTAAACTTTAGTCCTGGGATGCTAATTAGAAGGATTAAACACGAGCTAATTATAAAACTAATAGCAGAACCTCTAAGCTAAATCGCGAGACGAATCTAGCCTAATTAATCGATCATTAATGAATGGTTATTGTAGCACCCCATTGTCAAATCATGAACTAACTAGGCTTAATAGATTCGTCTCGTGATTTAGACTAGGAGTTGTGCAATTAGTTTTATAATTGACCTATGTTTAATACTCATAATTAATATCAAACATCCCCTTAAACATCCCCTTAGGTAACTTTCAGATCGAACTGTTATTATGTGTTGGACTGTTGGTGTCGCTCCTGTTCTCCCACACGGCAACCACCACCTCGGCTGCCGTTCACCATCCTAACCCGGCCATTCTTTGCCTCCCAACCATTAGACACCGTCGTCCACTGCCCGCGCCAGTCCTCCACCACGAGGGTTTGGGGCAGCCTGTTCACCGTGAGCCTGCTGGACCCCAGACTTCCCTGTAAACAGGACCACCTTGTTTTCATTCCATTGTGGCTGAAGATTAATTAAATCTAGAATACTAAACCTCCAAATGTCAGTACTATATAGGATCCCGGATCCATATGATAGGCATTCAAACTTACTCTCACTAGAATTCGTGTTCTTGCTAAAATAAAGTTGCATTGAGTACATGTTAGATTATGCCCCCCTCCCCCCTAAAAACTACTCCCTCCATACTCATAAAACATGTTGTTTAGGACATGATTGTGCTTACCAAGGAGTGATTAATTAGGGAGTATTTTTCCCTATGTGCCCCTATTAAATAGGGTTGCGGGTGCATTCCATATGAGAAAGAACCATAACTTAAATGGCTAGCGTAGGGTGTTGTGAGCCCTAAAGACTGGGTTCGATTCCTGGTGGGTGCATATTTTCTGCTAGTGCCCCTGATTTTGCATGGCACTGTTTAGTTTCGGCTGAACGTGGCTGAGCGCGTTTCTGTGCGATTTTGGCCTGGCGCGCGAAAGATGCATGTCCCTGTGCACTGGCGCTCGTTTGTTTCGTTCATTTTTTTGTTTGAGTTCACTGGCGCTATTTTCTTTTCACTGCGCGCGTGGTAATAGTTCACTAGCGCTATTTTCTTTTCACTGCGCGCGTGGTAATAGGCCTGACACTTGGAGTGCTTCCTCTATTTAAACACCTCGTACCTAGCTTCCTGCATCTACTACCTTGCCTCCTTGCTTGCTTGCTTAAACTACCGTGCTTGCTTGTTCTTAGCCATGTTCATCTACGACATGGCTTAGTTTTTTTCTTCTTCCACTTCTCCGTACGGCGCAATGGGTGATCCGTTCCCTGCCTTTGATTTGAATGTTCGTATAGAACAAGATGACGAGGGCAACCTTCTCTTCAATCTCAACGAGCTAATATTGGAGGATCACAACAACGGTATTGTGTCCATTGTTACTCAGTTTGCTCTTTCCATTTATGATATTCATAGCAGCCACTTGCAAATGTCGTTTCCTTTCTCAGTTTGCTGTTTCCTTTTTCAACAGGAATTGATTTGAACTTGCCACTTGATGAATTTGGTGCTGTTGACTTCGATTATGTACAAAACCTCTCATGTAAGCCATGGCTATTATTTGACGTGGATTTGATTTATCTTGTCACTTGATGCAATTAGATTTTTGTATTGGTAAGCATGGCAATTATTTTGAATGTGCCATTAGATAAACCTGCATGTCGTATCTACTACTCCGTGGCTATTGTTTTTTTAACATGCCCTTGTTTAATTTCTTTTAATAGAACAAGTCGTGGCTAACAAGTGATTATTTTTTTAATACAATATGCTGCTCCCGTTGAAGCAAACCATCAAAGAAAAGACATGACAGAAGACGTCAGAAAACAAATTTATCAATCATTGTTGGCTAGAAGCAAGAATGGAAAACTAGGCAAGAAAGATACAACAATCGTTGCTGATCAGTTTGGAGTGCACATTCGGACAGTTCAACGCTTATGGAAGCAAGGTAAAATCCAACTTGCAAATAACATTCCGGTTGTGGTTGCTAGTCGAAAGAAGGGTAGAAGTGGTCGTAAGGCAGTCCCTCTAGATTTGGAACGATTGCGCAACATTCCTCTCAAGCAAAGAATGACCATAGAAGATGTGTCCAGTAAACTTGGTATTAGCAAAGCTAGGATACAAAGATATTTGAAAAAAGGTTTGCTTAGGCGCCACTCTAGTAGCATCAAACTATACCTCACAGATGCTAACAAGAAGACTAGGTTGAAGTGGTGTGTTGATATGATTGAGCAAGGTTTGGTTGATGATCCAAAATTTAAGGATTTGTTTGATTTTGTGTTCATTGATGAAAAATGGTTCTACCTCTCTCAAAAATCTGAAAAATATTATTTGCTGCCCGAGGAAGATGACCCACATCGCACTTGTAAGAACAAGAACTACATCCCTAGGCGCATGTTCTTGTGTGTATGTGCTCGGCCAAGGTTTAGGAATGGAGAATGTGTTTTTGATGGAAAAATAGGTTGTTTTCCACTTGTCACTTATGAACAAGCTATTAGAAGAAATCACAATCGTATTCGTGGAGAAGAAGTAATCAAGCCAATTACATCAATCACAAGGGATGTGATCAGAGATTTCATGGTAAATAGAGTGTTCCCTGCAATTCGAGCCAAGTGGCCAAGAGAAGATGTGAACAAGCCAATTTTCATACAACAAGATAATGCACCTTCTCATTTAAAAGTGGATGATCCTATTTTTTGTGAGGCTGCTAAGCAAGATGGTTTTGACATTCGGTTAATTTGTCAACCACCCAATTCTCCGGATTTTAACATTCTAGATTTGGGGTTTTTTTAGAGCTATTCAAGCTATTCAATACAAGAAGGATGCAAAAACAATTAAAGATCTTGTTCCAGCCGTGCAACAGGTAAATGATCAATTGTTTCTTACAACAAGATAATGCACTTGTTTCATTGTTTCTTCAATGACTAATTCATTGATTTCTTCATCATATTTTTTAGGCATTCTTAGAGTACTCTCCATGGAAAGCAAACAGGATTTTTGTAACACTACAAAGTGTTTTGAAAGAAGCCATGAAGCTCCAAGGATGCAACAAGTTGAAAATTCCTCACATGCAAAAACAAAAACTTGAGAGAGAAGATAGGCTGCCATTGCAAATATCCTGTGAACCTTCCTTGCTAGCTGAAGCCATTAGTAGTCTCCCTGCAAATTAGAAGATGGAAATTAGCTTATGCAAATTAGAAGATGCAAGTTACGGATCCTACAATGTATCTTAGGTTAAATGCATGTACCATACTGAACTTGCTTTGCTTCATCTTCTTTGTTGGCCTGGGGACTGATCTTTGTTTGCTTCATCTTCTCATCGTGCTCCTCCAACTTCTTTACAACTTCCTCAGGCAGAATGATGGTGTTACCATGCATTTCAAATTTTTCCACATCAGGAATGAAGAACTCACAATCAAACTTATCCACGCCATAGAGGAACCTTGCTGGCACATCATAGTCTTCATGCAAAAGGCCACAACGGGCACACCTGCAAGCGTTGCGGCGAGCTTGGAAGCAGGCTTCTCCGAAGACGCCGCCAGCGTGGAACGTGCCGCAGCGAGGACACTGTACCTCCTCGACGGAGTCTGGCACCTCCTCGACGGAGTCCAGCGGCTCCACGTTGTCTAGCGCGACGGAGTCCGGCACCTCAACGACGGAGTCCAGATCAGGCGCGACGGAGTCCGGCAACTCCTGCGGCGTCATCTCGATGTTGTCCAGCGCGACGGAGTCCGGCAACTCCTGCGGCGTCATCTCGATGTTGTCCAGCGCGACGGAGTCCGGCAACTCCTACGGCGTCATCTCGACGTTGTCCAGCTGCAATTCGAGCGAGCGTGGACGCGAGCGATCCACGTCGCGAGCGTACGGCGAGCATGCAGGTGAGCGTGCAACGACCATGCGGCGAGAGTGCGGCGATCGTGCAAGCGAGCGATCCATCCGTGGCGGCTAGGAACGGCGGCGACGTTGTACTGCGACGATGAAGGGAGTGCCACACTGTCGTGCAACAAGAATGGCAGTGCGACGCAATAATGGGTTGCGAGTGAATGGTCGACGAAGGAAACGAAGTGGCAAACGCGATTAATGCTCGGCGGCGCGCGTGATTAGCGAAGGAAGGAAGCCGAGAGGATTCCAGGGGCAAACGCGACCACGTACGGGGTCACGCGGCCACAACGACATGTTTCACGAAAATGCAGTAGAGGCCCACGATGACATGTTTTATGAATACGGAGGGAGTATTAGTGTCAGAGCCAAATGACTTGTCCACCCATAATTAAATGGTTAATTGATATGGGAGCATGAGTAAGCTCCTCGGTTCTTAGACCCTGCTTGGATCCCTCATCTAAATTTTAGCTGGCTAAATTTAGCCACTTTGGATCCAAACAGGACCCAGCTAAACTTTAGTTGCAGCTAAAATTCTTTAGCTGGTTGGACCTAGCTAAACCAGCTAAAACTAGTAAAAGACCATAGTACCCCTCCACATACCTGAGGAAATCCCCCGTTGTTCCCCTCATGTGCGCCTGCGCGACACCGCCCCTCCCCACACGCTGTCCCTCCCCTCGCCTTCTCCTCCTCTCCCTTCCTTCCCCTTTTCCTCTTTGCCTCTGAATCCTAGCTCACGCCTCTGCTGTCCGCTCCAAATTCCCAAACCCTAGCAAGCCACCTACGCAAGATGGATGAGCACTGCGAGCTACTCCTCGCATCCCCCAAGGCGGCGGTGGTAGGGAGGATGACGTCGGCGCCATCAAGCACGACTACTTCAACCTCGGCTCCGACGCCGAGTACCCTAGGTGGGCGTCGCTGTCGAAGGAGGATGAGGACGAGGATGAGGAAGAGGTTGAGGGGCTTCTCGCAGCATCGGACAACGCAAGCAGGGTGGAACCGGACCAAGATGATCTTCTCTTCTACGGCCGTGACCGAGCGACGCTGTGGTCGGACTCGTCCTCGGGTGGGGAGAGGCCAAAGGTCGAGGTGACCGAACCGGTGGAGCAAGCTAGGGCGGCAGCGATGGAGGAGGAAGGGGGCCGAGGGCGTGGTGGCGAATGGAGGAGGACCCGTCCAATGGTGGAAGCTGCCACTAGACGTGCTGCGTGTGTGGACCCTGCAAGTGAGAGGGAGGCGTTGTATAGATAAATCTCTCTTCAACTAGCATTTAGATAGTGGATCCGAACACCCTCATCTAGCTAACTTTAGCTGGCTATAAAAAGTCTTTGAACTTTAGCTGACTAAAGTTTAGATGGGTGGATCCAAACATGACATTATTCCACTTAGATAGCACATTCACTTTAGGGAAACAGGAACAACCAACCTTGCGTTGCTCAAACGACATGAGACCCTACCAACTTGGTCTAAAAGCCACAACTTCATTCTTTGTCGGATAAATTTTTAGTGTACAATAATATTGTGTTTTCAACTTTTCATATACTAGATTTATATTTAAAACTACTTCAGGTAAGGCTAATCTCATAGTCATGAAAACATAACTACGAGTATTAACATTCAAAGTGCACTAACCTTTTCTCTTTCCGGTATGCAAATACGCCATTTCGGGCAATGACATGGTCTCCAAATACAATTTTGACCACCATTTTGTATTACGATATTTTTTTATAAAATAAACACATATATGATATTACGAAAGTAGTAGTACTCAAAGCAAGTTTATGCATATGCTTGCATTCTCAAACTGATAAATAATTAAAGGTTACGCATAATCAAAGTTATAAAAGTTTGATCAGATCTTACTCTAAAAAAGTTACTATAGATTAGATCCTTGTCCAAAACAACGAGTACCAAGTCAGGCAAGACCAAACCGCGTCCTACATTTTTCTGGAAAGCATCCTACTCCATGTGTATTTTGGCTCAAATGTATAAGCCCTTGAACAACGTAAAGCCAGGGATCACCATTGTGGAGACTGGAGAAGATTTCTGAGTTTTGACTGTCCAATCTAAATGCAACCTTTGCCATGACTCCTCTCCGGTCTCCGCGTCCGCCCACAAAATTCAATTTTTTTAAGAGGAAATGAAAAGGGCATCCCAACGGTCAGCACACACCGGGCTCGCCTCGGGCTACAAATACCCAGCCTACAACATCGCCGGCGGCAGAAGTCCGGCCTCCGGCGCACCCGTTCTCACGTGCATCGCGACGACGTTCGTGCTCGTAGACCACCACGATCAGAAGTATATGTAAGTACCCTGAATGCTGAGGTGGAGGATAGAGGAGAGGAGAGAGAGGAGAAGCGGTCTGTAAACTTACAACCCGTTTAGATCTAGAAAAAAAATTATAAGAGAGACAAGTGAATCTTGTATTAATATTGAAGAAATTTTATAAGAGAGACAAGTAAATCTTGTATTAATATTGAAAAGCCCACTGCTATATGGGTGAACTTACAGTCAGCACACTGCTCTATTATTAGCTTGCTCTCAATCCAGCGATGACGGCGACCGCGACTTCGTCGTCGACCGGCGCCCGCGCCCTCCACTAGCTCCCCTTCGCCGAGGCGGTCTCCACCACGCGCGCCCTGCTGGGCGCGTCGCACGAGGACCTCCGCCTCCGCGCGCACCAGCTGTCGCGCGGGCTGAGCATCGCCTTCTTCCCCCGCGCGGCGGCGGCGGGAGCCTTCGCCGAGCGTGGCAGGGCGTGGTTCCCGGAGGGTGGCCTCTACGTCTGCGCCAACCTCCCCCCGCTCTCGCCGGCGGTACGGGCCGTGCTGCGGGTGCTGATGCAGGTCGTCGTCAAGGAGGCAAGCTACGACGTGTGCGGTTACTTCTACGACACCGTCCGCGACGTGTTGTGGCAGCTCGTCGGCGACGCCAGGGACGGCCGTGGCCCCGCGGTGTTCGACCGCGAGAAGTTCGAGGCCGCCTTCGCGCTCGAGGGGGTGGAGTGACGTTATCGTTGATCTTTTGTTGCCTGCCGTAGTAGTTTGCTACTGATATGACTTTAGGGCCAGTTTGGCAGGGCTCCGGCTCCTCTTAAAACGCTTCGGCTCTGGCTTCTCTGATGGAGCGGCTTCTCTAGTGTCAATGGAGCCGTTTCCGAAGGTGTTTGGCAAAACGGCTTCTCCTATATTATTAGCTATGGATATAAGAGGTCAAATGTCCTATATGCCCTTGGATATATATTTTTTTAATAGATGAATCGAATGTTTAATAATAGTTTATAATTTAAGTCCATTTGAATTAAAAAAATAAATGAAAAGGAATTCTCTCTCCTTTTCATTTTTTCTTCTTTTTTCCCTTCACCTTTTCTGTTTTTTCCTTCCCCTTTTCTTTTTCCTCCGTGCTCCCCATCTCCTTCTGCCTTATCTTTTTCCCGTCTCCTCTGGCTTCCGCCGCTTTCTCCCTCACGCGCCACCCGGCCCCCCGTTGCCGCCCCGCTCCCCGTCGCCGCCCCGCCCTCGGGTCCCCGGCGCTGCTCCGCCTCAGCTCGCCGCCAACACTGAGCTCCAACGCCATCCCCGTCGCCGCGCCGCCTCGAGTCGCCACCCGACCCTCGGGTCCCCCGTCGCCGTGCCAGCCAGCTCCCCGTTGCCTGGCCTGCCTGCGGGCCCTCCTCGAGGGCAAGCGTGGGAAACGGCCGAGGAGGAGCCGCGGGAGCCCGTTATTTTGGCTCCGCCTCCTCGAAAGGGCTCCAGAGAGCGCGATTTGCGAGGCTCTGCCGCCGGAGCCGGAGCCGTTCTGCTGCGCGCGCGTCCTTTGGTAGGGCTTCAGGAGCGGCTTCTCCCGAAGCTCTACCAAACGAGCCCTTAGTGCGGTACCGTCGTCATATTGTGCTCTTAAGATTTTTGTTATATGATTTCGAACTAACCGGTCCAGTAGTTCTGGTGGGGCCGAGTTCCAGTGCAGTCGCTATAGCGACTGCAACTTAAGCGGCAGCCAGATGCAGAGGGGAAATCCTGTTCATCACTGTGCAGTACTGTTCGGCACTGTCCCATTTTTACTGTATGGTACTGTCACTACTGTAGCATCGCATCTGGGCCGTTCGTGCGGAGATCAGACGGCCAAAATTGCGTGCAGTCCTTATCTTGCAGTCGCAGTAGTGATGAACTTTTGTTACTACTTCTATTGAGTGGAATACTGGATGATGGATGCTAACGTATGAATTTAGATAAAATGCTCTTGATTATTTTTTTAAAAAAAATTCTTCCTTTGCGTTGGAACACTTCAAAAATCGGAAGTGTATTTGCAGTTGCGCAACTCCAGGCCGTCAGGGTTTACTTGATGTGAAGTTGCAGCTTAACAAGTTCAGTTCGTCTTGATGTTTCAACTAAAAACCTTTTCCCCGTGACATCTTCTTCACCGTGCATTGGCCTGACTAATCTCCCATCGTAATCCGTGGTTAATTTACAAATTTAGAAGGGAATTTGACACAAAGGGGCATCAAAGTTTCCCAGGTTGACACGGCCAATGAAAGTGTGAAACTCGTCAAGAATGCGAGTTGATCCTCGAACAATAATGTACTAGTGGCATTTCTTCAATATAGGATTCAGCCTGAAACAATATTATCAACAGAAACACTAGCAGTTCGAAAAAACAAGAATACCACTGTTCGGTGCGACAACGACTTTGCTCTGCCGGCGGCTGCGGCTCTATGTGGTAGTTGTCTCGGCGGCTAGTTTTTGCTGCGTCGATGGTTCACAGTTTCACGCGAAAGCCATGCTTGGCTCCCTGTCGAGTCCGGCAATGGTGAACTAAATGGATAAGTCCTAGCTAGTGCACCGGTAATACTGGACATGGCAGCCACAGCATGCCAACATCAACCGAAATTTTGCTACTTTTCGAAGCATACGACCTCTGCAAGAATACTATGATATTCTCCGACTTTCTTTGAAAGATCATGAACCTTCTTTGAAATTTGAATTCCTATGTACTCACACCTACAAACACTGACGTTGTGACGCACAATATGAACATTGAACGCAATTACGCACCGCACAAGGGGTCAATCCACGAACACTTAGGCTAATCCCAGTGAGAGTTTCATAGAGGTTTCATGCACATTAAATACGGTGACACATCAGCATATGTGATGACATGACATGGTAGTTATGAAGTGAGAGAGGGAAGGAGTTTCATCATGATGAAACTGTGTATACACTGTTTCCAAGACTATGAAACCTATTGAAACTTGCATTGGGGGCTATAGAGTTTCATTTCATCTAACCATAGCCAATCACATGCCTCACAATTAAATGTTATGGGCATCCTATGAAATCGTGAAATGAAACTGTGCACTGAGACTCCCTGTTTCATTCATGAGAATACACCTCATGGGATGATGTGGCATCCTTGGAAATAGTGCAATGAAACCTTGCACTGGGACTAGCCTTAGATCCACGAACACTTAGGGTGTGTTTGGATACCCCATGCTAAAGTTTAGCACATGTCACATCGGATGTTTGGATGCTAATTAAAAGTATTAAACATAGGTTAATTATAAAACTAATTGCACAGATGGAGTCTAATTCGCGAAACGAATCTATTAAGCCTAAGCCTAATTAGTCCATGATTTGACAATGTAGTGCTACAGTAACCATTTGCTAATCATGGATTAATTAGGCTTAATAGATTCGTCTCGCGAAATAGCATAGGGGTTCTACAATTAATTTTATAATTTGTTCATGTTTAGTCCTCCTAATTTGCATCCGAATATTTGATGTGACACTGCTAGTATCCAAACACTCCTAGGGACATTCCGACTGACTGACTGGGACGTCCTTTTGACTGCCGCCTCCCCACCTCCTCCAAGCCATACCAACGGTCACACACCACGGACGCCTACAAATACCCAGTGCGTACTACAACATCATCGGCGGCAGTCCATCCTCCGGCGCACACGCTCCCATACGCGGCGATGGCATTCCAGCTCCTAGACCACGACGATTCCAGCACCAGCTGCGAAGCCGCCGCCGCTAGCGGCGGCGGCGATCGCTACTGCGTCCTTGATCTCCCGCTCCGCTCCGTCGGTGGCCACTACCACCCCGCCACGGCCGTGACCGGCGCCAGCGCCCTACGCTGCCTTCCCCTCGCCGCCGCGGCCTCCACCGTGCGCGCCCTGCTGGGCGCGTCGCACGAGGACCTCCGCCTCCGCTCGCAGCAGCTGTCGTGCGCGCTGGGCGGCGCGTTCTTCGAACCCGACACCGCGGCGGCGGGCCCCTTGGCGGAGTCCCACGGCGGTGGCACGCGGTTCCCGGAGGACGCGTTGTACGTCTGCCCCGAGCTCCCACTGCTATGGCCGGCGCTGATGGTCATCCAACGTGCCCTGCTGCAGGTCGTCGTGAAGGAAGCCAACCACGGCTCCTGCGACTGGAACTACGACAACGTCGGCGAGCTTATGCGCCTGTTGGTCGCGACGCCGCGGAAGACCGTGGCCCCGCGGTGTTCGACCGTGAGAAGTTCGAGGCGCCTTCGCGCTCGAGTGGGTGGAGTGATCATTTATCTTCGTAGCCCGCCGTTGTAGTTTGCTGCTGATGTCAATACGGTAACGTCAGATTGTGGGGGTTTGCAGCGCCGTGTTTCAGAATATACATTTTGTGGCTACTGTTGATTGGATGATGGATCCTGAATTCCTAATTAATGAATTTGGATAAAAATGCGCGGATCCTTGAATTGAATTTCATTCTAATAATCATATTTTATATATAAATTAATTAAGCTAATATAGTTGTATGTGATATATTTGTATATTATTGTTGGTCATATGGGAGAGATACTTATATACTGCACTTCTGAAGGAAGTGAGTTGAAGAGCGTGGTATAAGTTGCACATTAGAAATATAGTATGAGGATCTATAGAATCAATTTACATCTCCCACTCCCATGAATTTAACATAGGCTTATATCTAAACTTTCTAAAGTTGTGGAATGGCACATTCCAAGATAAATAGCCTACTCCATTAATTAGATTTTCAATTTCTTCAAAATGAAGGATCCAAACGGGACCTTATATTTTTTTTTCTGTTCTTTGCTTGCATCAGAACACTATTAAATCGAAAGGTGGGTCTTTTTGTTTGCATCAGAGTGGGGTTGGGCACCATTCAGTCTTAAAGTTTCAGCGTCCTTGTTCAGGCTTCACTACAAGTTTAGGGTGCCATGTGAAACTGAAGTTGCAAGTGACTATGTTCGGTTCAGTCTTGATGCTTCAACATGGTGAAATGTTTCAACTCAAAATCTTCTTCCCCGACATTTGATGCACAATGTACTGCCGAATCGACCTACCCTGGTAATTCATACTAGTTAGTCTAAAAATTTGGACAAGAATCCAATTTTCCTAGATTGACACGGTTATTGAAAATTTGTCAAGATGGCAAGTTGAAAACCTGTCAAGATGGCAAGTTGAAAACCTGTCAAGATGGCAAGTTGATCCCTTCAGCCCGAAAACAATATTTGCAAGAAAAGTACAAGAACTTCAGACAAATATGGGGTATCACTTCACCAATATTTGCAACTATATTTGTTTAACTGCATGTTAAATTCTCAAACAAGGTAGCAGTACTAGCATTTGTTTAGATGCAAAGGATTGGATTAAATTCAGAAGAGCAATAACCCATAAGGTTTCAGAGAGCGTGTGCACTGCAATTGTAGAGGGCGTGTGCGCTGCAATTGTAGAGAGAGCGTGGGTGACATGCGAACCTGAAGTTGTAGAGGTGACAAATGACCATGTTCAGTTCAATTCGTCTTGATGTTTCAGCATGATGAGATATACCAACTCAAAATTAGTATTCTGATCGTTTCAAAAACAAATGGTTTTTGATCTTCCCTAGTAATTAGTGGTTTAATTAACTTGGGTTACATTGAAAAAGAAAGGGGCATCCAATTTTCCTAGGATAACATGGTCACTCAAAATATGTCAATAACGCAAGTTGTTCTCGAACCAAATACATTTTAGGATAGGATTCATCCTGAAACAACATTTGCAATAAAACATTAGCATTTCAGAGAAACATGATTATTAGGATCAAATCACCAACATTTGCAACAGCATTACTGGCAAGTTGAATTCTCGACAAGGTGATAGCACTATCATTTCTTAACTGCAAAGATTGGACTACATCCTGTTGGTATGTTGTAAATATGGTTAGAGTTAGGGACCAAAATGTAAAAATAGGAAAGAGATAAGATGGAGTACCTGAGAATGATTGAGATTATCGATCCATTCAATTTTCCCCCAATGTTACTATTCATGTTCTTCCCTTTCTTACTTCAGATCCAAAATTTCTCTTAAATCTACCAATAAATCTCCAATATGGTATCAAAGCCAGATTAATCCTATTGTTTCCACTCCATTCTCGTTGATTGATTGGAGGTGGAAGAGGTGGAGATGCCGTAGTCGTTACCATCTTAGTGGAGTTGCTGATGGGTGGGTTCGTTGGCCCGGTGTTGATCTGAGTGCCTTTTCTTTTGAGCTCTATTGCCTGCAGCTCTTGATGGGTGCTGCATGCCTGCTTGGGAGGGGGAGGTTGTGTATCTGTGGCCATCAGTCCTACTGTTGTCCATCTTTGGAGCCTCCTGTGCCTGGTGTTTTCATCATACATGGTTTCAATCATTTGTGAGCAAACTTTTTCTTGATGGTTTAAATCAAGAATTTGACCTCCGTCGGCAGCTTATCTTTTCTAAGTCTGAATGGTCTACTCTTGATAAGATAATTTCCAACACAATAGAAGAGGAAACTAAACTATCACATCCCAAAGTGGATGATTATAAAGCAGTTGATGCTAGTGCTGCCTTATCTTTAACGAAGAGCAGCACATCTATTTCCCGAGGGGACCAAGAAAGAAATAAGGTGATTTGTGATCACTATGGTGATAAGGGCACACCATAAAGAGGTGCTTTAAATTGCATGGTTTTCCATCTAGCAAGATGATTTGTGATCATTGTGATGATAAGAGGCATACCATAGAGAAGTATTTTAAGCTGCATGGTTTTCCACCTGGGTGGGAAAAAGGGGAGGAATCTCAACCAGGGGGGCTTCGAGGTGCTAACTAGAATCGAGCCAATCATATTGCATCTGAAAAGGAGCTTCCACTAATAGATGCTCAAGCTCTTGAGAAATACAACTCCAAGCTCAAGCTCTCTGAAGGCTCACCTTCCACTCAAGGTTCCTCTACTAATTCCAGTTACCATACTACTTCCCAAGGTATAAAACCTGTTCAAGCCTACACACATAAACCTTGGATTATTGATTCTGGAGCTTCTAACCATATGAATGGAGCATCCAATCTTTTCACTTCCTATACTCCTTGTTCAGGTAAGGATAAGGTGCTTGTAGCAGATGGATCCATGGTTCCTATAACAGGACGTGGATCTATCCGGTGCACCAAAACCCTATCCTTATCACCAGTTTTGCACGTTCCTGATTTTCCTATTAACTTATTATCAGTTAGCTCTATCATGAAATTCCTCAATTGTAGAGGTTGGTTTGATCCTTCTCATTGTGCTTTTTAGGAGCTAGGGACAGGGAGAATTCTTGGGACTAGGACCGTGCATAATGGACTCTATTATCTTGATGAAGGGAGTGATGAAGTTGCTTTTGCATCCAAGATGTCTCCATGTCAAGAATTATTATTACTTCACTGCAGGCTTGGAAATCTCTCTTTGGTTGCTATGTCTCGTAGTTATCCTTCACTTTTTAATGCATGTCCTAGGGAATCTCTTATATGTGATGCATGTGAGTTTGCTAAACATATAAGAGTTCCCTATCCTAGTTTGGGTCTAAGAAGTAATAAACCGTTTGATGTGATTCATTCTGATGTTTGGGGACCATGTGAGGTGCACTCTATTTTTGGACATAGATGGTTTGTGACTTTTATTGATGGCTTTAGTAGGTATACTTGGCTTTATTTGTTGAAACACAAAAGTGATGTTTTTGTTGTTTTCAAGGATTTGTATGCCCTCATTAAAAATAAGTTTGGCAACACTATTAAGATCTTACGCTCAGACAATGGTACAGAGTACGTTAACCAGGAGTTTGAACAGTTCCTTGTTTCTAATGGTATTGAACATCAAACAACATGTGTTAACACTCTAGAGCAAAATGGTGTTGCTGAATGAAAAAATAGGCATTACTTGAGGTTGCTTGTTCTCTTATGTTTACAATGAATGTTCCTAAGTTTCTTTGGGGGGAAGCAGTGAAGACTGCAACATATCTAATTAATCGCATGCCTCTTCGAGTTCTTAACAATAAATCTCCTGCTGAGTTACTTTTGAATTCGAATGAATTTGTTGTTGCTCTGAAGGTCTTTGGATGTGTTTACTTTGTTCATGACTATGGAAATGATGTTAGAAAGCTTGGCCCTTGTGCTGTTAGATGCATGTTTGTTGGTTGCTCTCCTACTCAAAAAGATTATCGTTGTTGGTGTCCATCCAAACATCATTTCTTTGTAAGTATGGATGTGACATTTCAAGAATATGAACCTTATTATGAGCCAACCAATGATACCGGAATTACTCTTTTTCCACCTGAAGAGCAACAAGAGGGGGAGAGTAATAGTGGAGGTATTCATATGGGCACTGTTCTTGTTCCTCCTTCAGTTGGTTCCTATGGGGATAATTCGGTTCATAGTCAGGGGGAGGAAATTAATAACGATAGTGAGAGTGGGGGTAATAATTCTTGCCATGGTGATACACATAGTACTTTGTCTTCTCAAAACAAAGAGTCTCTTATGCACGAGGACCCAGGTACCAACTTAGAATCTCTTAGTCCTAATGCTCCATCTAGCACTCTAGAGCAAGGAGACAATCAACTGTTTACTTAGCCTCTACCTATAACCCTAAGAAAGCCAACTAGATCTTCCAATATTCCAGCATTCCTTAAAGATTATGTTGGTTACAAACATGGCATTTCCAATTTTATTTCCTACAAGTGTTGTAGCCCATCCTTCCAAAGTTTTGTTGCATCTCTTGATTCTGTATTCATACCCATGAATTGGAAATTAGCTAAAGAGGATCCTAAGTGGAAGGATGCAATGCTTGAAGAGATGAGAGCTTTGGAGAAGAATAGAACTTGGGAGCTTGTGGATCTACCGCACGGTAAGCAACCTGTTGGGCGCAAGTGGGTTTTCACCATTAAACATACACCTAAAGGGAAGGTTGATAGATACAAAGCCCGTCTTGTGGCAAAAGGATACACTCAAACTTATAGGATTAACTATGATGATACTTTTGCACCTGTTGCTAAGATGAATTCGGTAAGAACACTCATACCTTGTGCTATCAACTTGGATTGGGATATATACCAGATGGATGTTAAAAATGCTTTCCTTCATGGTGATCTCCATGAAGAAGTATATATGCACATACCACCTAGCTTTGAAACAAGTCAAACAAATGGGAAAGTGCTTCGTTTACGTTGGTCTCTATATGGATTGAAGTGATACCCTAGGGCTTGGTTTGATCGCTTTAGGCAATCAATGCTCAAAAGAGACTACATCCAAAGTAATTTTGATCACACACTATTCTTTAGGCAATTCTAATAGTGTATGTGGATGATATTGTGATTACTAGGGATGACATTGCTAACATTGTCGATTTGAAGAAATATCTTGCTCAAGAGTTTGAAGTAAAGGATTTGGGGCAATTCAAATATTTTCTTGGTATTGAAATCTCCTGTGGGCCAAAGGGATGTTTCTATCTCAAAGAAAATATGTTTTGGATCTACTAAAGAAAACTGGAATGCTCGGATGTTGTCCTGCAACCACACCTATTGAGCAAAATGATCATTTTAGTAAAGATGTTGGTACTCCAATGGATAAAGAATGTTACCAGAGACTGGTTGGAATACTTATATATATCTCTCACACTCGACCTAATATTGCCTTTGCAGTAAATGTGGTGAGTCAATTTATGCATGATCCCAAATCATCTCATATGGATGTTGTCTATCGCATTTTGAGGTATCTTAAGCGTAGCCCGGGGAGGGGTCTTTTATACACTAAACAAGGAAGCCTACAAGTTGAATGCTATACCGATACTGATTGGGTTGGTTCTTTGGATGATAGACGATCAACTTCTAGGTGTTGTACCTTTGGAGGTAATCTAGTTGCATGGCGAAGTAAAAAAGCAAACTGTGGTAGCACGGTCTACGGTGGAGGCAGAGTTTCATGCTATGTCTCTGGTGTGTGTGAGCTGTTGTGGCTGCAGATTCTTCTAACTGAACTGAGATTGTTTAAGAGTGGACCCTTGATGCTATACTGCGACAACAAAGGGGCTATTGATATAGATAACAATCATGTTCATCATGAAAGAACCAAGCATATCGAGATCGATCGTCACTTTATTAAGGAGAAGTTAGATATAGGAATTATCTGCCTACCTTATGTAAAATCAACTAGCCAGGTGGCTGATATTTTGACGAAAGGGTTGCTTGAAAAGACTTTCTCTTCATTTAGTAGCAAGATGGGTCTATATGATGTCTTTGCCCCATCTTGAGGGGGAGTGTTGGGGTATGTTGTAAATATGGTTAGAGTTAGGGACCAAGATGTAAAAACAGGAAAGAGATTAGATGGAGTACCTAAGAAAGATTGAGAGTATCGATGCATTTAGTTTTCCCCCAATGTTACTTTTCACATTCTTCCCTTTCTTACTTCAGATCCAAAATTCATGTTAAATCCACCAATAAATCTCCAATACATCCAGAGGGGCAGTAACCCGTAACTGCAACACCGCAACTCCTACCACCACGGCACTATTCATTAGATAACTAAAGAACGAAGCATCCCTAATCATAGGTGGCGCCATCCACGAACTCCCAAGGAAGTGGAACCTCCCGGCAGGACTCGATGCCCTGGCCTAGTTGCCTAATCCGTAGAGGGTGCTGCCCTGTCGCTTGAGCACGTAGACGACGTCCATGGCAGTGACGTCCATGGCATGACGTTCTTGAGGAAGATCTTGAGCATGCCACGGTCTCCTCGTAGATGAGTCTCGAGATATGCTTCACGCTATCCCTCCTGGCAAGCCTCCGGATCGCCGGCATGGTGATCCCCTGGATGTTGTCGTGGAGCACCTTCCGGTGGCGCTTGGCACCGCCCTTTCCCAGGCCATTGCCACCCTTGTGTAATGACCTAGATTTAAATCAACTGAGTTTAATCTTAAGACAAGTTCCCTAATCTGGTTGACTCAGCTTTTCTTGAGATATATTGGCTAAGTCTGGTTTTCAGCCCAACCTAGCGCCTTAGGGAGGGTTTATCTTTGGAAAATTGAGCAGGATGCCAAGAAAACTCTTTATAAAAGTTGAAGAATGAAGTCCCTACTTTAGCTTTGTTAATTGGACCTTAATCCAATTCGCCTCCGAAGGTTCCCAAATCTGCAACTCAATTCAGCCCCGACCCCTGAAACCCAACAAACCGTCGTTTTCTCTAAGTTCTGAAACCAGTGTTCTTCTGAACTTTGGAGCTTTGGATCTCCAAATCCACTACATCTTTGAACTCAATCCAATTACAAAAGTTGGACCTTGGCTGGTGTTCTACAACTCTTGTTAAGGGAGTCAAAGTGGTGTAGTTCGGAAATTGGGAGATCAAGAGGCTGGAAAATGGACCCAGAAAAGGATCCCGCAGATCTCTCGGGCCAAGAGTGCCAGAGCGCGCGTGCACCCTGTTTCAGAGCGCCACCGCCACGTGGTGTGACCTCATCGGTGAGCGCCGCCTCGCCCAGTCGCCAGCCGCGACACGATGGATCATCGCGCCTCCTCCCCAATCGCACGCTGGAGCGCCCTGCCAACTTCTCTGCCCCGTCTCGTCTCGCCCGAGACCTTGCCAGCCGCGCCAGGTGCCCTACCGCCGCTGCGACCGAAGATTGGCCGCTGCTGCACCAGTCCGCCTCACCTCCCACACGTATCTCCTCACCAGGATCCCCGGCTGCACCCCAACGCCTTCCGGCTTTTCCGTCGTACCTCAGTCGCGCTGCCCACGCGGGCGCCCCGTGATAATACCGCCATCGCCAACCACCGCGCAGGCAGTGACAACTCCTTTTCCCCCACCTCGCCAGTCGTGTACCGTGGCAGAGCCGCTAGTACATGCATGCTCGCGTCGCATCGCTCGCCCTGTCACCTTGCCTGCAGCGCCTTCGCCTGCAGTGCCCCTCTCTCCCTCCTATCCGCCAATACCGAGTCGCCGTACCCAATTCGGCGCTTGACGCGACCAGGCATGCGCTCGACCTCACCAGTCCTTCCGTCCAGCAAAACCGCGCCTGCCTAGCGTTGTCTTCAGTGCCCAATACCGTAAGATCCGTCCCCGGAGCTCCGCTTCACCGGCCAATGGAGACGCCGACCAATCGCCGCCAAGGCAGAGCACTCCATTCTCTCTAGATCTTATCCTCACGCCGCTCGAGCTCGTTCACTTCCGCGCAGCTATAAAAAGGGTACCAGAGCCTCTTACCGAAGTTCCCTTTGCCATCTTTTCCCTTGTCGCACCCTCCTCTGTTTCGTGCTCAAGCGCTGCCGCATAAGCTCTTTGAGGAACTCTCCCTCTCCGCTCAACACCCGCCTTTCCAACCCCACCAGCCGCTTGCTTCCTTCGCGCTGTGCTAGAGCTTACTTGTTGTCCACAAGAAGCACTGCGCCGCCAGAACACTGCCAGACCTCGCCGCGCCCGAGCCTTAACGCCTTTCATCGTTCCGCCTGAGCTTGCTTCCTCCCGACCCTGCCTGTTTCGCCCGACCCTTGTTCGTCTCGCCCGACCCTGCCTGTTTCGCCCGACCCTTGTCCGTCTCGCCCGACCCTTATCCACCTCGCCCGAGGGCTCAGTTGTGACTTTTCTTTTGACCAAGGATATCTGTGTAAAATTTTGGGAACTTCTCTATGTTAAGTTTGAGGACCCTGGTACAGTTATTCCTTATGTTTAAGGGTCAAATTGTAAGTTTTTCCCAATCTGACTCCTTTATCTTGCTCTAAATCAACAGAAGCTTGGGAAATTCATCTTAAATCGAGGAAAAATCAGAAAATGTGAAATCACTTGGGTTGGAATCCTCTTTCTGAGTAGAATCCAATAAAATGGGTTTCACTCCTTCCCTGTAAATTTGCTACAGTTTCTAGGCTAAATCTTGCAAGTGTTGTTGAAATAACCGTCTAAGTGTTTGACCCTTGCATTTGCATTTCGTGTAGAGCTGAACCTCGCTCACGGCACCTACGAGCTGCACCTGGTGCTAGAAGAAGGAGTTGTAGCCGAGCTGCTGCCTATAGGAGCTGAAGCCGAGCACGCAGAAGGCTAGTTCGCCTCCACCCCGCTTGAAGGCAAGCCTCGGAGCATAACCCAGTCTTTCTAAACTTGCGCATGCCTTCTTTTGTATGTATGTGCATTTATGTTACAGGAGTTGTTTGAAACCATAGATGCATGACTTAGTTCCCTTGATCTGAACACTAGTATGATAGGCTGAGTAGTTGCAGTGCTTAACAGGACTCGATAAAAGTTGAGTGATTCCCTGTCACTCGCGAGTTATAGGAGTTGTTTGTTCTCCTTTTGTTACAACTATAAGGACGATGGACGGGGTAGGGCCTTGTGAACTATTTTGGTGGTCGGTGGATGGCCCCGTCTGTCTACTTGAAATTGTTTAAGGTCAGAAAGTGTTGGTGTTCGTGATCAAGTGTTTGAAAGTACTAATCTCATACCTAGTATGGGATGGGGAAGCCTAGTACCTGATTGAACCAGGATGTGAGCGGTTCGATCCATTGTCTCTGGAATAGAGTTTTCCCTTGCGGCCGCATGTGGTGACAAGTGTGGTCACAGAACGGTAGAGGCCGGGTCTGTGGAGCCTTGTACCAAGAGAAGTGGGCCCGACACGGGTCAGGGGATTGATGGGGACGGCCAACAAGGGAAGCGACCCTCTGTGGTGCGCGGATGTCGTGAGATTAGGTTCACCATGCATGGTTAAGAAAATTCGAATCGATTCGTCTGCCTCTCACAGTTTGGGACTGCTTGATCACTATGCTACACCGAGTAAGAATGGAACTTGATTGTTATGTTAACCTGGATGCTTGTCATAATTTGCTTGGAAACTTTTGCTTGTCTAGTAGAGCTGCTAACTTAGTTTGGTAAAATGAACCTAGAACTGGAAGCTAAAATATTGAAAGTAAGGACCTATTGTAGTCGCTTTGGGGCAAAACAAACCCCTCAGCCAAGGAGCCTTGCATGTCTAGAAGTTGGTGGAGTAGTTCCCACCGGTCGATTAAGTCTTGTTGAGCGTAGTCGCTCAGCCTTGTTGTGGCAATTTCTTTCAGGTGATGTTGAAGCTCCTGAGTTTGCTGCTTGTGGCACTTGGCCTCCCCAGCTTCCTCCTGGGTGGACGGTCGAGTGAGATCCCTCCTCGGACGGCAAGGATAGGGATCAGTGATGTCATGATCGGCCTCATCAGTGACATCCGACCCCGGCGCTAGCTTCCGCTGGTTTATTTTTTCCACTGCTTATGGACTCTGTAAAACTCTGATTTTCGAAACAGTGTTGTAATAAATTGATGAACTTGTTTAAAGTTGGATGATCTGTTGTACTCTCTGGAACCACTCACCTTTGTGTGAGCTCTGCTTTTCTCGGTCCTGATCAGTGGTTTTATCGGATGAAATCCGACTGACTGCCGAGTTAACTTGATTAAAGCATAAGAGCGCATGTCAGGCGACATAATTGTGCTTTAGCTAAGTTAATTAAGGCGGTTCCGCCACACCTTGCCATGCCCCAACATCGCCGTTGTCGGCCTCCTCTTCCGCTCTCTCTCGCACTCGTCAAAATTAGGGAATTTTTTTTGTTTTGGGAGGAGGCTTGGAATCTGATGGAGCTGGATGGGGATGGGTAGGGGAGGGTGATATAGAGGTGGGAGAGGAGCTGGGAGGCATCGGATGAGGAGCGATTCGTGTGAGTGGTGGGAGGGGTGGTGTGAGCCGTTGGATGGAGAGGACTTGGCTCCTATTGGTGGAGGGGTTGGATCGCGGAGGGGGCAGGCGATTTGGGGTTTTGGCTTTTGGGAGGTGGGGCATGCGGGGAATCGGAGATCCCATGGAAAAATTTTGCTTTCTGACCTTCTGGGTGGCAGGCTGGTGGCGGTGGTGGGAAATGGAAAATTTTGGGTTTGGCACTGCAATGCGGTGGTGAGCTGGTGATGGATGGGCCGCCCCATTCGCTCTACTTTTCTTGGGCAGTGGCCTGTGGGTAGTAGTTGGCTCATCAGCTTTGGGCTAATGTGGAAAAATTGGCCTGTTCGTTAGCTTGGATTTGTCGTTTGGGTGGTGATCGTATATTATTTTCGGGCACACCCACTTCAAATTTGGTAATGTTGTTCTCCCTTGAAACAGTCTAGAAGTGTGTCTAATAAGTGTTTCTAAAAATAACTTACAAATAAGAGTATATTTTTTTGAAAACCGCATCATTGTCGAGTATCTTCCTCTCTCTCTCCCTCTGGCATTTCATCAAACATGTCGATAGCGGTGGCAGCACGGAGCTTCATCCGCTTCACCTCCCACCTCTCTGTTACATCCGTCACCGGCGCTCCGTCCTCCCTCCAACGTCATCATCTCCCAAGCTGGCACAATGGCAGCTCTCTTGCTAATGTCGTCATCGTCCTCCTCCTCCTGGATCGCCAAGAGGCACCTCACCACGACAACACTACACAACAAGCTGCCCCAGCTAGGGCGTACTGACTTAGTTAACTGCTAATAAAATTTGACCAACTAAATTAAAAGCTGATGTTGGTTAAGCCCTAGCCATACCTTGATTGGCCTTAACTACACTATTCCCCACGACTTGTTGAGTACTAACCATAACTGTCCTCACCCTTGCAAAACCGTTGTTCAGACCAAGACAATCTGGAGGAGTACCTAGATGACTTTGAGGAGTTCTAGGCGTACGGTTCTTCAATCAGCTGCCTGTGGTGTCGTCGCTACCTTCAAAGTCTGCTGCGTGATAAATTAGACTTCTGTTTTATTGAGACTTTTAGTCATGTAATAATGGTTAATACTCTCTTTACTTGATTTGGCACTGTCTTTGTTATTCACTTATGTCATACATGTGTGTAACTTGATCCTGGCGCACATGTATTCAATGCACTCGGTTTTGTCCTTAAAAATGGGTGTGAAACTCATCGTACGCCTTGACTTGGGGCGTCTCGTAGTCGAGGTCGGTTGGGAGGACGACTTCGGTGCCGTACACCATGAAGAAGGGTGTGAAGCCTGTAGACCTGTTCGGGGTCATTTTTAGGCTCCAAAGCATTGCAGGCACCTCTTCGGCCCACTGCCCCGTGAACTTCTTGAGCTTATCAAAGATGCGAGGCTTGAGGCCGTGCAAGACCATGCCATTGGCCCGCTCGACCTACCCGTTGGTGCGGGGGTGGGCTACAGAGGCCCAATCAACTCGAATGTGGTAGTCATCATAGAAACGCAGAAATTTTCTCCCCATGAACTATGTGCCGTATTGGTAATGAAGCCCAGTCAACCTGAATGTGGTAGACGATGTCGAGGAAGAACTCGACGGCTTCCACGGACATGACCTTGGTGATGGGCTTTGCCTCGATCCATTTGGTGAATTTATCCACCGCCACGAGGAGGTGGGTGTAGGCCCTAGGCACTCTCTTGAAGGGCCCGACTAGATCAAGGTCCCACACTGCGAAGGCCCACGTGATGGGGATGGTCAGCAGCTCTTGAGCCAGCATGTGCATCTATCACGTGTAGTACTAGCATCCTTCACAGGTGGGGACAATGTGTTGGGCGTTCGCCATCGCGGTGCGCCAGTAGAAGCCCTAGCGAAAGGCTTTGCTCATGAGCGATCAAGGAGCCACATGGTGACTGCAAATGCCGGCGTGGATCTCCTCCCGCCCCTAGAGGATACCAGATGGGCTGCGCTTGTAGAGCTCTTCCCCGATGACCACGAAGGCCTTCGCGCATCTGGTGAGGTAGCGTGCCTCGATGGTCTCGTCGGGAAGGGTGTCCCACAAGAGGTAGTCGAGGTACAGCATGGTCCAATCTGGCTCAAGCACCGTGAGCTCATGGTCAGCGAGGGCTTGCCTGTTCCCTGGAGTCGACTCCGAGGTTGGAACTGGGCCGCCTAAGCCCAGTGGAAGGTTGGGCGTCTTGGCAGGCTTGTTGATGGCTTGTAGGGGTCGTTGACAAAGACCCCCAATGGGTCGTGCTCCCGGCTTGACGTGAGCTTAGCTAGGAAGTCGGCGGCGAGGTTGTCACGTCTAAGGATGTGGTGGAGCTCGAGGCTGTTGAACTTCTCCTCGAGCTTCCACACCTCATTGCAATAGGCGACCATCTTCTCGTCACCGCAAGAAGCCTCCTTCATGACCTAGTTGACGACCAGCTCCGAGTCGCCCCTGATGTAGAGGCAGCAGGCACCCAACGAAGGCGATCTTGAGGCCATGGATGATGGCCTCGTATTCCACCACATTGTTGGTGGTGGGGAAGTGGAGGCGGATCGCGTACTCGAGGTGGTACCGCTTTGGTGAGGTCAACACTACTCCAGCCCCCGCACCCGCTACCATGAATGACCCGTCAAAGTACATCATCCAATACTCGTGACTAGTCAGCGGCGGGAGGGCCTGGGTTTCAGTCTACTCTGCGACGAAGTCAGCCAGGATCTGCGACTTGATTGCGGTCCTCGGGATGTAGTCAATGTGGTAGCCCATGAGCTCCGTTGCCCACTTGGCCACATGGCTCAAGGCATCATGTTTCTAGATGATCTCCCTGAGCGGTGCCGACATTACCACCATGATCGGGTGGCTCTCAAAGTAGTGAAGGAGCTTGCGCTTCGCGATGAGGATCGCATAGATCATCATTTGGATTTTGGGGTAATGTACCTTGGTGTTAGACAGTACTTTGCTGATGAAGTATTGAAAGGATCTTGATGTCACCTAGAGGGGGCGGGTTGAATAGGCGTACCCTGAATAATCGCAACTTAAAACAAATTTATTAGGGACTTCCGGTATTTCCGGAGATATTTTCGGAAATTCCGCAACTTACGGAATTTCCAAAGAAATCTATGGAAAATTCTGGGATAGGAGAGTAAGCACTTTTGTAGCGGAATAAAACTCTCTCTGCCAGAAACCGGAACCTTCGGTTTTAGCACGGGGAGAGAGAACCCCAAACCTCAGAGTGATTAGTGAGCTCGAGATGAAACCAAACTTAGTGTAGGAGCTCAAAGGATGTTCTTCAGTAGGCACACAAAGTTCCTGCACTCCACAAACACTAACACCCGAGTAGATCAACCAAGTTCACAAGTTTTAACAATGAACACAAGTGAAAAGCAAATGTAAGAAAACCATCAAGGAGACCCAAGGATTTCTTTCACCGAAGTTCAAATTCACCCAAGGCGAATCCTACGTCTCCGTTGGGTGCTTCCAAAGAAGCCGGGTTGCACTAAACCCTTTCCCCGCTTCACTAGTTAGCTTCTTCCCTTTCGGAGGCGAAGCTCGACTTGCACAAGTTATCTCGTGGCTCACCACACCTTGGGAGTTCCCGGCCGATGCCTAACCATATAGGAGGCACACCTCCAAGAGTAACAAATGCTTCACTTGAAACTTGACAAGACAAACCAGTGTTCAAGGAATTTGGTGCTCTACTAATGCTCACGAATGGCTCCTCTCTACTACCCAACTCACAAGATCTAACAAAGATCACTCAACCTTACAAAGAGGGGTTGGGGAGATTTATTTTGGCTTTAGTTTAGCTTAGAACAGGCAGGAAGCACACAAGCAACCTCAGAAGCAGTCGCCAACAACTGTGGAGGGTGTGAGATATAAATACATCACCCCTCAAAAACTAGTCGTTGGGATCTCAGACCAAAACCGGAACTACCGGTTTCACAAAACCGGAACCTTCCTTTTTTCAAACCAACTAGCCATTAGAGACACGTGGCACCCAAAACTAGAACTTCCTGTTTTCAAATCGGAGCTTCCGATTTTGCCACTGCCTGACTTGATAGAGTATGTACGTATGGCTTTTGTATCTCTCATCAACTCACATAGGAAACTTGAGCACTAAGACTTTGTCAAATGACCATGTGATGCATCCCTCTTGATAGGCATACCTACACTCGAGATCAACACATAAATACAATATTCATCTTCTTGAGCTTCATCATCATGAACCATGCCATACTTGTTCAATATTTCCACTTTGTCTCGACTTGCACAAGCTATCCCATCTTGAGGGACTTGACGACGATGTCGTCGATGTATACCTCCACGGTGCTCCCGACCAGGTGGTTGAGGCAGCGGTGCATGCATCTCTGGTACGTGGAGCCCGTGTTCTTGAATCCGAACGGCATCGTGACGTAGCAGTATGCGCTGAATGGGGTGATGAAGGAGATCGCGAGCTGGTCAGACTCCTTCATTGCGATCTGGTGGTAGCCAGAGTAGGCATCAAGGAAGCACAGGACTTCACATCATGTGGTTGAATCGACCACCTGATCGATGCAGGGGAAAGGATACAATACCTTGGGGCATGCCTTGTTTAGGCTCGTATAATTCACACACATGCACCAGGAGCCATTCTTCTTCTTCACCGGCATGGGGTTGGCCAACCACTCGAGGTGGAAGACCTCCTTGATGAACCCGGCTGCTAGGAGCCGACTGATCTCTTCACCAATGACCTTCCGCTTCTCATCGTTGAAGCAGCACAGGCATTTCTGGATAGGCCAGGCATCCAGCCTGATGTTGAGGGCATGCTCGGCGACCTCCCTCGGGATTCCCAACATGTCAGAGGGCTTCTATGTGAAGATGTCCTAATTTTCACATAGTAAGTTGACGACCTCACCTTCCTATTTGTGGGACAGCATGGTACTAATCCACACGACCTTGTTGGAGTCCTCGGGGTTGATCTGGACCACCTTGGTGTCCTCCGTGGGCTTGAAGGCCCCCGAGGTCGAGGTCTTTTTGGAGTTCGGGGCAACCCCCTGCGTGATCTACTGGATCTCAAAGAACTCAAGGGAGCAGATGGTCTATGTCGCCAGCTCACAGTTCTCCACATCGCAGAGAAGCACGAACTCGTGTTTGGCACTGACCGTGATCACACCGCGGGGTCCGGGGATCTTGAGCTTGAGGTAGGTGTAGTTTGGGATCACCATGAACTTCGCGTAGCATGGCTTCCTGAAGATCACGTGGTAAGACCTCACGAAGTCTACCACCTCAAAGGTTAAGATCTCCATGCGGAAGTTGGACCGGGTTCCGAACCTGACGGGAAGGTTGATCTGCCCCAGTGGGACCACCTGCTTCCCCGGGATGACCCTGTGGAAAGGCATCCCATTTGGTTGGAGCTCCGACCTTGGGATCTTCATGTCATCCAAGGTGGCAATGTACATGATGTTGAGGCCAGAACCCCCATACATGAGGATGTTGGACAGGCGGGAGTTCGTGATGATCGGGGCCACCACGAGGGGGAACCTCCTCGGTGCCCTGAAGTGGTCGGGGTGGTCCGTTCTGTCAAAGATGATAGCTGTGTCCGACCACTTTAGGTAAGTCGGAATGATGGGATCCGTGCTTAATACCTGCCTAGCTGTGTTTTTTCACTTGAGGCCCCCATAGAAGTCAGAGCCACCGAAGATCATGAGGCAGTCCTGGGGCTCGGGGAAGGCATCCTCCTCCCCGGCATTGATGTCGGCGTCCGACGGCTGCTTCCCCTTAGCGTCGACCTTTGTTGATGCTCATTATTGACACACTTTTAGTTCTATTTAACTAGTATTTTCATGCTTATTCTTACACTAACCTACCACTTGGTACCTGAAATAAACCCATTATTGCATATGTGTTATATTTTGGAGCATATTGTATTTTGGCAGGAAATACGACATAATCAAGGAGGTTTGTATAAAGAGCTTAATGGATATTTGGACATGGGTCATCGAGGGAAGCCAGCACGAGGAAGGAGAGGACAAGAAGAACCGGGAATGGGCCCAGGCCAATCGACCTGGGACCCTCTGGGCTGATCGGCCTGGCCTATACAAGGCCCGATCGACCTACCATTTCTTCAGCGTGAAGTCTACGATGATCTCTAGGGTTTTTTCACCGACATTGACCCAGAGCTGCCACCTATTGGAGACTATAAATATGCCCTCATGGACTTCAAGGAGGGAGAGTTGGAAAGGAGAGGAAATCACCACACAAACAACATCCACCGCCGCCACAAATAGGAAAAACGGAGAGAAGATTGGATCTAGAGGAGGCCATGCGAAAAGGAGCACCAGGGGAGGAGAAAACCCCCTGAGCCGATCGGTTCAGAGGTGCCCAGGCCAATCGGCCTGGGTCTTCTCTGCCTTCATTCATCGTCATCTTCGGTCCAGTTGATCTACAGGGCGTCCTTTACCCCAAAATTTGTCAACATGTGTAAGATCATGGGCTAATACCTCTGTTTGTCCTCGGGGTTGTATGGAGATCTCTATTTGTAATCGCCGAACCGTTGGTTAAGATTTGTTTTGTTATTAGTCATATCTTGATGATGCTCTTTCATGTAAAGGCTGGCCAGCGCTGCTTTGGGTTGCTTATTTGCTTACCTAGAATAATCATCTTGACGTGTTCTTATGTTCCGATAGTTGAGTACCCCTATGTAGTGATAGTATTGCGGGTGGGAAACTATTGGGCATGGTTCATAACCACTCACGATAACACCTAGATCTAATTTATTCATGCATGGAGATTGCATCTACAAGTGATCCTAGATCCCTAGGACAAGTGTTTAATATATCTTGTTCACAACCCTTACTCTTTATCCATCTTAATCTAGATTGCTTAGTTGTTTTGTTAGCATAATAATATCCTATATAAAGAGCTTTCGGCTACATATATTAGTACTGAGTTAAGTGTGCAAATCCCTTATTCTATGGATTGATAAACCTTGGGGGAATCTCTAAGGGAAAACCTACAACTGATCCGTGCGCTTGCGGTTCACAATTTGGCGTGCTAACTACCGTCAACAAGCTTTTCTGACATCTTTGCCGGGGAACAAGTCAATTTTGCTATGTTTAAATTTGAATTAATTTTTGTTAACCTCTAAAATCTAAATTTTTCTCTAAAAAAGAAAATCTTTATTTTTGTTTTTGTCTCTATATGGTTCTGATCAATCACTACAAGGAGGAAGGAGAAAAGTGGCTGAGGGACTATGCAATCCCATTAACCAATCAATTTGACATGCAGAAATCTGACTTAGTACTTGTAGCCAAGGAGTACGATCTGAATAAAGGAATGATCTATGTGGCTAAGAGCAATCCTTTTCAAGGAGTGGAGACTGATAATCCATAGAGACACATTGAGCGATTCATGATGCTTTGCAACACGCTACAACAAGAAGGAATTCCACCAGCTTGGTTCAAGTGGAATCTGTTCCCGTTTTCACTTGCAGGTGAAGCAAAATGATGGTATGCAGAAGCTTCTTTCAATGCGAAGGGGAATTAGGAGACACTAATGATAAAGTTATGTGGGAGATTTTTCTCTACAAGCAAAGTTCAAAACCTTCAAAAGGAAGTGATCATGTTCGTGCAAGTAGAAGATGAAGGAATAGATCAAGCTTGGAATAGATTTAACAGACTACTCGAATAAGGATCTAAGCTTGGATTCTCAGGTGATGTGTTGTTGCATACATTCTATTTTTCACTAACCCAAAAATACCAGGAGTTTGTTCAAATGTGTGCAGGAGGAGATCTTATGGAGAAAACACTCAAGGAGGCCACTCAATTGTTATAGAATATCAGTAGAGGAGTAGCCATAAACAGAGAATGGGATAGTTATCAATCTGGAGCGCAAGAGCAAGAAAATTAATTGTAACTGTGGTGACAAGTCCTCTTACAGTGATCCAGGGCCCATGTTCTTGTTCTCCTCGACTGTGTCAATTAGTCCTTTCGAATTGAGAGCTTGAACCCATATTTATCTTCACTTCAGACATATTTGCAATTTCAGATTGCGTGTTTATACTTTCTTGCTTGTGTTCTTCGATTCGCTTGCAGAGAAAGCCTTCTTGGCGAGGTCAATCGAGTTGTTCTTGGTTGATAACCAACGGAGCAGCAGTGTAGCGGTTGCAAGGATTCGAATCATGTCTAATTAGAAGCTCGGATCATCAACGTCGAGTTCTCTACCAATCGAATTACCCCCATACCTATCGGAAGATTGGGTCAGTCCTACATCACGTCTCCACCCTCGACCCCTCCTTCCTCCTCTCCTCGCCCATCACGCCATCGCCACGCCTGCAGCCCACCACGCCACCCTCGCTCCTCCAGATGTGGCGCGAGCTCAAGCACCGCCGCGCCGACAACGACCAGCCCTTCGACCGCGAGCCCTCCCCGGACACCGCCGATCGCGACCACGTCCGCCAGAGGGGGTGCCGCCGCCGGGAGAGGAGGATCGCCGCCGCCAGGAAAGGAGGAGGGGTGCCGCCGCTGGGAGAGGAGGAGCGGTGCCGGACAGGGGAGAGCTGGCAGGTGAAGGAGACAAGGAAAAAAAATGAACCGGTACAACATAACTAGTGGCAGTGGGTAATTTCTTTCAACTTGTGAAAGCCAAAGTTCCAGAAAGCACCTCCTCCCCTGTTGTGAAAAATGAACTGCACGTAATTAGATTTCTCTGAAGGCAAGAAGTATCCCTACCCCTTTGGTTTGGCTTCTGGTTTTTTTGAAGCCACAGGACCCAGAAAGCCAAACCAAAGGGAGCCTAAGTCACCCATACAACACCTTTTTTTTTCTTCTTCTTTCTCTCTGGTTCTTTCCGCTGGAAAGTCTTTTATTTCCACCTGATATCATCAACTCGGCTCAAAATTTATGAAGCACCTTTTCTTTTAATCGGGTTTGAGATTTTTAGTTTCAATAACTTTTCAACTTGAGTAGTACTGTAGATGTGACCCACTGAAGCCAATTAAAAGATTATCACCACATTGTTAGAAAAGTTTTTTCTTTTGTCACTTCAAAGATATATACCTTTTCAAGGATTATGAAACCTCTATCTACTTCCTACCATTGCTCCACTACTATGCCACAAAACAGGAAGCCACAAACCCCAAATATGGCTGCTCGTTATCACTTTTGCTGAACTTAAGATGATAGCAGTCCAGAGTCCAAATCGGCAAAATCGCAATGGGTGATCCTACAGTTAAGAATGTGACTGCATTTTTTTCTTGGTTTCAGTGAAATAGATAGCTGTTTGTAACATTTTCAATTTTAGGCGTGCATCAGGGCGCAGTCATGGGTGTGGGCGGTGTGTGTTAGCACTGCTCAACGCACTTATTTTCCGGCTTCAGCTTCGCGTTTATAACCAGATAGGTGGGCCTACGGCTACTGGGCCGAACGTTTTGCGATTGGAGCACCCCTCGGCCCCCCGGGCCGAACAAACGTGATGGTACGCGCGTCTGGCTGGGTCAGTGGCCCATACGGTGCACAACCGGGAATTCTGTTTTTCCCATTGACACCTGCTCACCATACAATCTGAACCTTTTCGGTTACTGCAGCAAACAGCAGGACTGCTTTATCAGATGCAAGTTTTCTCAGAATGCAAGATCAATAGCAAGAGTTATCAGAGACGAACAGCGGCACTGGGCAATGGTTCAAAGTTCAGTGAACATGAGAACTGAGGCAACCAACAGAACCATAATAACACGTGAAAAGACGAATTATTTTGCATTTTTTAACATGAAAGATAGCAACTCGACAGGAGGCGGCTTCAGGTTTTCACTGCCTTCCAAAACTCAGCCATAAGGCATGTTGATTCCTGAACGATTTCCTTTCTTCAGGATAAGATCCGACCAAGCACAAATTTGCAACATGATTACTATCATTTCTTTGCTGCAGGTATGTTCAATCCTCATACATGTTGACCAGTACGCATTCCTTCATTTCAGAAAGATAAGATTACATTCAGAAAGGCAACAATTGCAGCAATACTACTACTCCTACCACAGAAGCCGACATAGGCTAATTCCGTAACAAGAGATGGTAACATCCCTAACCACACACGGCAACAACCCAGAAAACGCACGGGGATCGAAGGAGAGGCGCCCCGGCCTAGCCGCCGAATCCGTAGAGGGTGCGGCCCTGGCGCTTGAGCGCGTAGACGACGTCCATGGCGGTGACGGTCTTGCGCCTGGCGTGCTCGGTGTAGGTGACTGCGTCGCGGATGACGTTCTCGAGGAAGATCTTGAGGACGCCGCGGGTCTCCTCGTAGATGAGCCCCGAGATGCGCTTCACGCCGCCCCTACGGGCCAGCCTCCGGATCGCCGGCTTCGTGATCCCCTGGATGTTGTCGCGGAGCACCTTCCGGTGGCGCTTGGCGCCGCCCTTGCCCAGGCCCTTGCCGCCCTTGCCGCGCCCCGACATCGCCGCCGCCGCAAAAACGCGCTCCTCTTGCGGCACGAAGGAAATTGGGGGATTTTTTGGTGGTGGGGAGCTTTGTGAATTGGATGGGCTGGATGGGGACGGGTGGAGAAGGTAATATAGTGGTGGTAGGGGAGTGGGGAGGCGTTGGATGGGGACCGATACGCGTGAGGGGCGCGAGGGGAGGAGCAAGCCGTTGGATGGGAACGTCTGGGCTCCCATTGGTGGAGGGGTGGGAGGGGCGGATCGAGGAGGGCGTGGGGTTTCGGGCTTTCGGCCGGAGGCGCTTTGGCGGTGGCGCGTGCGCGCGCGGGGGACGGGAATTGCGTCGAAAGTTTGGGGCTTCTTCTGGTGGGAAACGGGAAATTTTGGGTTCGGGGCGTGTGGCGCGGGCGGGCGGTTTGGCTAAGCCTATTCGGCAGCTGGGTCTGCTTGAGTTTTATCCTCCAAGTGTGGTGGGCTGGAGCCCAAATTAACCGGCAACGTATTCGGTTTGGGCCGAAAAAACTGCCCCCGTTTCTTATGGTGAAGCTTCAAATCTCAAAAGGACATGACACTGAGCTAGTGTGATTGCTCCTCTCATGAAAAAAAAAGGAAAGAAAATAAAAATGAAAGACACTGAGCTTGCCAGAGAGCAGGGTGGATTCGGATCATACGATTCACGACAGTTCCGTCGCAAACTGGACGGTAGCAGCTAGAGTCAGCAACAGCAGCTGCTAGCCTACCGTCACCAGTCGTAGCACGTATGCACTGATGTGTTTTGTAGCACACACAACACAAGGATTCGCGCTACGTTAAACTTCAGTATTTCCGTAATAATACGTGTACCGGTATTGATTTAAGCAGATACTCTTTCCATTACATACCTTAAGAAGAACAAGGACAGTATGGGGTGTTTGGGAGACAGGGGCTAAACTTTAGCCCTGTCACATCGGATGTTCGGATGCTAATTAGGACGACTAAATATGAGCTAATTACAAAACTAATAGCAGAACCCCTAGGCTAAATCGCAAGACGAATCTATTAAGCCTAATTAATCCATCATTAGCGAATGGTTACTGTAGCACCACATTGTCAAATCATGGACTAATTAGGTTTAATAGATTCGTCTCGCGATTTAGCCTAGGGGTTGTGCAATTAGTTTTGCAATTAACCAATGTTTAATACTCCTAATTAATGTCCAAACATCCGATGTGACAGGGGTTAAATTTTAACCCTGTGTGCCAAACACTCCCTATGTACTAGGGTATCGTACTAGCGCACGATCGAGCTGCCTAGTACTCCCTCCGTCCTTTTTTAGAAGGGACAGAGAGAGAACAAAAGATAGACGACAGAGCAACAGCCCAATAAGAACAGGAGCGTGATACTGATGAGTGATGTGTTGCCACGTACCTTAAGGGTGTCCAGATCCATGGACTAATTTTTAGTTCGGATCATTAAATATGAACTAATTAGAAAACTAATTGCATAAGTTGTGGCTAATTCTTAAACCTAATTAATTCATGATTAGCACATATTTACTATAACATCACATGATCAAATCATAGATTAATTAGGCTTAATAGATTCATCTCACGAATTAACCTTCATTTATGCAATTAGTTTTATAATTAATCTATATTTAATACTTCTAATTAATATCTAAATATTTGATGCGACAAAAACTGAACTTTACTTCGGTCCCTGAACCGCTCCGGGGTCCGCTGATGTGCCGAGCCATCCACATCTAGCAGCAACCCCATGATTTGACATCCGAACGGCAGGATGAGCCGAGCTACGCCTAGACAGCCGGCGCTCGCCGGCCTGAGCCGGACCCCGTCCGCGACGCCATATCCGTGTCATTTCCGCCGTCTCCGCCGTGCGCGCCGCGCCCGCGAGGTGTGCCCGCCCGTCGCGACACGCGAGTAGGTGGGCACCTGTTCCTGGCGAGGCCGAAGCGCCGAACTGTGCTTCTGACTCCGGCCGTGTCCACTGGACTCATTCTTATCTTAGCCTGACCTGAAGAGAAAGGCACAGGAAGAGTCCCCCGGCCCGGGTGTGGCTGCTACCGGGACCCGGCGAGCTGGAGCTCTTGCGCCTTGTCTAAAACGTCTACCCGTTCCAGATTCGGATGACCTGTGTGACCTCAGGCGACGGTTACACGGAAACGCGGTGCAGCCACCCACTCACCGGTGAGATCCGGTCGGATAAATAACTCGATCGGTTTACCTCGTCCGTCGTCAGTCCCCCTGAATTGAATTCAACGCCTGCCTTGCTCGGCTTGCCGCGGCGCGACGCCGCGTGCTCCGCTCCCGGAACGCGTGGAGCTCGAACAAAATCGCCTGAAAACGTCTCCTTCGAGTCTTACCATCGTGCGCGTAAATTCCAGCATGACGTTAAGCTATGACCGACGAACATTAAGTTACTTAATCAAGAAGCTAGCAGAGCCTTCTTTTTTGTTTTTTTTATTTCATTCAAGGCAAGATGAACGGCAGAAGGGTAAGGCATCTGTGCTGTACCAGGGGAAGAATTCACCTGCTGCACGGCTGGACTCCGTCGAGCACGGAAAGTGCAGTAGCAGTGTAAGGGAGCATCGGCTAATTGTGAGCTATCATCAGCTGCCGAACTACGGTGGCTCCCGTACCATCGATCGGAATCAGTTTGGTGATACGGCACTTTCAGCAGTCTCAGAGGGTCAGCAAGATAGCAAGCGCGGACGAGCACGGCACGTTACTCCGTCAGAGACGCCCCCGATCCATGATCCAGGATTGCTGTGCTGCCGAAGGGGATGCTGAAAGATCGATCACTGGAGCTCCGCTTTTCCGCGCTGAAACGTCTGGTTCAGGTTCAGAGCATTTCATCATCTCGGACTCTCGGAGCGCTTGAGCAGCGAACACGGCACGCTTCGCTTCGTAGGAGCTCCCCGCATGCCTCCCATCAGCTCATCGCTCTGCGCTGAGCTCGCATGTGCGGCCGTCGTGAAGGCTACCGCACGCTGCGCTCCGGCGCGGGCGGGTCTCTTTGACCTTCCGCCGTATTATTGCAACAGTGGCAGCGTTGCACAAGCACAAGGATGCGTCAGCGCAGTGGAAATTCCAGCTCCAGTTTACGCTTCAACTGTCCGTAATTGAGCCGTCAGCATGGTTGCATACGAATGTACTATGCTTTACTATTTCGCAATTATACTGGACCTGATTTTCAGTTACCCGTGTGGAAAACTGGATACTCCTCGGGAAGTAATGTCAGCTGCGTTGATCCAGCAGTTCAGCACTTCATGGCAAAATGCCTCAGTGTCTCGGCTACGCTGTTGCTAAGCTCGACGCCACAAATCAATCTTCGGAGATCGATTTAGAAACACCATGCGTCGTACGAAGATTCCCCACCGCATGAACTGTCCAGGATGTTACCCGTTCTGAATTAGTGTATTGTTTTGCGCGACTATTCATGTGCTACAAGCAACATGCCCACCTCGGGCGCTAATTCTGAAACTAGCTACTTGCTACTTCTTTTTTCCAAAACTTCTTCGTGCTGGTGGTGCGTCTCGATCGACCGATTCTTCTTCGAATGCCAGAAGCCTAGAGCAAATAGACAAACCCCTCTTGTCGAACGGTTCCACGGTTCCTTTAACACGAACTCAAATGGGGATCGCAACTTCTATTTGAGCCGAACTGCACCCGCTCGCACGCACGTACGCGCGCTCCCGTCTCGTCACCCCCGACCACGACCATGATGAAGCCGCCCACGCCCACCTCCTACCTCCTCCTCGCCCCGCTCGCGGTCCTCCTCGTCGTCTTCGTGCTCCCGTCGCTCCGCTCCCCGCCCCGCGTTGGCTCCGACGGCCTCGGCGTCCTCTGCTCCCGCCGCGCCGGCTTCCCCGACGTCGTCGCCGTCGCGCCATCGGTCGAGGCGTCGCCGCCGACGCAGCCGGAGCCCGAGTTCAGCCTGCTCGTGGGCGTGCTGACCATGCCGAGCCGGCGGGAGCGCCGCGACATCGTGCGAATGGCCTACGCGCTGCAGCCGCCGGCATCGCGCGCGCGAGTGGACGTCCGCTTCGTGTTCTGCAACGTCACCGATCCGGTGGACGCGGCGCTGCTGGCGCTTGAGATCCGGCGGCACGGCGACGTCGTGGTGCTGAACTGCGCCGAGAACATGAACGACGGCAAGACGTACGCGTACCTCTCCTCCGTGCCGCGCCTCTTCGCGTCGCGCCCCTACGACTACGTGATGAAGACCGACGACGACACGTACCTGCGGGTGGCGGAGCTCGCCGACGAGCTCCGGGGCAAGCCCCGCGACGACGTGTACCTGGGCTACGGCTACGCCATGGGCGGCCAGCCCATGCCGTTCATGCACGGCATGGGGTACGTCGTGTCGTGGGACGTCGCGAGCTGGGTCGCCGGCGCCGACGAGATCCTGGCGCGCAACGACACCCTGGGGCCCGAGGACCTCATGGTCGGCAAGTGGCTCAACCTCGCCAGGAGGGGGAGGAACCGGTACGACCTCAAGCCAAGGATGTACGACCTCAACTGGGACATGGACAACTTCCGGCCGGACACCGTCGCCGTGCACATGCTCAAGGACAACTACCGCTGGGCGGCGGCGTTCAGGTACTTCAACGTCACCGCCGGGATCGAGCCGTCCGACCTCTACCACCAGCTGCCATGATCGATCGACCAGCAACACTTCGTTTTTTTTTGTGTCAAATTCATTTGCGATCCGTGTCAATTGTTAATTGTTTTGTAAGTGTTCGTGCACAAGTTGTGCGAGACACGAAATGGACCATGGGAGAGTAGTGGGGAGCATTTTGAGTCATGTCATGTCATGTGGCCCGATGGTTAGTTCGTTGACGCGCTCTGGAAAGCGCCGTGCAAGTCGAATCGCCAACGGGGTTCGCTTTCGGAAGCTTCTTTCTTGGCGACGGCCGGAGGGTTGGTCCAGTCCTCGACTGATTGGCCTCGTGACATGACATCCTTCTTGCTGCTGATTCTTTGACCTGCCAAGGCGGCCTGGATGGAGTTACGTTTGGTTCCTTTGCTTATTTTTAGCACGTATCACATCGAATGTTTACATACTAATTAGGAGTATTAAACGTAGACTACTTACAAAACCCATTACACAGATGGAGGTTAAACGACAAGACAAATGTATCAAGCCTAATTAATTCATCATTAGCAAATATTTACTGTAGCAACACATTGTCAAATCATGGACTAATTAGGCTTAATAGATTCGTCTCACCGTTTAGCCTCCACTTATGTAATGGGTTTTGTACATAGTCTACATTTAATACTTCTAATTAGTATCTAAATATTTGATGTGACGAGTGCTAAAAATAAGCAAGAGTAACCATAGCTAGTTTTGTCTCTGTCGTCCTACGAATGCCAAACGATGATAGGTATGAGGTTAGGTATGCCCGTGGAAATGGAATGTACGATTCTGGTGTATTCTACAATATAATGCATACTGCAATGATGCAGGCCGCCATGTAACCCTTCTTATGCATTTTATTACTCTATTGTGGTATACAAGTATTCAACATCACTATCAAGGAATAACGAATATGCTGGAAGCACAGTGTAGCTTGCTTGTGCCTTCCACAGGCGAGTAGGCGACAAGGTTCCAAAAGTGAATGTTGTTCAGCACTGTAGTTTTTAACTTATCAGAGAACGCTTACAAGTTCAAAACTAGTGCACGGAACAGAATTCACCTTTCCAGTGCCATATATTCCTGAACAACAGAGGTACGACCTGATGGCAATGCGTTTCTCCGGTCGAGACATCATATTTTACGGCTGGAGGTAATAGCATTTTAGGAGGGAGCAATCTTGTAGTAAGATGTCATATAAAGACACCAAAACAAAGTGAAGGTGGCCCCCACGCCCTAATCACCCTGAATTGTCAATTGCTGAGAATGCCGTACTATATTGCTACTTTGCTAGGTTGGTGAGATCTCAGCTTCGATCATACAGTTTGATCAAGCGGGCAGGCTACGGACGCCACCGAGGTACAAACTCCATCAAGTAACCACTAACCAATAACCGACAAAGAATCCTGTCCCCGGCGGCTCTCCCTGCTCCCTGTCGTTGCCATCACTCAAACAGGCAAGCTGCAACCGTCTAAACAACGCCCTTTCCGTGCCCTGCTCGGAGTCTGTATCTGTATGATCTACGAATGATTGCTCGTGACCTGTGACCGTTTTTCTATTGATCCCCGAGCTGTCAACCCAAGGCCACGAGAACAGATCGAATCGAGATAGAATTGAATACAGTTCGAATGCCCTCCGGACTGCCACGCCTCACGTTCTTGGACGTTGAAACATCTCAATCCTATACCACGCATTCACAAACAAGTAGCAACCCGAATAAGCCTGTTCGCTTCAGCTTATTCAGCCGGCTTATCAGCCACCAAACAGTATTTTCTTCTCACAACAAATCAGTCGTTTCAGCTTTTCAGCCGGCTTATAAGCTGAAGCGAACAGGAATCCCCGAGCACCATGCTCTCGACCTCCCGCGGCTGATGTGCCAGATTCTCGTCTCTCCCGTCATGCACGAACGTTTCAACCAACATCCCACCACGACTAGTCGCAAGGTAGGCGACGCTCGCGTGAGCTTTATAAGCCGACGACGCCCGGCGGTCTGGGACAGGACACGTACGCTCGCTCGTCTCCTCCATATTTTCACGGAGCGAACACGACCGCGCGCGCGCCATGAAGACCAATTCGTCGCACGGGCTCCACGGCGCGTCGCTCTGCACCCCGTACCTCCTCCTCGTGCCGCTCGGCCTCCTCGCCGCGCTGCTCGTGCTCCCCAGCCTCGGCCCGTCAAACGCCCGCTCCGACGGCCTCGGCGTGCTCTGCGGCGGCGCGGGCGCCGACGGGTACTCCGTCTCGTCGGGAGACGACGAGGAGAAAGCCGCCGGGACGGCGCCGCCGCCGGGGGCGGGGACGGAGGAGTTCAGCCTCCTCGTCGGCGTCCTGACCATGCCGAGCCGTCGCGAGCGGCGGGACATCGTGCGGATGGCCTACGCGCTGCAGCCGCCGGCGGGCGCGGCGCGCGTGGATGTCCGCTTCGTGTTCTGCAACGTGACCGACCCGGTGGACGCGGCGCTGGTGGCGGTGGAGGCCCGGCGGCACGGCGACATCCTGGTGCTCAACTGCACCGAGAACATGAACGACGGCAAGACGCACGCGTACCTCTCCTCGGTGCCGCGCCTCTTCGCGTCGCGGCCCTACGACTACGTGATGAAGACCGACGACGACACGTACCTGCGCGTGGCGGCGCTCGCCGAGGAGCTCCGCGGCAAGCCCCGCGGCGACGTGTACCTCGGCCACGGCTTCGCCGTCGGCGACGACCCCATGCCGTTCATGCACGGGATGGGGTACGTGGTGTCGTGGGACGTCGCGCGGTGGGTGTCCGACAACCAGGAGATCCTGCGGCACAACGACACGCACGGGCCCGAGGACCTGCTCGTCGGCAAGTGGCTCAGCATCGGCGGCAGGGGGAAGAACCGGTACAGCCTCAAGCCCCGGATGTACGACCTCAACTGGTTCATGGACAACTTCCGGCCGGACACCATCGCCGTGCACATGCTCAAGGACAACCGCCGGTGGGCGGCGGCGTTCAGGTACTTCAACGTCACCGCCGGGATCAACCCCTCCGACCTGTACCATCAGCCGTGATCGAGCAGCTAAGCTGTTCGATTGTATCTTTTTTTTTCCTTTTGGTGCGTGTATTTCCTGAGATGATGTAGGCGATTGTGCCAAGGTGGCGCACGTAGTTCGCATTCGTTTCCTGTATTTATTTATTTATTTACTTATTATTATCGGTCGTCTGATTGGGCATCGTCAAGGCTCTCCAGAGTAGAATGCCCGTGTTCATACTGACATGGAGCTCTTTGCTCCGCACATACCTACTCTTTTCAAAGTAGTCGATAGACAGCAAATGCGTACTCAGAAAGGAGTGCCATTCTATAGGCACGGCAAAATTGCAAAAGGCCACTCCAAAAGTCCAAATCAACATTTCAAACTTAAACTGTCAGTAGAATGTTTTTAAGCCGCAACGCTGCAGCATCAATCTCTACCGAATGGGCTCATTAGCTATATAGCTGTGCAACTAGTCAAAGTGCCAGCGAACGGGAGTACTCTAGTCATGTGAGGTGAATTCGTCAGTTCGTCATCATACCGACAAACATTCTGTATAGAAGGCTACTCCCTCCGTCCCTGAATAACTATCGCTTTTAGTTTCCGTACCGCAAGTTTAACTGGATTTGTAGAAAATACATGCACCATTTGTATCTTCAAATAAATTTATTAAAAAACTAGATTATTTAGTTAAAGTTGTTTTTCGGATAGTAAAAACGTTAGTTATCTAGGGATGGATGGAGTATTCCTCTGAGAATTGGTATACATGAATCGTGGCGAGCTCGGCGAGTAACCGCGATGGACACGTCGATAAATTTTATTTTAACGTCCGATCGTAGCTTTACGAGCTCCGGGTGTTATTTAGTTCACCTCTAAATTCCAACTTTGATACTATGCAAAAAGAAGATTCCCCATCACATCAAACTTGCGGTACATACATGGAGTACTGACGAAATCAAAAACTAATTGCACAGTTTTGTTGTACTTTGCGAGACGAACCTTTTGAGCCTAATTAGTCAATATTTGGACAATAATTCACAAATACAAACGAAACACTACAGTTGCGCTATAACAATTTTGATTGTTCAAAGTTGGGCAACTAAACAAGGTCCGGTTGGCTATAACTAGAAGCATCGCGAGTTAGGTCGTCCAACGAGGTAAAATATGTGCTCATCTTCTCATGTCTTCGCGGGTGTTTGGATACTATGTGCTTAACTTTAGCAGTGTCACATCGGATGTTCGGATGCTAATTAAGAAAACTAAACATGAGCTAATTATAAAACTAATTGCAGAATCCCTATGCTATTTCGCGAGACGAATCTATTAAGCCTAATTAATCCATCATCAGCAAATGGTTACTGTAGCACTACATTGTCAAATCATGGACTAATTAGACTTAATAGATTTCGTCTCGCAAATTAGACTCCATCTGTGCAATTAGTTTTATAATTAACCTATATTTAATACTCCTAATTAGCATTCAAACATTCGATGTGACGTGTGCTAACCTTTAGCATGGTATCCAAACACCTCCTTCGTCACGCACGTCCTTCCCGCCTTTCCTCTGCCCCACCTGCGGCGTGCCCACCTCATCTCCGCCGCTGCTCAGGGCAACTCCAACGGGGGCGCCCGCGGTCGGCGCGCCCCTCGCGCCGCGCCGATGGTGCTGCCAGCCGCCTATCGCGGCCGCGCCGCTGGGGGCCGGCGGCGGCCCGTCCTTGCCGCGCGCCGATGTGGGCGGCCGTGCCCCGCCCGTGCCATTGGGGGCGGCAGCGGCCCGTCCTACCCGCGTGCCGATGGGCGCGCCCGCGGCCGGCCTGCCCCTCGCGCCGATGTGGGCGGCCGTCCACCGCCCGTGCCATTTGGGGGCTGGCGGCGGCCCGTCCTACCCGCGTGCCGATGGGGGCGCCCGCGGCCGGCCTGCCCCTCGCGCCGATGTGGGCGGCCGTCCACCGCCCGTGCCATTTGGGGGCTGGCGGCGACCCGTCCTGCCCGCGCGCCGATGGGGGCGCCCACGGCCGGCCTGCCCCTCACGCCGCCGGTGCCGCCAGCCGCCTTCCACCGACGCTGCCACTTCTTCGATGAAAAAAAAGCCCCTTCCTCCGCTTGCCTATCGCCGCCGCTGCCGCTCCTACCCCCGGCTGCCCCTCCCTCCGCAGCTCTTTCCGGCCATGCACCGCCCCTTCCGGTGTTGGCGTCATCCTCTTTCAGGGCTCTCCATCCCGCGGCTACCTCTGGCCTCTTGAATCTTGCTCCACCCTCCTGCTGCGGCAACAAAGGGGAAGCCATGAACTGCGAGGTTGTGTTCCCGCAAGATGCCGAGGTACCATGAAGCCTGTCTTTGGTACGCTGTGCCGTGACATGACGAGCCTCGTCCTCCGCCGAGCAGGCTGCAACAGAGAGCACCATCCTTCAATCTTTCGTGAGCACCACTTACCTTCCTTCATCACAAACTCTATCTTCGTCGGTGCTTTGCTCTTGTTTGATTTAATGTAATACTGCATCTATTTGGCCGACCTGTAGATCGATTTTGTAATATGTATTTCATTCTGGTTGATTGCAGCTCGATTTGGTCATCGCAGTTACTTGAAGCTGATTCAGACACGGAGTCCATTCCTGTGTTGCTCGGCCTAGCCCACAGCCTGTGGGGCAGGCACGGCGGTGCAGCCAGCTGATTCTGCGGCTACGATGGCATTGCCCTCACTCCAATGTTTTACTCCTCAACCAGCATGACCTGCTGGTGATTTGGCATCTCCCGGTTCCATCCCCATTGGATGTAGTGAGATGCAGAATTCCTCCCTGTTTGTAAGGTCTTCATGTTCTTTTCAGGTTTGTTGCTCGTGCTTGCCCTCTTTCGTTTTTGCATCGATTAACAAGCAAAGAATGTATAGGTGCATACAGAATGTTTGATTGCAAGATGTTCCAGGTGATACTGTAGTGTGGCAGTGGTGTGCTGTGGCAAGCAGCGGCGGCAGGGGCTCCAAGTTGGTGTTTGTTCACATCGATTGCCAATGGCTAGGCTGTTCACAAGCAGCGTCGTTTGTTGACAGCAGGTGTTGGCACTTATCAGGACTGATGTCTTGTGGGTCATGATTAGGCAGAAACAGGCAACTTCAATTAAAGAGTGCCCTTGCCTTGTTTGTTTTTCTTTCCTCCTGCCAATTTCATTGACCTTTGCGGTTATTGTCAGGTTTGTTGCATGTGACTTATCTTTTTTTTAGTTTTTGGACCAATTGAGATTCAAATCGTGGATTGATTATTTTGTATGCACCAGTGGCTGAGGACATGAAGCAGGTGGTGAACCTGGAAACAGATAATTTAAAGAAAGTACACAAATAGCTGGATTCAGCTTCAAGGTCCTCTGTTAGTTACTGCCTCAATTGCAGATTAATGCCTTAAGAAGAATGCCAGTTTTATAAATGATGGAGCCTCCTGTGAGGTGCCTTGGGCTTAAGAAGCTAAGCTGGGTAAATGCAAGAAGTGAATTATTCTACCACACTGATAAGAATTAAAAGGTGGTTGAGATGGAATATGGAATACTGTGTCTTGTTAAAAGGTGGTTTAGACTATAATATTAAATTTGGTGGTTTTCACGGTGCTTGTTAAGTCTTAATAGTACCATGATCAAGGATCTTAGATAGAGGGGCAATCTGACACCATAAGCTAATTATGCTCGGACCTGAAACTAAGTTGTTTACTGTTTTCAATTTGCTTTAAATATCTGGAGCAAATATGGAGCTAGATGCACGGTTGCTATATTATCTACCAATGTCATGTTTCTAACACATTCTAATATTTGGTTGAGTTCATATGGGTTAGTGAGTTTTTTCCTAACTGCGCACGATATTAAGGCTGCTTATCTTTTTTCCTGAAACAATTGTTATAATCAATTCAAGTTCATGTCATGTTTATTGCAAGATACTTATGTGGTATCCAGTTCTTCTTATGGCACACTAGAAATAGAACCTGCCAGGAATAGTGCTTGGTATTTTTATTTTGGTAATAGACAAAAGCATATTGGTTTTGAAACTGATTTCACTCGCATATTTTTCATCACTTTTGTGCATCCTGAAGTGATCAGCTCAATGGCTCTGCTTCTAACGCATGGAGTATGGGTGCTTCCGTCCAAGGCTCCTGCCACCGTGCATTTGTGAGTACAGGTAAGAAATCATTTCACCTATGGATGCTGCAAAACGAGACTTGGAAAATACTACATTTTATTGCATATATTGTTTTGATGTAATCACTTTCATGTTTCATTTGTAGTTTAATCTGAAATGCATTACAGGTTAAAGGTTGTGCCTTCTATGCTTTTTGCCCAGGTTTGAAATGGTTGCATGCTTCAAGGGATTTGAGAAGTTTTCAGGTTTTCTATATGTTTGACCTACAAACCTGAAGCTTCATATCCTATTTCCGACAGAAAGTTGGTTCAACCTTTGTGATGCAATGTCTCAAGTGAAGCATTGTAACTGAAGTAAATGTTGTCGTAATGTGGTAGAAATATGAATTTTCTTGGTGGTAAGTTACTTTCATGATATTTTTCCTTATTGTTGTTTTTGTGAATAATAAGATGCTATTCCTTGCTGGTCTTATTTGGAAGAACACTGAGATTACAGCATCTGTCCCAATGCATTTACCCAATCAGTCCATTCCTCGTCCAAGTAGAGATGTTCTAGAGTATATGAGGTCAGACATGTTTGCTCTTTGTTCAATAGCTTACTGGATATATAGATTTTCAAGAGTAAAATTCATGGTTTAAAACAGATAGGCTACAACATTGAGTGAATTTGTTGCTAATCAAATCAGTTCAACATGTAACCATAAGCTTATTTAATTAGCAATAGATAAACCGATCATACCACCCAAGTTTAATTACACGTGTGTATTTTGATCTTGATATACATATATTTGATTAATAGCTTACAATAGATATTTTGGTTGGTCAATAGATATCTGATGCTTTTTTCTGATGTACCCATGTTTTGATGTCTTATGTTACCTCCTAATTTCAGTGGTCATATATTGTTGACCTGATTTACCATTTGGCGTTTGAGTTAACATGTTCCTCTGAACTCTATTAATGCTTCTATTATTTGGTTTAGTGCCTGCTTGGTTATCTGCTATTCCTCTTAGTCATATAGCCATTTTGTTTACAAGGAACAACAAGAAGAATATGAACATAGCCAAATAATGGTGAAATCTGCAAAAGATTCTGTACAGGAACATTCCATACTGCGTCCTATCAATTTCCTTTTCCAAGTACCTTAATGAAAGGAAAATAGGACATTAGGTATTTGTGTATATTTGGTTAAAACAGAGAAACCGGTATCTTCATGTCGAACTACTATAGGCATACCTTATTAACCCAATTTATTTATTCCACCCTTCATATTCAATTAGTTATTTGATGATGAGATTAATTGAGCTGTTATAGCCAAAATTTCTAGCTGTAGGCATGCATCTGTGATTTATTTCTTGGTTGAAAATTTAATAGAGCGCAAAAGTTTTAATTTATAATAGTTTGTGACTACAAAGAAATGCCTTTATTTTTTCCTGCGTGCTCTCTTGTCAGGAATTGGGGGTGTGCGGGTTACTGTTGAGGGGGTGGGGGTGGAGGCGCAGGGAGAGGTGGAGAGGCAGGGGGCAGGGTAGGGTTGAACCTTTTCCTTGCTGATCCAAAATAGATTACACCCTTTTAGTTTTATAGTGACTCCTAACTTAACTCCCAAGCAATCTAAGGATGGAATCCTTCCATCTTACAACTCAATCTCTAATTATTACCTAACTTAAACAAAAGGACTTCCTAATACTTGAATAGACTAAAGATAGAAGGGAGGGGGCTGCTGGGCGCCTGGACCCCCTAGGGTGGTGCGGCCCAGGGCTGCAGGTGCCCCTGCACACCTGACTGCTGCTGTTGGGCCTGCCTGGCCCATGGCGCCATGGCCCTGGCTGCCCATGCACATGACATCTCTGTACATGGAACCTTATGCTACAAGATGTAACCTTTCGCAGGTAAGCCTACTAAATCAGAAAAGGGTTCCATGCTGATTTCACTGTATGTTAGTCAATGATGCAGAGAAAAGCTCTTTCCTTGCATTCAATTTTTTTGATAGGATTCATGTTGAAATTCCAACTGAACAACCATTACTCTTTACTGTTTAGTACATCCTTTTTGTTTTCTTGTCATTTTGTGCTTCCATATTCCTGTTAGATTTCATGGGATTTGTTTATTTTAGTCCCACAATATAGTTTGCGAGTGAATATTTCATTATCTTTCCCTTGAAATACACGCATGGTGAAGGGTTATCAGCCAATTGAGCTGCAACTGCTCCGTACAGAGAATTCATATAGCTGTGTACTGTATCCATGTTTTGCAATATTATAAATAAGTGCTTTATTTGATCCACTTGCAGTAATAGTTAGTTACAGTTTTGCTAAATTTAATAGATAGCAAACTAATATGCTCGAACATGTGCCCAGTATTGCTCTGATCGTTTGAGTGAACACAGACCATTACAAAAAAGTTGGGTGTGTCCTTTTGGTCACTTTAAAACTGCAAGTGGTATACACATGGATAGACATCATTGGCATAAGGGTTAGTGCGCTCTCTGACGGCTATATTTATCCTTTGCAAATTATCCGCCTATTTCTAGACAAGATTACAAGAAAAAAGAAAGATCAAGGCTATTTTTAATAGCGTACTGATGGGCTTACTTTATTGATACAAAGTTCATGCACCAATTAGTTCATGGCATTGCAATGGCATGGTCAAGTGTTATATTGATTCTTATTTGCCATATATTTGAATATTATGGTAGTTTTCATCCAATAAATTCAAAAACTATTAGACATTTTATGGGTTGTCACTCAGTGTGGAGGGAAATTATCTCCAAATTTGCATACATCTTATGTAAAGATAATTAGATATTTATTCCTAATTTGTTGTAATTGAGAGGAGTTACAAGCAAGGGCTTAGGCTGCGACAGGAATGTAATGCATTTAAAAAAAGTATTGCAAGAAATCAATTTACATTACCTTATCATATTATATTGTTCGAATATCATTATGATGGCTTTGTTAGTTTGGTGAAGAGATTATGTGAATCCATCTTAATCTCAATGTTCTTTTTTTTTTCAAAACTTGCAAATAATTTCAAAGTATGCTGTTGTAATGTTTGCTTATAGATTTGAAATTCATATAGTTACCTGCATACTATTGCTTATTTTAAGAGCGTGCTTACCTTGGGTTCCTAATTATATCTCTAACTCCAGGGATGAATGCAGAGCTAAGAAAGGTAAGAGATGACAATTATTGCAATTACCACGTATGATCCTGAGTAGGTTATGGTGCTCTTAACAAATTTCGTGAAAATGTAGGGATATCCATATGCAATCCCGCAACTGTACAATTTGATAGAAGATTCTACTTTTGCCAAAACAATACCAGCTACCGTGCAAAATCATAGGAGCCAGCAGTGTTGCAGAATGAAGAAGTGACAAACTACCTCCTAGCTACTTAATGTTATGAACTTACTCTAGCTGCTGAAACCTGTATATTATAACTTATCTACAACTATTCGCACATGTATTATAAATTATCTAGACTTACTTCAAATGTCAAGTTCTTCATAACATTATTGTGCCCACTGTATGTACCAGTGCCACCCATGCTTAGCTATGTTATCATCAATTTCTACCTGTCCTTCCTATTTCCTTGTGCAAATATAGAATGCAGTCATCCAGCACTTCGCGCGCCAATCACTAGTTATTGTTTCAGATGAAACAAGAAAGAAGTAAACTGCGGCACAACGACACGCACTGGCCCAGTCGGTTTACCAAATCGGCCCGAAGTTTAGTCGATGGGTTGGGCAAAACTCAGCGGCAGGAGAAAGGCAGGCCCACGAACAGTGAAAACGGGCACGCTAGCCTCCTCCTCTTCCGACTTTTTTTTTAAGCTCTTTTCGCGAATTTTTTTCACAAATACGCTCCTGGCGGAACTAATTCCGAAAGTGGACCCTTGGCTTGGCGCCAGCACGTCAAGCTAACACGTCTTGGCGCCAGCCTCCATGACGCCAAGATCGCGCCGTCACGGCTGACGCAGCAGCTCACGTGGTGGAGGCTTGGCGCCAGGCCTTGGTGCCAGGCTGCTGGCGCCAAGCCTCCTACATAAGGGTCGCGTCCCTTCTTTCTGCATGAACCTTTTTCTTCCTCTTTCTCCTTCCTTTCGGGTTTTTGCTCTCCGCACTTCGTTCTATACTACGAATCGACATTTTGGCCTAAGAAACTTTCATTTGGTCCGTGGATCTTGAAGAGCAAGGTATCCTCTCTCCCTCGTAGATTTTTTTCACATCGATTCGCTATATAGTAGTTGCATTTTTGAACTTAGGGTTTCATGCAACCGTAGGATGCTGAGGTGTGGAAAAGCTAGGAAATTAAGGTAACCTCAGCGCACGTAGTTATGTTATGGGTTCATTGTTGTGGATCAAATGGGAAACCCTAATTGTAGGTTTATTGTTAAGTGCTTTCGGTTCTTACAACGAAATAAACTAAATTGTAGTTGTGGTGCCAAGCTGACCGGAAATGCCTTCGATCCATTGCCTCTGCCTAGTGGTGTTCCAGTGCTTATGTGCTTTTGCGGCGATCCTTGCAAGGTAGCCAAGTTCGATGAACATGACACGTATAGGCAGAGGTATTGGATGTGTTCCAACTTTGAGTTTGAACCTACACTTCGTCAGCGCCGTATTAACAAGTTGGTAAGGACTTGTTGTTGTGTTATAATTATTTTCCATATTTTTTTATTCTATAACAATTGCATTTATTGTAGACCCCTCCACCGCTCTATGATTTTGAGCAGTGGATCGACACTGAGATCAATCCTGAAGACAAGAAGGAGATAGAGGATATGTTGCGCTGTGCAGAGAGGAAGGAGATGATGGAGAAGAGCCTCAGAGATGGGGCTGCAGAAAAGGAGCACAAGGAAGATGAGGAAAGGAGGCGTGTTGCTGTGGATAGGGAAGACAGGGAGAAGAAGTTTGAGCATGCGCGCCGAGCGAAAGCAGCGATTCAGGAGAATCCCGATGCCTTGAGGAAGGGAAAGTGGCCTCGTTGCACTCAGTAGTCATAATTAGTTTGTAGTTCTATGGTTTATTTATGAACAATATTGTCTACTGTGAGACTTTTATTATGTTGTCATGTAATGCACTTTAAGTATGGGCATGCAAGTGGTAGACGATGTATGTTTATTTTGCAACGTAATGCACTTTTAAAGTTGTACTCTTTAGTGAAATTTTCGCAGAAAATGAAAAGGGTACTTCTTAGTGAAATTTTTGCAGAATTTCCCCTATTTTTTGATGCAATTCATACACAATTATGAGATGAATAGTTAACATAAATACAAACATACAAGCATACGGCACATTCATAATAAAAATCCACAATAGTTCAAAACGTCCATATACACAATAGTCAAATAAAAGTCCCCAATAGTTCATACACACAATAGTCAAATAATGAAAGTTCATGTACACAATAGTCCACAAAGTCCATGAAAGTCCATATACACAATAGTCAAATAATGAAAGTCCATATACACAATAGTCAAATAATGAAAATCCATATACACAATAGTCAAATAATGAAAGTCCATATACACAATAGTCAAATAATGAAAGTCCATATACACAATAGTCAAATAATGAAAGTCCATATACACAATAGTCCATATACACACTAGCATCTACCACAAAGTCCACAATAGTACCCTCACCGCCTCCTAGTCTTATCCTTACCCTTGTGACCAAGAGCGTCGGTGCCTGGAGTGTAAGGAGAACGTGGGCGACGTAGTCTAGTGCCTACAACCTGTGTAAGCTGAGTCAAGGGAGCATTGTGGAGCTAAGACGGGTCAAGCTCCTCAGGCCTCTAGTTGTCGTCGTTGTCGTCATCATCGTCGTCGTCCTCATCCTCGGACGCAATTGCTCTGGACCCTGATGGGCCTTGCCTAGACGAACCAACGCCTCCTTCGCGTGGGGATGAAACGTGCACGTCTAGCGTCGTGGCTGTCCTGCAACCACAACGAGCAGCCGCACGGCGAAGCTGACTTGATAATCACTGTTGCAAAAAAACTAGTTAAATGAAAGAATGTAACGTATTAACGAAGTATTTGAAAGAATATTTTGATTCTTACGTCTAGAAAACTTCGCGTCTCATGGTCCATAACTCTAGGACAGAAATGCTCAATGTCTCTAACCGAGCTTTGGAGGGTACGACCCTACAACAAATTTCCAAAATTATAAAATCACTAAGTCACTATGTCAGTAAATAACTAAATGATCAAGTCACTTACTCACTAAGTCACTAAACCACTAAATGATTAAGTCACTAACTTACTAATTCACTAAGTCACTAACTCACTAAGTCACTAAACCACTAAATGATTAAGTCACTAACTTACTAACCCACTAAGTCACTAAACCATTAAATGATTAAGTCCCTAAGTCACTAAGCCATTAAACTATTATACCAATAAATGATGAATGTCACTAAGTCAGTAACTAACTAACTCACTGAGTCACTAAGTAACTTAACATAGAAAAGTAAGGCAATTGACTTACCATCCTATCCAGGATTGGTCCTGTCTCCACGTGCCTTCCTGCACGAGTACTTTGGTCGTACACCGTGTCTTCATCGTCGGACGATTGGATGTCGGCGTAGTCATCTTGCGTCCATTGTACTCTCAGCCTGCTATGCGTCGCACCTTGGTACCAAGTTTGGTATCGCCTGTACTCATTGTTTGTGTGCGGGTTGTTGTTCTCGTCCACGTTGTCGTGGAACTGATCCCATTGCTCAATGTAAGCCTGGTGGAACTCGAGCCACTCAGAGACCTTTTGCTTCTTCTTACGATCCACCCTGCACGTCACGTTAGATGTTATGAGTTGCCAAACTTTACTTAATGATAATGGAGCATCACGAGATAATTGAAATAGCAAAACACCTACTTGTGTAACTCCACTCTAGTCGAGTTCGCAGGCGTTGGCCAAATCTGCCTTATCCCAAACTGACGTGCTACTCGATCAGGCATGTGGAACTCGACAGATATAAACATACCAGATGGCACTTCATCCTGTATAAATCATCGTCGCTTGCACACATGACGCTCATAGCAAAAGGAAGTGCCCCCTCACCTTCGTACGGCTGCCAATCTACCTGCAACATAAAGTAACAAGATGTTAGTTGCTATACTAAAGCAATAGAAATCATCATTACAAATAAAATTTACTTACACTATAAGCCGTGAGCGCGTCTAGCTCGTTGATGTAATCTAGGTACGCCCGCTCCAACCTCGTGTGGCCAACCTTAACCTTGTCCCAAAGGTACGCCCACGTCGGCTGTCGTCTCGGTGCCTGACTTGGGAACCACGGTCGATGACCCATAACCTCGGGACGACCAACGGGTAGACGGGACCACATCCATAACTGCAATAGGTACACGCACCCACCAACTGACGCCAAGGCCGAAGTCCGACAGCACGCCTCGCACGGCTGCCGGTAAAGGAAACATAGCACAGCTGAGCCCCAACTGTACTAACCCGCCTGCTGCCAGTCAATGAGGCAGTGGATCCACATCCAAGACGCAGTGTCACCCGTGGCGTCTGGGAAAAGAACGCAGGCAAACATGTGTAGGATCCACGCCCTGCAGTAGTACCCAACTGTCCCCGCATCCGCGTCCTGGGGGTAGTGTCCGAAGTGTTCCCACAGCCAGGAGATTAGCACTCCAGATGTGCGAGCCCCTTGATCCTCAACCTCACGACCAAGGAAGGCCGCAACTCGTGCTCACTAACCCTCTGACACGCCCAACCCAGTCACTGCGTTGCCACGAATCGACAGACCCAACATGTTCTGACAGTCCTGTAGGATCACTGTCATCTCTCCGAACGGCAGGTGGAAGCTGTGAGTCTCGGGCCGTCACCTACATTTGACACAGATATTACATGTCAAACAGGTAAGGACACAAAAAATTGAACATGAACGGAGGCACTAGACGCAAGATAATACTTGTCAACCAACGCAGTTATGGCCGCTGAGTTGAACTTGGGCAACCCATGACGAACTTGAAAGGAGATGACATCTAGGCCCGCCGAGTGTAACGGTCGTCGTACTGCAACGCTAATAACCCATTGTGGGCTCTAGAGCGTAGGAGCGGAAGGACCTGCATGCAAACAAATAAAGTCTGACGTTATTTAAGGAACAAGATGTGTACGCTTAGAAAAATTAGATGAACATGTGTAGATTATTACCCCCCCCCCCCGCTATGAGACATCCTCGGTGGGTCTGGTCGTACGCCTCGTCGAGTAGGTGGAATTGCGCCATCCTACAAAAAGTCAATGAACACACATAATTAATTGAATGAACAATGAAACATAATTAATTGAATGAACATGTATCCAGACTAGTCTCAAGAACCATCCCCAACTGTCATTGTTCTCACTCTCAACCAATGCAAATGCCAAAGGAACCAACATGTTGTTCGCATCACAAGATATGGCTATAAGAAGTGTGCCCCTATATTTGCCAATCAAAAACGTACCATCAATAGAGAAGACGGGACGACAGTGCCTAAAGGCCTCCACACACTGAGGGAAGCACCAGAACACACGTCCGAATATCTGCCTCCCATCCTTCCAAGCATTTAGTTTGGGGATGTACTCATAATGCATGCCTGGATTCACCGCTTTGATTGCATTAAAAAGCACTGGCAGCTGCTCATACCCAGACTCCCAATCCCCATATATCATCTGCCACGCACGCTGCTTAGCCCTCCAAGCTTTACCATAAGTTATCACATAACCTCCATAAATCTCCGCAACGATTTTGATAATTGTCTTAACTTTCATGTTGGATTGTTCCTTCAATATTCCCATCATCCGTTTGGCAATTAGAGTAGATGGCAACTACCGATATCTCACTGTAAGCTCATGGTCAGTACAATTATGTGGACCGACAACTTTTGTGATCTTCCACTTCCCGGTGATATTTTGCTTCCTTGCACAAACACTCCATGGGCACCGTTTCTTGTCACACACAACTGTGTAACGGCGCTGCGCATATGAATGCAAGACCTTGTAAGGTCTCTTCCGTATCACCGCAAACGCTTGCAACCACCTCTTCAATGCGGGGAGGTCCTTGAATACCCTACCCTCCTCAATCACCATACTAGGACCGACCTCAGGAGCTTCTAGGAGCTCATCATCACATCCTTCTGCAAATGCCTGATCGGAATGAGTAAGATTGCTGAACTCGTGAACTCTCGGATCGCGGCATCCGGGGAAGATATGCCTGAACATCTCAACATCACTCTCTGTCATCTCTCCAACAGGGCGATCATCATCAGAATCAAGATCTACTCCCATCTCATATGCATCTTCATCATTCATAATTTCAACACTATTGGAGCCACGCAATCCATCTCCACATTGCACTTGCGCAGCAACTGGAGGCACATCCACATTTTCAGGAATGTCTCCTGCAACATAAGTACAAATATGAGTAAAGAACAAATTGATGGAACGAAGGGGGTTAGCTCCCAACAAGAGAAACTGATAAGACACTTACTCGGATCATTCTGTGTCAAAAGGATCTCATGAGGAGAATCTGCCACATCATCAACAGTCCGATAAACATCTCCAACTACTTCATTGGGGGCAGATTCAGCATCGGGAACTGTAGGTGCAACCTCCACTTCCATAACAGGTTCCGGGACGGGAGGGTCGAAGTGTGCCCGTTGACCCATTGGTCGGGAAACTGACGAGGAATTGGATCAACTAACACCCGATGAACAACCACTTCCATACTTGGGGAATGGTCGTTCATAACCGTTCTCACATATTTCTCCCACTGGTCTGCACACCGAATTGGGACCATCTTCCTTTGAATGTTGAGAAGGGAACCTAGGTAAAGTACGCCATCGACTGCGATGTCATCATCTCCATGACAATGTAGCTCCTCCCGAGCCCTTGCAACCAACTCACTAAACGAGGGTTTCTCATCGAATATCACAACCTTGCACTGTATAGTAACAAACTTAACACATCCATAGTCATCCCTTTTCACGGTGCCTCCATGATATATGCTCACTACGTTGTCCATCTAGTACATAAACATAACGATGCACAATTCATTTAGTCCATAATAAATGAAGCATTCTAAGTACAAGATCTCTAATATGAAATGAGATACTATCAATTCACTACTAACTACTAAATACTACTAACTACTTAACTAAATATCGTAATAACTATATTACTATGTAACTAACTATATATCTAGCTATGTAAACAAAATTATATACGAAGAAAATTCTATCTATCTATTTCTCTGTCTAACAATTCTATTTTCTTATCTATTTATCCATCTATAAGCACATCCACCTAGTTAAATAGTATCATGAGATTCTCTATTCCTTCTATCGTTGCAATTCATACACAAAACCTACCAAATTAAATTAGTTTTCATATCTAACAATTCTATCTAACTATCAATTTATCTATCTAACTATTTTATCTAACAAATCTACCTAACTATTCTATCTTCTTATCTATCTAACTAATCAATCTATCTCACTAACTATTCTACTACCTACCTAACTATTCTACTAACTAACTCTTCTTACCTATTAGGTGACGGTGCACACCGGTGGCCAGGGGCGGGGGAGGCCGACAACCGGCGGGTGCCCAAGGGCTGGGGCGGGCGGCCACCGGCGGGGCCAGGGGCGGCCAGCGGGGGCGGGCGGAGGCGTGGCGTCACGCTCCGAGTGCGACGGCGGGCTCCGAGGGCGGCGGCCGCGCTGGAGATAAGGTGGAAGAAGTAAGAAAAGAAAGGGAGCTAAGCCTCCGCCACGTTAGTTGCTGCGTCAGTCGCGACGGCGCGACCTTGGCGTCATGGAGGCTGGCGCCAAGACGTGTTAGCTTGGCGCCAAGCCAAGGGTCCACTTTCGGAATTAGTTCCGTCAGGACCTTTTACGAAAAGAGCTAAAATAAAAAAAAAATCGGCCTCCTCCTCCTGTCTCCGGAACCGAAACGTGTCCAGTACGGGGATACGGTTGAGACGTTGAACAAACGGGCCATAGCCATGTACCGATATACGAACATCCTTTTTTATCATTTACATTCACGTTGGTGCGCAGCTTTTGGTGGCGCTGAATGAGAATGACCACCGGCTAGCCGCGGAATAGCAAAGGCAGCTTTCACCATAGTGCTCTGCCCTGCCCCGATCCCCGCCCGAATCATTGCAGCTCAGCGAGACGCAGGCGCACAATCTCGTCGAGCGCGGCGCAGCAGACTAACAGAGCAATGGCCAGAGGGGCAGGGCAATCATCGCACGAATTATTCACGGCATCCGCCCCGCGCCGCCTGCCGCCCTGCCTGCCTCGAGCTCGATCGAGGCGGTGCCTCTTCTAGTCTGCTGGCCAGCGAATCGATTGCGAAAGGCCCGGCCGGCCTTTTGTCCTCAGCAGCGGCAGCCGGGATGGAATGGATCGTGCCATCGTGGACGCGACGGACTCTCTCTCTCTCTCTCTCGGCTGCGGTGCAGCTGGTATGCGTACGCACGGGCTAGGCTTGCTTTCCAGGATTCTGCGCAGATGCGAACAAAACAAAAGCGAGGCCGAGGCGGGGTCAATCATTGTGCGAGTCCGCGCGATGCTTGCGCAATCCTAGCTTTCGAGTGGACTGGCCTGGCTGGATCAGGATTCAGGTTCAGAGATCAATGGATCATGGTGGTGACTGATGACTGATGATTCTGGGCCTCAAGGCTCAAGCTGCAGCTGAACCCAGCTGCTCAAGGACCATGCAAGATGCATGCATCATGTGTGCACTGTGCCTGCCTGACTGCCTCGCCTGATTCAAAGATTCAATAGCTCGACGTACTGCTCTAGGTAGGCTGCTCCAGCGCGGCACGATCGCTGCTGCCATCGCGCCATCGTGGACCGCGGTCCATGGTGCCTGCCCTGCCCTGCCCTGCGTGCTGCATCGCGGTTACGCACATCGGTGTTGTTTAGGCTGATGAGGCCTGAGCCCTGAGGATCATGTTATCGGTGGCCCGTACCGTCAGGCACAGGAGTCGCGTCGTGGCCACCGATAAGACCCGAGCCTACAGATAGCAGCAGACTGGTCGACGCGACCCCGGAACGCGACCGCCCCTCGCCGGCCTGGGCGCGAGCGAGCGAGCGACGTGACCGCGGCTCGGCTGCCTCGGCAGCGTGCACGGCGCGAGAGCTGCCGGGCCGCGGGCCAGGGCGCCCAGGCCGTGCAGCAGGCTGCCCGCTGCCGCGCCAGCGCCACGGAACGAGAACGAGGCTGGCTCTTCCTCGGGCTGGCTGGCGGTCGCGGCCGGGAAAGCCGCTGCCGCGCCCTGGCGGCTTGATTCCTGGACCTGGACTGGACGAGCCTGCCATGCCACACAAACACACGCAGGTCACACACAGTGCGCCCTGGCCATCAATGCGTAAAGGGATCCAATGTCCTGACGCCGTGCGCGCAGCCGCGCTGTCCCTACTCTCTGGCCGCCGCTGCCGGTGCCTGCCGCGGGCGGATAGCCTGAATTCCTGATTCCTGATTGATAGATTCGATCCCTTTGGACCCAGCAGCTGCGGCCTGCAGGCGCGGCAGCAGCCAGAGGCCAGAGCTTTGTGTGTTGGTCTCGGTTTGGGTTCCACCCTGTGCGTGTGACTGTGACACTGTGCGGTGTCTCGTTCCCTGTTCAGTTCTCGGCCGTGCACGCCCCGGCCCGACCACGGCGGCCCGACCCGTGTCGCGCTGCGTCTTTACGGTGATTTCGTTTCCGCTTTTGCGTAGGGTCTGAATGCCTGACGGCCTATGATCTGAGCACCGTCGGCCAGGAGATCCGAGGGAGATGATGGCCGCACTGCTCAATTGCTCATGAGATCCTTGACGGCTTGCCTGCCTAGCCCTAGCTATACTCGCTACTCGTTCCCGCACTCCTGAGGTCTGTGGCATCTCATCTTGCTGAGCTGCCGCTGCAGGACCAGACCGGACCTCAAGGCCGCAGCCATGGCCATGAGCGGTTGCGCCCACGCTACAGGCTATAGCATGTAGTAGCAGCTAGAGCGGAAGCGATCTTGGTCCGGATGCCCCTACCTCAGCTCTCTGCGGTTCTGTGACTGACCTGTCGCGCTGCATCGATGGTTCAAGTCCAAGTGCTCGAAACTTGAAGCGCACGTAGTGCCGATCGCCGACACCATGCAAGCTTTGGCAGATGTTTTCCGGCACAGCGGGCTCATGGAAGACACGTAGCGTACATTCTTCAGGTTGGTGAAAGCTGGTCTGGATAAACAACTTGCTCGAGATCTTGTACTTGAGGCCCTGATGGGCTTTGCCGCTTTGTTAATTCCGGAGCCACACTTACCGCGTCTAATCTAATGATACTGCTACTTCACTCTACGAGGTGCATCGTTGGCTGCAGCTGCAGTTCACTCCAAGCAAGTAGTAGTAGCCTGAGCCTCCATGGCTGCATCTGTTCTGCTGGCGGCTGCATCGAGCGCTGAGGCGATAAGTTTAGGAGCATAGGAGCTCGTGTTTAGTACGACGTCCAATGGCTGCCTGGTTGACCTACTACGTACTCGGCGGTGCCTGAAACAGAGGAACAAGCTAGGTGGGGCAAGAACAAATGATCTCGGGATGAACGCTGTAAACTGGGCCCGCTTTTAGGCGTCTTGTTCTCCATCCACTTGTTCAATCTAACCTATCCCATGTTACGACTCCGATCCGATGATTTTGGGTGTGTTAATTTACTAAGTACGAGTACCAACGCTCTTCTTATACTAGTTGCTCTCCAGCCAAAAAAAAAAACGAAAGAAAAACACGTCAAACTCTTTCCCGTTCCCTGTCTTGCAGGCCGATTACAACTACATCAAGCCGAGCTAGGCCAAGAGAACACTAGCTAAACTAAGAAAGTAGTACGGCATTTCTAGAAACAGTTTTTTCCTTTTTTTTTTTGCAAAGGTAAACTACAATTCTGGGACCATGCCGATCTATCCTTGCATTCTTATGCTTTTTCTGTTTTTCGTGTATGACTTGTACCGATCAGTGTACTTTGTGGGTGTCGGTGTCCCATTGCGACTGTGCCACAAGTGTACGAGCGTGATCCTAACTTTTTGTTTTAGGTCAGATAACCATAGAAGACGCTAGACCCCCTTTTCTAAAATCTTCCTGAAATCTACAATCACATCACAGGATGGATGGATAAAAAGCTTGGAGTAATGAACGCTACCTTGGCTCGGCGATGCAAAATTCCTGCCGTGAACAGTATTTTGCCATGGAAAATTTGCGGCCGTCAACACGAATGGATCACATCTCTGCACCACATTCTTCAAGCTATCCAATCTTTAACCAAAATTTGACAATATCTTGATCTACATTAGGTCATTATTAGCTTTTGGTTCTTCTGCCAGTGCTTCAATCCACTTTGTCTAGTTCTGGGTAGTACCTAAGCTAGGAGTGGTAGTATGGCACGATCATGAGCTGGAACACGTCAAGGAATGGTCTAGGCCGTATTAAGGGCAAGAAGAATCTTTCATGTCCAGCAACAGTAGCTTGTTGCGACCTGTGTCCCGATCGTCCTTTTGGATTCGAGCAACTCGGCCACAAACACAATGCAGTGCTTCGATTGTGACGTGCTTTGTGCCGTGACATTGCTATAAATGCTAATTTTCCTGCAAATTAAATGCCGTGTGCAATGCGTGTTAAATTTGGACTTGTTGGCGAAATGTCTGCTTTCAGTTCCCCTATGGCTTTAATTTTTGTCTGTTGCGTACCAAGATTGACAAAGAAACCGTTGAAATGAATACCCAAAACCAAGGTGTCAAAAAAGTCTGCGTCTTCTTTTGCCTTTTCTTTTTCCAATAAAGGCAATTTGTGCAAAATGGTTCAAATCGAATAACAAAATTTGCCACAATTGCAGGTAAATAACTACTTTGCATCGCACTTCCATGTGTTTCACATGTATACTAGGGGTATTTGGATCCCCGGGCTAAACTTTAGTCCCTGTCACATCGAATGTTTAGATACTAATTAGGAGCATTAAACATAGACTATTTACAAAACCTATTGCAAATGCTTACTGTAGGAGCACATTGTTAAATCATGGACTAATTAGGCTTAATAGATTTGTCTCGCCGTTTAGCCTCCATCTGTGTAATTAGTTTTATAATTAACTCATATTTAGTACTCCTAATTAGCTTTCGAATATTCGATGTCACACGGACTAAACTTTAGCTTCACGATCCAAACACCTTCTTAGTTGAAACACTAACTTGAGCCTATGTGGTTGACATGAAAACCAATTTATCACTTCTACATGCATGTATACATGGTCTGCAACCAGGGACGGAGAGGGCCAAGCGGGGGCCATGGCCCCCTATGAATCCAAAGTTTTTCTAAACTCCCTACATCTTGTATGGAAATTATTCATGTAGCCATGTTTATAGCTCCATGAGATCTTTTATCTATCCTAAATGAAATACAAAGATGTATGTGAAGACATGTAGTTGTGCTTCCAACGAAAACATAACAGTCGTTTTGAGTTCTCTCACCGAGAAGCAAAATGGCACATGTTTCACTCCCTATCTCTCTTTCTCCTTCTTCCCTAATTATTTTCTCCAATACCGGCTATAGCTCTCAAGGTCAAAGGAGCTTCAAAAAATAATATCTGCAACATAGAAAAGCACCGTTTGCAACATTAAAAAATATGTTGAAAAAATTATTAGCCCTCTCTTAATGATGATGGAAAAAACCCACCGCAACATCTGTTTCATGTTGCATGGAACATTTAAATCTCTCATTGAAAATGCAACATCCAGATAAAACAGTTGCAACATGTGTGTGAAACATATGCAACATCACAACATCTGTATCTACTTCACAACATCCACATAAAACACTTGCAACATTCTTCTGAAACATCTGAAACACTTGAAACATGCGCTTGAAACATAGCGAGATCAAACATGCGCTTGAAACATAGCGAGATCTGACGTTGGGAAACTGTGGGGGAGGAGGATGGCGGCGGTCCTCCCGCTCCACTTAGCTCCCTAGTCCCCACCCCCATGCATCGCCACCGCCAGTGGCCAACGACCCCCCTCCATGGGCTGCGTCCACGGTGGCCCCTCCACGCCCAGCCCCGATCGCCCGCCGCCGCAGCCGCCCGAGCCGGCCGCCCCCGCGCCGCCGCGACTGCGGCTGGGAAGCTGGAGCAGCCGGCGGAGAAGCCGATGCGGCGGGAGAGGCGCTCCCGCTCGTCGCGTCCTGCTCCTGGCGGGAGCTTCGCGAACAGGGCGCGTGGGGAGCCGGTCGGTTGGGGGAGGCGGCTCCCGAGGTGGAGGAGGAGGAGCGCGCTAGGAGGAGAGTGGCGAGCATCGCCAGTCGCCCGCGCCCGGCGTGGGGAGGGAGCTGCGAGGGGCACCGATGCGGAGAGAGAGGGAGGGGCGAACGGGATGCGGAGAGAGGGATGGGCGAATGGGATAAGCGGTGCAGGGAGAAAGATGATATACGTGTGGGCGTGAACGGTGGGCGGTGGGCCTGCGGGAGCGTTCGACGATTCGTGCTCGCGTCGCACGTAAGACGCGTAGCATTACCTTTTTTTTACATGGGCCCTGTCCAAAACAAAGAAAAAAATCAATAAGAAGAAAAAAGAGATGTAAACCCAAAGGCTTCTCTACATTAAATTATACTATGTACCACTAAAAGCCTGACATTGAAGGAGTTTTTGGAAAATATTACAAATAACTACCTATCTAAATTGCTGAAATCGAATGTGTAATAGATGCCACTCACCTCAGGGCTCCGGGTCTAATTGTCCGTGATCAAGGCGATTTTGAAATTCCCTACGGAGTAATACGCAAAGTTTTGATTTCTTTCAAGTGTCAGGTACAGCTCACGTTTTGTCTTTTGATTGCCGTTAGACGTCATTCTGTGTCTATCTGAGCACGTATGGAACTCACACAGTCGCAGTGCAATCAATTTTTTTATGAACAAAAATATAAGCCAACGTATGGATAATCTAAACATTGCTAGTAAAAACAACGAGAGTTCCTCTAAAGAAAAAGAAAGAAGAAAACAACGAGAGACTCGTTTTGTGGACCAGCAGAAGTCTTTGCATGAGAACTACCTGTTATTATTTTTCCCAGAAGAAATTTCCAATCCTACTGCAAATTTCAACTCCCATCTAATTGACAGGCTTGTTCTTTACTAGGTTTAAAAAATTGAGATATTGTTTACTTCGCACCCACCAAATGTGATCTCCTTGACTAGGGAGACAGTAGGTTACTTGGAGTTTTCAGACGCTGCCTCCACATCCAAACCCCATTCATCGCTAGCGGGGCAGGCTAGCAGCAGCCCTGTCGTCGATCTTGTCCCGAACGCCTCCGGGGGATTTTTTTATACTACGTGCTAAACTTTAGCAGTGTCACGTCAGATGTTCGGATGCTAATTAAGAGAATTAAATATGAGCTAATTATAAAATTAATTGGAGAACCCTTGTGCTAATTTGCGAGACGAATCTATTAAGCCTAATTAATTCATCATTAGCAAATGATTACTGTAGCAACACATTGTCAAATCATGGACTAATTAGGCTTAATAGATTCATCTCATGAATTAGACTCCGTCTGTATAATTAATTTTGCAATTAGCTTGTATTTAATACCTCTAGTTAGCATTAAATATCCGACAGGTACGATATCAAACACCCCAAGTTGGGTGCAAGGTCGAGGACCGTGGTGTCAGCCTCCAACCGTAGCCCAGGGCGGGCAAGTACCCATCAGCCAGAGCGATTGGCAGGATGGCAGTTTGGCCGCAGCATCCTATCTATCCATGATGACACTGCACAGTTTGCAAATCTCCCTCGCAGTGAGCCCCCATCTGCGACGAGGATCTCTCTTGGTATGTGTATGCTGCCGCCCGCATCACTGCAACCTCCCTGTGTTCTCACGCCGCATTGATTTCTCTCTCTCTCTCTCTCCCTGCTATCATGTTTTGGTTTTGTGGATTAATTTTTATTATTCGGATCACCTGATCTTCGACGACCGAGGCCGTTGGAAGTGATACCAATTAGAAAAATTAAATATAAATTAATTATAAAACTAATTGCACAAGTCGTGGTTGATTCGTGAGACGAGTCTATTAAATCTAATTAATCCATAATTAGCACGTAGCATCACATAGTCAAATCATGAACTAATTAAGCTTAATATTCTCACGAATTAGTCTTTATTTATACATTTGGTTTATCTATCCAACATTCCACGGATAAGAACTAGTCAGGCTCGTTCCAAACCAACCTCTTCCTCCATCTCGCTCGCTCTCCGAGACCGAGATCCGTCTGACCATCTCTCTCTGAGCTCCATTGACAGTGACCTTGCCTGCAGGCTCCCCTGGCCTACTACTCTCTCACTGTCGCGCACCTCATTTTCGCCTGTTCATTAATAATCGCTCTCCTCAAATCTTTCTCCATTTTGCCGCTTCTCCTATAAATGCGTCGCCTCCGCTTGTGGAAAGCCTCCAAGGTCCAGCCTTGACTCCTCCAGGCCGCCGCATTGCTTCCTTCCAATCCAAAGGCTGGGCGAGCGTCCCAAGAGCAACAAGAACCGAGAGGAGGGCGACCGGAGGCGGGGAAGAAGATGAAGGAGTACTGGACGGCGCTGGCGTCGCTGATGGGCGCGGTCGCGTTCCTGCAGGGGTTGCTGCACGCGGTTTTCCCGGCGGAGCTGCGGGCGGCGGTGGCGCGACTGCTGGGGAGGCTCACCCGGACCTTCTCCCCCTACTGCTACTTCGACGTCACGGAGATGGACGGCATGAGCACCAACGAGATCTACGACGCCGTCCAGCTCTACCTCAGCAGCACCGCCGCGCCGGCGTCGGGGGCCCGCCTCAGCCTCTCGCGCCCGCTCAACGCCTCCTCCTTCACCTTCGGGCTCGCCGCCAGCGACCGCGTCGTCGACGCCTTCGCGGGCGCCGCCGTCACGTGGGAGCACGTGGTCGCGCCGCGCCAGGGGCAGGGCTTCTCGTGGCGCCCGCTCCCCGAGGAGAAGCGCCGCTTCACGCTCCGCATCCGCCGCGGGGACAGGGACAAGCTGCTCCCGGCGTACCTCGACCACATCCTCGCCGCGGCCGCCGACATCCGACGCCGCAGCCAGGACCGGCTGCTCTACACCAACGCGCGCGGCGGGGCCATGGACGCGCGCGGCCTGCCCTGGGACCCCGTGCCCTTCAAGCACCCGAGCACGTTCGACACGCTCGCCATGGACCCGGCGCGGAAGGCGGCGATCATGGCCGACCTCCGCGACTTCGCCGACGGGAGCGCCTTCTACGAGCGCACCGGCCGCGCCTGGAAGCGCGGGTACCTCCTCTACGGGCCGCCCGGGACGGGCAAGTCCAGCATGATCGCCGCCATGGCCAACTACCTCGGCTACGACGTGTACGACCTCGAGCTCACCGAGGTGGGCAGCAACGCGGAGCTCCGGAAGCTGCTGATGAAGACGACGTCCAAGTCCATCATCGTGATCGAGGACATCGACTGCTCCGTCGACCTCACCAACCGCGCCAAGCCGCCGGCGGCGGCGCCCAAGCCGCGCCCGAGCATCGACGGCACGATCGACCAGGACGGCGGCGCCGGGGCGGGGCGGTCGATCACGCTCTCCGGCCTGCTCAACTTCACCGACGGGCTGTGGTCCTGCTGCGGCGCGGAGCGCATCTTCGTGTTCACCACCAACCACGTCGAGAAGCTGGACCCGGCGCTGCTCCGGTCGGGCCGCATGGACATGCACATCTTCATGTCCTACTGTTCGTTCCCGGCGCTCAGGATCCTGCTCAGGAACTACCTCGGCTTCGAGAGCGACGAGGACCTGGACCGCCTCGGCGACGAGGACGCCGGCGCCGCGGCGGCCCTGCGCGGGCTCGAGGAGTGGGTCGACGCCGCGGAGATCACGCCGGCGGACGTGAGCGAGGTTCTGATCAAGAACCGCCGGAGCGGCAAGGCAGAGGCAATGCGCGAGCTGCTCGACGTCCTCAAGGCCCGCGCCGAGCAGCGGCGCCGGGGCGGCGGCGGCGGCGCGGCCGCGGCTCCGGGGAAGGAGGCCGGCGGCGAGAACGAGGAGGAAGAGGAGGAGAAGCGGGCGTTGGAGAGCCCCAAGGAAGGGAAGGAGCAGGCCGGCATCGACAGCTGCGGCGACGGACAGGACGAGGAGGCCGAGGCCAAGAAACAGGTGTGAGGCGGCCGTGCGGGTGCGGGATGAACAGAGCAGGCCAGGCCAGCCGGGGCTGGTAAGATCGAAGAGGGAAAGCGAAGGGTTCAAAATTTCCCTGTTGGGGTGACACGTTTCCTGGCCTGTTTTCACCGGAGAAATCAATGGCCAGAAAGAACACCTTTTTTATTTCTGTTTGATTATTCTTTCTTTATTTTTCCTCTTTCGATGCTTATCGTAGATGTCTTTTCTCTAGCTACCTAGTAGTTAGTTCCTCCCCGTACTGTGTGATATCAAAGAAATTTAAAATTCCAGTAGTGGGAGCATATGAGCTGCTAGCAAAGCGCAAGTCTTTGTTCTCTTGTGATTGTTCATTTGCTATGTTCTTCTTTCTACCATCGCCTATTTTCTTTCAAAAAAAAAAAACATCGCCTAGCTTTGCTCGTGCTGTCAGGAGGGCTGGCAGACACTGTTACAAGATCAAACCCGCATGTACCATATTCCGCATTTCCTGCACGACAGATTCTTGTCCGGTGACGCCCATCCTTTTGCGGTTGTTGCCACCTAGCTTTTGCCCAGTTTTTTTAGTCAGAGCTCTGAAAGAAAGGCGGGCGCTTTCTTTTTCCTGGAGAGATCTTGCGCGCGCAGGGTCGCTGGGGGCGTGGGTCACCGAGATCGAGCACTTTCTTTATGCCTTTCTGGCTCCGGTTCCTGCTCGGATTTGGATACCGGGCACTGTTCGCCGTGTCCTCTCCTTTGGATCCCCCGTCGTATCCGAGGCCGAAGCGCCCCTTTCCAGCTCGGCGCCGGCCGGCAGTTCTTGGCTGGGGGAGACCGTCCGCTTTCGCACTACAAGTCAGCCCCCTCTCCCGCCCGGAAACCCCTTCTCTCGTCGTGTGACGTGTGAGGAGACGATGAGAAAACGACGGCTTTGTTCGTGCCTGGCGGCGGCCGTGCGCCGCTAGCTGTGTTGGTTTGTGCTCTTGCGAGTCTCTATTTTTTCACGTTCCAGTGCTATTATTTGCTACTAGGAGTAGCGACCATAGCAATAGCAAGCTAGGAGATGTAACAATACGAGGAAATGTGAGGAGTAGCGACCATAGCAATAGCAGACTAGGAGATGTAACAATACGAGGAAATGTGGTTGCCTATCTTGATTGACCACGGTTGCGTGTTTATAAAAGGTGAAAAATCATCAAGAGATTTACATGAGTACAATCGTGATCACCTAGAACTCGTTTGTTATAACTTGAATTACAATAGAACCTATCTCTAAGCAATCTGAGTCTATCTCTAAGACCACAATCGTAGCACAAAACTATTTGGTTACAAACATAATTCTAACATCCTCCCTCAATCTAATCTTCTCTTCCTTTTGAGATTTAGATTGTGCTTGAAATCTTCTAGCTTACCGGCTGACAATGCAACTTGATCATAAGTAGACACTAATTTGACTTGTAATTGCTTCTTGGCGACTCTCTCGAACAAAGTGAAAATCAATTTCAATATGTTTTGCTCGAGCATGAAAAACTGGATTTGCTGAAAGATAAGTAGCTCCCAAATTATCACACCATAAAATAGGCGGTTGTGTCAAGCGCACTCCAAGTTCAAGCAACAGAGATTCCAACCAAATCAATTCTGCAGTAGCATTAGCCATAGACTTATATTATGTTTCAGTGCTAGACCTTGAGACTGTAGCCTGCTTTCTAGCACTCCAAGGTATAAGGTTAGGATCGAAAAATATTGCAAATCCTCCAGTAGATTTTCTATCATCAACACTACCAGCTCAATCGAGAAGGCACTCAAAGTTATTGAACTGGACTTCCTTATGCACAACCTAATGTCCAATGTAAATTGAACATAATGAAGAATTTGCTTAATAGCAGTCTAATGAATAGATGTTGGTGCATGCAAAAATTGACATACCTTGTTAACTGAGAAAGCTAGATCATGCCGTGTAAGAGTGAGATACTGTAACACCCCAACTATACTTCTGTAATATGTGCTATCTTCCGGTTCTAATGGTTCACCTTCAAAACTTAAGAGCTTTTCAGTACTTGACAATGGCGTTGGAGAGCCTTTACACTTGACCATACCAACTCATGGTAGAATTTCTCGCGCATATTTTTCTTGAGATAATAACAATCCTTCTTTACTTTTCTGAACCTCAATTCCCAAGAAATAATTCAAGTCACCAAGATCTTTTAGAGCAAATTCTTTTCTCAAATCCAAAAAAAAGGCCAAGACAGCTTCATTAGAAGAACCAGTGACAATGATATCATTAACATATATAAGCATATAAAGAATAACTCCTGATTTTTGATAAATAAATAGAGAATTATCTGATTTTGATGCTATGAACCCAATCTCAAGAAGCTTAGAACTTAACCATAAATTGTTTTATCAAGTCTACAGACTAAATGTGGCACATCACTTCTTTCAAAACCCGAGGGTTGTTTCATATATACCTCCTCTTCTAGAACACCGTGTAAGAACGCACTCTGAACATCCAACTGTCTTAAACACCAACCTCTAGACACTGCCAAAGACAGAACAAGCTTTACAGTAGCAATCTTGATGACTGGACTAAATGTGTCCTTATAATCAATTCCATATCTTTGCCGAAAACCCTTTGCTACCAACCTCGTCTTGTATCTGTCAATTGTCCCATCGGCCTTCTTCTTGACCTTGTATACCCATTTGCAATCAATTAAATTGGCGCCAGCTTTGGGTTCAACCAAATGCTAAGTGTTGTTTCTAAGTAAAGCTGAAAATTCTTCTTGCATAGCTTGTTTCCATCGTGAATTATTTAATGCTCCTTGTAAACTTTCAGGTTCACCAGGTGCACAAAAATTCCCATATCTAATAGTCCCATGTGCAAATCTTTTGGGTTTGACAATACCGTGTTGGAGTCGTGTGCGCCATTGAGAAGAGATATCAAATTCAAAACACTGCACCGGCACATCTGATCCAACAGAAACGCAGAGGATCCGGCGGGAGCTGTTGGCGGGACTGGTCGGAAGTTGTTGGCGTGGGCGGAGACCAGACGCCACGTGGCGACAGCGGAGAGGCGGGCGCCGCGCGCACGGGCGAGTAATCCACTGCCCGAGCAAGCGAGCGGGCTCGGGCGAATCTCCCTGGGAATCAGTGCCTGATCCGGCGGCGTGTGCAGGCGTAGGCACAGGCGGATCCGCCTGGGATCCGGTGGTGGGATCTTCTGTGGCCGGGACTTTAGCAACGCCTGATTCATTAACGTATGCACCTTCTTCTTCAATATTGAACTCCGAATTTGATAGATTTAATTCCTGCGCATCACCAATATTCTCACCAGAACCATTAGTAATATTAGCATCATTAAGCACACAACTTACATCCCCATAGCTAAGCAAATGTGAAGGTAAAAGAATAACTTCTTTGCACAATTGGGCACCGGCATTAGGATTAAGATGAGAAAAAGGGAAAATTTCTTCATCAAAGACGACATCCTTGGAGATGTAGATGTGGCTAGTCGAGATATTGAGGCATTTAAAACCCGTGTGAATGGAACTATATCCGAGGAAGGCACAATGAATAGAACGGAAGGCAAGTTTGCGGGAATTGTAGGGCCGTAAGTTAGGCCAACAAGCACACCCAAAGACTCTTAGGGATGTATAATCTGGAGTTTCTTGAAGGAGCTGAATAAGAGGAACATTATACCCAATAACTTTGCTAGGAAGAAGATTAATAAGGTAGGTGGCTGTAAGAAAAGCATGATCCCAATATTTCAAGGGCATGGATGCATTAGCGAGGAGTGCAAGACCAACCTCAACTATGTGTTGGTGCTTTTCTTTTGGCAGTGTTGTTTTGTTGATGAGCGTGAGGACAAGAAACTTGATGTGTTATTCCTATGTGTTGAAAGAAGGAATTCAACCTCTCATACTCTCCTCCCCAATCCGACTAGAGAGACTTAATCTTTCAATTGAACTTTCTTTCTACAAATTGTTGAAAATCTTGAAAAACTAGAAAGATATCAAATTTTTTATTTAGCAAATAGATCCATGTATATTTGCTAAAATCATTAATAAAGCTAACATAGTAGCTATGTCGCCCAACAGATAAATGACCCCACGCGTCAGAAAAAATTAAATCAAGAGGATATTCAGATGAACTATTTGATGTGGGATATGGAAGCTGGCGGCTCTTGGTCATTTGACATGAATTACAAATAGACTCTAAATCTTTAACACTAGCACACGGAAGTTTATTCAAACTAAGAATTTTTTCTACCATAGGAAAAGCTGGATGGCTAAGTCTACTGTGCCATCGAGAAGTTGAAGGTTTATTAACTGCAAAGGCTTGTTTTCTGGAAACTTCTGGGGACAGACGAGATCCTAAAGGATACAGACCACCTTGGGATCTACCTTGATGGATGACTTTCTTTGTTTCCTGATCCTTTATACAAAAGAAATTTTGGATAAAATTCTATGAAGGCATCATTATCTTGATCTATCTTATGAATAGAAACTAAATTCTTGCTAGCACTAGGAACATGAAGGATATTTTTCAGAACAATATTCTTGCTAGGGGTATGTAAAGTTGTATGATCAATGTTACTAATTTCCATACCTATTCCACTGGTAGCATGTACTTGATCTCGTCCATTATACTTGTCATGGACTGTCATCTTCTCAAGCTCACTAGTAACATGATCAATTGCTCCACTATCTACATACCAGTTTGTGTCATAGCCATAACCAGTAGTAGCTGCTCCTACCATCATCATATCTATATCAGCAGCGATCTGTTTCATGTCCTACCTTATTGCAAATCTAACAAACTGTTTTGGCATTGCGTTCTCCTTGCTTGAACGTGTTACTAGGGTCGGAGCTGCTGTTGTTATTGCCACGGTATGATCCACCACGACCACCATTGCTACAACCACGATCATGGTTGTTTTTGCCTCGACCACGGCCACGGCCACCATAGTTGTTGCCATAGCCACGTCCTCTACCAGCCATATTGGCCGACGACCGGAATCGACCACCTTCTTGATACATCTCCATGCGTTGATCATTTGTGAGCAGTTGAGAATACAGATCACTCAAAGAAAGAAAGCCAACCCGACCAAGCATAGATGACACAAAGTGAATGTAATCAAAGTCAAGACCATTCAAGATAAAGTGAACCATCTCATCATCATCTACAACCTTTCCAACCATGGCTAATTCATCTTTGAAAGAACACATCTTGGTGAAATAACCTGAGGAGGACATGTTACCCTTCTTAGTTGTAGAGAGTAGGACTCGCAGATTTGCAATCCGTGTCTTGGAGTGCGCTGAGAACATCCTCTCAAGCGCGCCCCATGCTTCTGCTGCTGTGGTTGCTATTGCCACATATGCTAATGCATCCTTGGTGAGAGAATTCAGCAGGTAGCTTAGTACTTGCTGATCTTTTGCAATCCAGGAGTCGTACTCAGCATTGTGGACAATCTCCTTCTTGCCGTCCGCCTTGACCACCTCCAGAGTCTAGGATCATCTAGGATCTGTGGACCATCTAGGATCCCCATGAGTTGAGCTCCTCAAATAGCAGGAAGGAATTGAGCCTTCCATAGGAGGTAGTTGTCTCGAGTTAATTTCTCGGAGACAACTCCTAGTAGCGCCGGCGTAGGGGCAGATGGTGATGCCATGGATTAGTTTGGGAGGTTATGGATGTTTGTGGAAGAGTATGCTTTGATTACCATGTAAGAATATGAGGATACGTGGTTGCCTATCTTGGTCGGTCACGGTTGTGTGTTTATAAAGGGTGAAAAATCACCGAAAGATTTACATGAGTACAATTATGATCACCTAGGACTCGTTTATTTTATAACTTGAATTACAAGAGAACCTATCCCTAAGCAATCTGAGTCTATCTCTGAGACCGCAACCGTAGCACAAAGCTATCCGGTTACAAACGTAATTCTAACAGGAGAGTGAGGCCAAGCAGCAGAGGTAGGCACAGGTCTTGATTCGAGAGTGGATGTCAATGATGGGCGATGACTGGCGTCTCGGAACGGACGAGAATCTACGCATGTTTCTCCTGCGACATTCCCTGGGTAACCCAATTCTATTATCCCCATGTGGCCCTGCTTGCTCTTTGGATTCCGCCTGCTGCTGAAGTGATTCACCCGCCCCCGCGGAATCCTAGAGCCTGTGGATGTGGCACCGCGGATTTGATTTGATTATGCTGCTGTGGATGGCAGCAGTGGCGGATCCAGAAACGGGCTCCACCCTGGGCTAACTAATATAAGATTTAAAATCTTACTAGCCATGCACTACTAGATATAACATATTTTTCAAAGAGCACAAATAATTATATAATTCTCTAGATTCCAGTGTTGAACCAATAGACTCAAACAATACATAGAACATTGAAGGTAGAAAATTACCAAATTAAGAGTCTTCCATGACAAAAAAGAACCATACATGTCTTCATGAATTAACACCACTTCCACTTGTTCTGACGTCTTCAATTCTACATAAAAAGTTTCAACATCTTAGCCCTATATAAAGCAAGATAACATTATGTATTGAAATAGACTAATACAAGTAAACAACACGCACCTTGAGCCCTCGTTTGACAAATTCATCTTACGATTTCTTAAGCCTTGAAAGCGCTTTAGAATTTTTTCATCTTCAATCGACGCAAACAAATCTCGCTCAATATAACACATCATGCTACTATTCAGCCAATCATCATTCATTTGGGCACTACTCTTTTTAGCATAGTATTTCTCCACTATAAGTTATGATTATGAAATGTTGCAATTGCAAACTAAGACTCAAATATTTCCCGCTCAAATCAATGAAATGAAATATTCATTATCATTACTTTGCATAGAAATAGCATAAATAGACTAGCAGTCATGTAAAAGGTAAGCAGAGCAGTAGTCATGGAGCAATTTCAAAAAAAAATTGCATACCGGAGGCTCGGAGCAATTTCAACAGGGGCCGGCCGCCGGTGTGGCCTGGGGGCGCCGGGCGTGGGCGCGCCGGGCGCCGCGCGCGGCCGGCGGGGCAGCAGCCAGCGGGGGTCGGGGGGCGTGCGGCGGCCTACCGGCGGGGGCGCGGCTGCGCGGGGCCGCGTGTGGCGGCGCGCTGGTGGCCGGCGGGGACGGGGGCACGGCCGTGGGTGGCGGCACGCGGGCGGCCGGCGGGCGCTGGCTTCCGGCCGGCTGCCGGCGGGGGTGCGGAGCGCCGGGGCCGCGGGGGCGCGGGGCGCGGCCGACGGTGAGCTGGGGTGGGCGCTGGTCCTGGCACCTGGGCGCCTGGCGGCGAGTCGGGGGAGGGCGCACGCGCACAGGGGCTGGCCGGACGGGTGACTGGTGACGGGTCACGGGAGGCTCGAGCAGAGGCAGTGCTAGGGCAACGGGAGTTGCTGGGCCACCTGGGCGCCTAGGCTAACTTCTCTTCGGGGTGGACTAATGGGCCAAAAAGCCTTTTTATACTATTTTGTATGAAGAACTTTTCCACTGCTCTTGGGCCTCGCCCCGGGCTGCAGCCCGGGGCCCAAATCCGCCCCTGGATGGCAGTTGAGAGTGGAAGATTTGATCTGCGGAACTACTTGCGATCGGGCAAAATCTTTCCTCTTCCTCGCGTAGCAGGAGTACTTGCCCGGCTTGTCCTCTGCCATTTCTTTGTTTCGCGGGAATGGATCGGTCAGGCCTACGGGGGTGGCGGCATGCGCGCGGGTTCTGATCGGGCCGGTCGGGATGCGGGTTTTCCTGCTTCGAGAGGCCGCCGGCCGCCTTGTGAGATGGCGCTCGCCGCACATGCCTGCTTTCCGGGATGGCGACCACATGCCCGTTCTCTTGTCGCCTGCCACCAGTGGCGGCGACGACTGGGAGGTGGGGGAGCCCTGCCGAGCTGTGATCTTTTTTCTGTTTCTGGTACGTGCTCTCACCCATGGCTATCCATAAGTCCTTTGCTGGGCTTCGCCCACGCCAAGAGACCCGGAGGCCGGAGCGTGCTCGCGCACTGTTGGAGACCATGTGTTGCGCGTGCTCTCCGCGTGGATTTCCGCCGGTTCGGACCACCACCAGTTCGGAACTTGGGATGGGTCTGGGTCTGGGTCTCTGGGACAAGGCGTGTGCCGTCATGGCGTGCCACGCGCATCTTGAGGCTGCTTTCAGCACCGGTGCGCGACGCGGCTGGAGCAGAGCATCGCAGCCCCGTCTGGGTTTTGCACGTCACGTAGGGCGAAAGGTTTGGCACTGCAATGCCAGCCATCAGTACCAGTCGGGGTCGGATCAAAACGTCGTGTTCGCTCAGTGCCACCGGTCGCCGTGAATTTAGTCATTGGTGCAGGGAGGGAGAGGCAGAGGCGGTCGCTCAGTCACACAGCCGCACGCGGGGTCCTCCAAACACACAACTGGGATGTTGGCCCGCACGCGGCGCTAGCAGCATTTGTTGCTCCTGTTTTTCGCAGGGCTGTGGAAATGGCATCTCGCTGCGTGGGCGTTCGAAATGGGCTGCTAAGAGTTGTTGGACGGGCCACGGCGTTGATTGATTGAGCTGTGGCGGCTGGATGGTCTAGTGAGGTTGGGCTGGAAGCTGCGCGTTTTTTTTAGCCTGGACTACTGAAGCCTATTCGTCTCGTCCCTAGGGGATCAAGAGTTAAATTTGGGAATAAATTCCGGTGCAACATTCCAATTCGTCCCTAGGGGATCGAACCCGGTTGGGGAGAGGCACAACCGGCTGCTCTACCCACCGCACTACACGTGCGTTTGCAGAAGCTGCGCGTTTTTGAGGCCAGAGAACAAACAACGAACTTACTTTTGGCTCAGCTTTCTTTCTATCTGCGGGGACGCGCTGCACTCTTGATAAAAGCCCAGACCTTGAATTTGCAAGAAGCCTCGTCCAGGCGCGTTGGTCCGTGTTCGGTCGGGTTTGGGAGTTTGGGTTTACAAGCTACTGGGTTGGGTCGGGCTCTGGGCGTGATGGCGTACCAGCGTCTTGCTTGGGCAGCAGAGGTTGTTTTGGGCCAGCCTTGCTGTTTCTTCGATTGGGCCGGATACCGTCGCAGACACAAAACGGGCATGCCATGTAGCTTAGCTTCCTTCCAAACATGGTCTAAAAAAAAAGCTTCTCTCAACCAAAAAAGGGGACCTTTACATGCAGCTGCATTTTGCGGCGGATCCTGCTTGTCGGCTGTCTGTCTAATCCTATCCTATCACGTCGTTCACGTTGCGTTGTCAGCCGGGATTGTCACTTTGCCAGTAAAAGACCCAAGAGCAAAATATCACTTCATCACATCACCCCCCTCAAAAAAAAAAAAACAAACCATTTCATGGGACCTACTACTAGCTGTTTGTTATCAGCAGCACCCGGACGGCGAGATCGATGGCTGTACTGCAATGCATTCTCGTCACGGGGCCCTGAGGCGTATAGTAGCATTGTATTATTTATTGGACTACCAACCAACCTGGTTCTTGATTACATTGGCTCATATACACACTTGATAACTGCTTTGGCTGCATACGAGCTAGATGCCATCGACGACATGCACGGACGGGCCGGGGTCCAGCTAATCTGCTGCTGATTCGAGGAGCAATCGGCGCATTGGATGCACAGCACAGTAGTAGCAGTGGATGATCAAAAGGCTTCATGATTGCTACAGTCCAGACGTGTCCTTGAACTCCTGATCATAATATCCTGTTGCGACGGGCGTACGCAGCAATAATTTATACTCCACTTGCCAGTGAGGGGACTTATAAAAATTCCGACCAAATCTTTGCTTGTTTTTTCCTTTAACCCAAACGTGTCATTAGCTTGTGCAACTTTATGTATGATTGAGGAGAGTGAAGTAGATAAACAACGCCCTCAAGGGTCATAAAAACCATGATATATTGGTGCCACAAGCCGGTTTGCTCTGGCTATATACAGGGCCGGTCTTGAGTTTTCAAGGGCTCGGGGCAAAATTTATGTTTGAGACCCTTAAAACACAAAAACATCAAGTTTATTTTATAGCAGCCGGTGATATTGTGCGGTTTGTGCTATATTTACAAGTCAAAACTATAGCATACATGCTGCTACATCTAACCAGCTATACTAAAGTTTTTTTAAATCAACACTAAAATTTTGATTTGGATCTAATTTGTGTACAAGAAATAGGAAAAATGCAAGAATATACCATAAGGAACTAAATGCTAATCTAATTAGTTGGGGGCTAATCTTTTTCCTTTGTGCTATATTTACAAGTCAAAACTATAGCATACATGCTGCTACATCTAACCAGCTATACTAGAGTTTTTTTAATTCAACATTAAAATTTTGATTTGGATCTAATTTGTGTACAAGAAATAGTAAAAACGGAAGAATATACCCTAAGGAACTAAATGCTAATCTAATTAGTTGGGGGCTAATCTTTTTCCTTAGTCATCGGTGGTGCAAGGATGGACTGATGGTGGAGATGAACTACCGAATGGGTGATTGGATGAACTTGGACCAGTTATTTGCTTGTTTAAATTGGTCACTTAGTATACATAAGCTACATGTAGTATACAAGTATACTTGGCTTTGGGGGCACTTGGTATTTAGGGCCCTGGGCGGTTGCCCCGGATGGATACACTACAGGGCCGGCTCTGCCTATATATAGTCCAAGCTCTAGGCCCCTCTTTGAATTTGCATAGGAGTAAGCTCGCTCTGAGGATGCCAAAGTTCTGTATTGAAAAACTCTTTGGTTTTCTCTTTCCAAATTTCAAAAATACTAACAGCTCGACGAGCATACAAGTCCTTCTTTATCCTTTGCACGGAACCAAAAGCTACCTATCGTGGACCAGATTACTCGAGGTCTAATAATTTGCCTAAAGTTGCCGGTACCAATCGAATCTTAATTGGTTATACATTCAACAACTGCTGCCTTTATGAGTTTTCAGATTCCCTTTCCTCTTAAGGCACGGTCGCTAAAAAAGATTTCCCCTATACAGTCTCGACACGTATAGCCTCTATTGTGGTTTCGGATGCTCCATCGTTGCTAAGATGTCCTATGCTCCTCTTGGATCCAACCAGTGTCAAGATCACCTTCGATTTTTAATTTGAACATGGCGTTGTCGTTTGCATTTGTCCCAGGACGCCCCTCATAAATTGAGAGATTGCATTGATCCACACTGAATTAAAAGGGTGGGACGGCATCGGATCCGGGTCCCTTTAATTCACTTTCGAAACTCCAGGACGGTCGGACGCTCCCCACCGCCCCGTTCCTTATCTTTTTCTACCATTTTTTTCTTCCCCATCCCTTTTCTTCTTCAACCTTCCATCCTGACGTATTCCTCATCCATCCCGGTCGCGGCACGCTCCCCAACCCCGGCAGGCTCGTCCGCACCCCGGTGGCCTCGTCCCCCACCCCGACGGCAGCGCGCTCCCCCACCATGGCGTCCTCCTCGTCCACCCCGGCGGCGGCGCGCTCCTCCACTCCGGGAACCTCGTCCCCCACCCTGGCGGCGCCCCTCCCCCCACTCCGGCGTCCTCAACCAACCGGGAGTGCCCAATGCCTCCGGATCCGGTGGCCCTCTCCCCGATCCCGGCGAGATCCGAGCGGGGAAGGATCGGGCGGCGGCTATGTTGCAATAGGTATCTCACGATGTTACAGTAGGGATTCTTGGATGTTGCAAGCGCTGTAGATGCGCACGGGTGTTGTGGATGAACGTATCGTCTGATGTTGCACGATTGATTTTCCGAGATGTTTCGATGTTGCAATAGTTGGCTTTTGTTGTTTCATCTGTCAATTTTTCATGTTGCAATATTTCTTCCCGTACGAGCTCAACCCCAACTCAACATATGATGATTTTTTGGAAATGTTGCATGAAACATGTGTTCAATGTTGTAGTGGGAATTTTTCCTCACGAATATTATGTTTACATTGAGCTATTTTTTCCGCATCTTTTTCATGTTGCAACTATAGATTTTCGATGTTGCAGCTATTTTGTTTTGATGTTGCAACGAAATGTTGGATAATTAGTGGTATTTATTATGGTACTACTGTAGCCGTCAGATTTAAAACGGATGCATGCGTCCGACGGGAGTTGCTCGCGCCGGACGTCCGGGCGCTAGCAAGCCTGTTTTTATAAAGCTATGTGTACTTCAAGGTAAACCTTCTCGTATCATTCCTAAATATCCAAATTCAACATGTAAAAGTTATTTTTAAACCATTGTTTAGAATGGTTGACTAAAGACAGCCCTAAAAAAAACTAGATGGAGTACGTTGACGTTAACAACTTGAGTCTCTCTACTTTAAGGTTTTTAACGAACTTTTTGCTAGATAGTATTCTGCTGTTTTGCATATCCTTGTGGCTTATTACCTCATCCTATAGTGGTTTCTGTGGTGCTTATCCTCTGCAGAGCCTGGAAAGGGTGGTCATCTTGCTACGGAATTGCGCACATGCTGTCGGAGTTCTGTCGTTTAGTCGTTTTGATAAGATCTGGCAGAACCACAGCAGCCAGCAGGGATGCAGTGGCCGGCTTTATCCTTTTTAACCACTTTTAGTTATCGGTTCGGCCATTTCGCGTTACCAAATGGAGCCAGGAGCAAGGTTCTGTCGAGGACCACGTTTTCTGGACGCACGGCAGGCGATCTCCATCACCGCCGGCGAGGACAACTTAATTTGTTAATTGCTGGTTTCCCCCATATCTAAAGAAGTTCCATGATATGAAAGTACTACATGGTAGTAATATAATGCACACATAGACCGATAGGCGTGTTTGTTTCAGTTTTATCTTTTGCAAGCCGATTTTCAATATTGTGGCCAGCAAAATTGCTCCCTGGAAATGTAATGAGTATTCCTAGGGTTGCATGCATGGATCAGGGTGCTTTACCAGCTGCTATTCGATCGATCGGTCGCCCAATAACTAGCACTCGGTGGTGCACGCCCAGACACGTACGTGCTTTTGCTAGCACGTACGCATGATTGAACGAGATGGGAGCATCATCCTCGTCACTGGTGTAGCTTGGCCGCCGTATCGCCGCCACAGATTGGACCTAATAAAACCTTCGACATCCGTAGCTACATCAGCGTACTGTTTGAGGATTAGGACTTGAGCTGTTTGGGTGCATGGAGCAACGACGCATGCCGTCGACACGTCGGGTCCAGCGGATCTGCCGAGGATCAGTGAGGGGATGGATGTCGTCGCAAGGGATCAAAAGGTGTCCGGATCGCTGCACAGTAACACTGGTCTCCCTGATCATCAAATCACATGCCATCATGCATATAAAATAGTCTTATGTCGAGCTGATTATTACTTTTATAAGATCCCTGTAAAATCCATGTGGCCTACAACCTGGGCTTGATCAGCTTTCCAGAAAGTGGAGGTGGCTCTGGCAGCAGAGCAATAACTCCAAATTCTTAGCCTGCTGTAAATCATGATCTATAAATATAACTGGATCATCTGCATATTGCAGAATAGACGATCCTTCTTTCACCAAGTGAGGAATCACACCTTTAATTTGACCATCGTCCTTAGCCCTTTTAATTAAAATAGAGAGCATACCTGCCACAACATTGAACAAAATTGGCGACATAGGATCTCTCTGTCTGAGACCTTTTTTGTTTGGAAATAGTGCCCAATATCATCATTAATTTTGATGCCCACACTTCCTGCAAAAATGAACTTTTCAACCCATGTACACCATTGTGGGTCAAATCCTTTCATTCTTCGGAGCATTTGTTGTAAAGAAGACCATGCCTTTTCAAAGTCAATTTTGAGAACCACACCATTGAGGTTTTTGGTGTGTAATTCATGTATAGTAGTTTCATGTAATATCACTACTCCTTCCATAATATTCCGACCTGGCATAAATGCCATTTGGGAGGGTCAAACAACTTTGCTAGCCACCATCATGAGTCTGTTGGTAGCCACCTTGGTGAAAATTTTAAAACTTATATTGAGAAGGCAAATGGGTCTGTATTGCTGTATCCTCGTTGCCTCTTTTATTTTAGGGAGGAGTGTTATTACTCCAAAGTTTAGGCTGTAAAGAGGGAGACGCTCATCTTAAAATTCCATGAATAATGCTATAAGATCACCTTTTATAGTTTCCCAAAAGACTTGATAAAATTCTGCTGGGAAGCCATCAGGACCAGGTGATTTATTATGTTCCATTTGGAATAGAGCCTTTTTTACCTCCTTCTCTGTGAATGGGCTGTTAGAAGATTATTTTCCTCCTCTGTCACCTGAGGTATGTCATGATTGTGATTTTCCATCATGCTAAAATTATTATCCTCTGGTGCTCCGAATAGCCCCTTGTAATAGTTTGTGATATAAGCTTTCAAATCAGCATCACCGACTATTACACCATGTTCTTGTTCTAATTTGAAGATCCATTGTTTTCTATGTTTGCCATTAGCGACCAAATGAAAATATTAGGTGTTATCATCACCTTCTAAGAGATAGCGTTCCAAATTTAATTCTTGATCCGAAAGCACCCTATTCTCAGCCTTTTTATCCAAATCATCTATACTTATGATTAATTTCTTCTTCTCCTTTTTTATTATGGCCAGCTGTATTTTTTGGCCCAACCTCTCAAAAATTGCCAAAGAGATCTTATTTTGTTTTGCCATTATCTATAGCAGTGATTCCTTTGGTTTTAGATTGCCATTTATTAGCCACCAAATCATAGAAACCATCTCGAAGAAGCCATCCTCATTCAAATTTAAACAATGGTTGTTGTCTGTTATGAGTGGAAGTCCTTGTGTTTAATAAAAGAGGTGTGTGATCTAAATTACTTCTATCTTTGGCATGGATCGTAGTGAGAGGGAATTTTTGTTCTCACTCTGTGCTAACTAAGACCCTATCAAGTTTCTCAAAGGTTGGATTGTCCCCACTACTTGCCCAGGTATATTGACGACCCGACATTTCAATCTCTCTGAGATCAAGGGTTTGAATGACCATGTTAAATAAATCTGACCATTTTGCATCAAAATTGTCCTTATTTTTTTTATCTTGAGGACAACACATGATATTAAAATCACCACCGATAATATATGGTAGTGACTCTTTACTACATATGTGTGCCATTCCTATCAATTTTTTTCCTTATGTTCCTTTTGAGCAGGACCATAAACTATGAACGATGCCTACTTAGAATTATCATTTTTATTTCGAAGTGTAAACTTAACATAAAAGTCCCCTTCATCAATGGATCCAATATCAAATGTTGTAAGATCGACCACAAGGAGAATTCCCCTGGAACGACCATGCGGTGCCATGCAGTGCCAAATAAATTCTTTGCCACCACATAGCTTTTTAAGGGTCACATATGGGAATTGATCCCGACCCATTTCCATGAGAGCAATAAAATTAATTTGTTCCTCTTTGACCAAATTTTCTGAATACCCATGCTTAGCCAAGTCTCCGAGACCTCTGCTATTCCAGAAAATCCCTTTCATTTGAAACTCAACTTTGATGGTGTAATTAGTCTTTTAGTTGTCTTTTTAGAATTGCACTTTTTCCAACGGGGTGTAGCAATTAGATCACTGCAAATATGGTCAAAGCCCTCCTCGTGCGCACTCCTCAAAATCCCCACAAATGTGGCTGAGCTGTGCATCTAAGAGGTCCTCTTCTTCCTCATCCAGGTTAATCTTAGGAGAGGAAGACTTGCTACTAGAATTTGATTTAGCCGTCACTTTTAGTCTATCTATCTCTATGTTTTTAATAGAGGTAACAGATGACAAAATATAGCTATTATCTCTACCCATAGAAACACCTAGGTTGGCAATTCTAGAAGCGACAATAGAATCTGAAATGGAAGGGAAAGACAAATTGTTACCTGCACCATGGAGTTTTTCTTGGCTGTTAGGTGCATCACCTTCTCCATTATTTTGATACCCCCCTTTGTTGCTGTCCGGTTACTTGTCCTTGCTTCTAGCGTCATCTCCTCCATCCCCATAACAATGGCCAAAGATCGGAGGGCATCAACCATAGCAACATTAGATTGGTTGGCCCGAATCCCATTTTTCTTAGATAGGGCCTGTAGCTTGAATCGTGGCAGAGCAAGGAAGTCTGTAGGTGACTGAACAAGAGAGACATGTCCACCTTCCTCATTAGTCAACTATGTCTCTTTGTTAATTTGAATCTAACCAGTTGGAATCACCATCTCTATACCAAAAGCCATTTCCGCATCAGATTCTTGGAGATCTCCATCTAGTACACAAATATAATTTTTTCCATCCATCTCTGATCCTGGACGCAACACATTGTTGACAGCTTCATTGAGAGCATGCGTGGAGGCTGCAATTGTCTCTCCCACACTCAAACCTGGAAGCCCTGCGTCATTGCTGGTTTTGTCCAGTCCACACGCAGGTGCAGTACCACTCCCGACAAGCTTTGAGGCGCTGCTGCTTGCGATAATAAAATCTGGCGCTGATCCACCATTTATTTTGGTGTCGGCGCCCTTCTCCGAGCTTGTGCCTAGAAGAAATTCTACATGCAAAAATAATCCTACAACAATACAACATCAACTGTGCTTGCGGGTAAATCGATATCAACATTTGTATGTGAGGAGGTTATATGCAATGTAGGGTTCGAGAACCCGCCACCTGTAACGTCCCCATCATAACCAATGCCAAGGTTATCCTCCACTTGTGCTTCTTGGTCCAGCCCCTTCCCTCCATCAACATTGTTGGAGTCTTTCACTGCCACATCAACGGTATCAATCGCATCCCCCTCATTGGTCATTGGAATTTCTTTCTCCGTCACTTGCCTCTCTAAGGCAGCAGTACCCACTTGAGGTCCTTGATTAAATGTTGGCGATGATGGACCAGAGGTGCTTTTCTTAGCTTTGTGGCTTTTCTCCACATCCTCCATCTCCAAATTCTTATCCTTGTTCAAGTTATCTGGGTCAAGGTCATCATCCTCATCAAACTCATCGGGAGGATGTGAGGAAGAAGAAGAGGGTATTTCCATCCATAATTTTTAATAAACACGTTGAAGGGGTAAGTAGTGGCATATCTCCGAGATATGTGAAATTGTAATGGCACGCTTCTAATATCACAAATAATAATGGCATATCTTCGAAGCTTGATAATTGCAATGGCATATATTCGATTAACCCTAGATGAAGCAACCATCGCTGCATATTCACAAGACTTCTTTGTTCTATCTTGATGTCATACATAGGCTCTTTACCTTTTTGCCAAACTGCTGTTGCAAATTAATAAGTTTAAAACAATGTTTGCGTTGTAGGTTCTCAATGTTCTTTCACTATTGCACTATTGAAGAAGGTAATTGGAACTGGCACCCATGTCCTTGTTGAATGACGATAGGCAATGTTTTTCTCAATCACGGTTGTGTTTGGTGTCATGTACCATTTAGTTCATGCATGGAATGTGAAAACCCTTAGGCAGACGATCATGTGCTGTCCGCCATAGAACATTTTCATCTTACTAGGAGCCACTATGGAGCATAACTTTTTTCACTTCTTATTTTCCAACTCTATATTTGACACATAGAAAATAGCTCGATTGACTTATAAAATTAAAAAAGGAGGATGTGCCAGCCAAATTATAGTCTGACCTCACAATATTCACACCAACCTTCGCATGTGGCCAAGATGCAAAATCATCACACTATGCATTGCTTAATTGAATCTTGAATATTATTTCTTTGCAAGTTGGTGGAGAGAAGAAGCAGCTTTAACAATGTCTGGATCCCACTGATGACCAGCTTCAAGACTAAAAAGGGCATCCGCTGTTTACATAAAATGGGTTTAACCAAACCCAACAATTTGCCCAGTACCCATTTATCATGACAAATTCTCACAGTCTTGCCATTGCTAATACCCCAAGTAGCACCTTATTTCAGCAACTGTATAACAAAAAGGATATTGCGCCAGGTATCAGAATATCATCTTGGAGGCGCAATAAGAGGCATTCCAAAAATCTCCCTAAGGATAATACATGCCTTTCAAAACTCTAGGACAAAGAGAATATGGAGCGATTACCAAACACCACCCTTGACGACCGGAACATAGCTTGGTTGAACAGTTTCAAATCTCTATGTGTTGAGAGTCACTCTCATGAATGCCAGTGAATTTTTCTAAGTCTTCAATACTACCCCACCATGCATCCATTATGTACTGCCTCATTTTCTTACAAATAACCAATGAAATTTGGGAATAACTCATCACAAAAGTGGGAATAACCTGGACTACAACTTTTAACATGACTTCTTTACCAGCATAAGAGAGAAATCTATCATTCCAACTATTTATTCTTTTCCACACCCTATCTAAAAGAAATTTAAACATTTCAGTAGGAGATTGAAATGTCCAAATAAGTGTTCTTCAAAGAAGCATTTTGGATTTGGAAGTAAGTCATAACACATTCCTTAATAGATTTAGGATAGTGAGAACCAAAGAAAATTGAAGATTTTGAAAAATTCACCTTCTGCCCAGAACAACAACAATACAACATCAAGGTATTTGACCTTCCACACTTTTCATGTCACTCTTAGCGAAAAAAGTACTATCATCAACAAAGAGGAAATGAGAGATTGGAGGACCCAAATGACTATTCTTCAACCCTTTGAATACAACTTTCTGATAAAGGAGACATGACAACCCTTCTGTACATAACAAGAATAAGTAGGGGCTGATTGGATCTCCCTGTCTAATATAACATGTTGGAACAACTGGATTAATAAGACTAGTCCATCCACCCGTACTCCCTCATGGGCTAATGTTTTTAAAACCTATTGCATTTGAAAATTATTTAGAAATTAAAATTCTAGCTAATAATAAAAAATATTTAACTACTACTCTTTCATTTTTCAATACTTTAACATAATACTCATATAGATGTGTACTTACCTTTGTCCAGTTGTGATCTATCACCTTTTCATCCACATTCACACTTTTTTCATTTTGTATCGCACCACCATTCATATTGTGTTTAGCATAAAAATCAATATTTTCTATCACTTCCTCACATACATGTATAAATGGTCTACATGGTGACACTCATCATGCGTATATACCTTAACATAGTATTTCTAATTTTCTATATTAACAATGACATAAATAGGTAATTTAGAACATTAATTATTTACTTTTGGAAATTTCTGTATGATGAACATGAAGATAATTAGATTAAGATTTAGGTGTTTGATTTAGATTATTTTTAATACCAACATACGCGGGTAACTTAGATACAAATTATTGCATTTTAAGTTATGTTTTATAATGATATGCATGAGTAAATTGGATGAAGATTATGGGGTTACTTTAGATTATTTCTTATAATGGCAGAGCTCGGTAATTTAGATATAGATTTAGGGTTTATATTAGAATATTATCATAATGATAGTGGTGGTAACCTTTTAGAAAAATATAAAAGACCAATGACTATGATTATTAGAGTTTACAGGATTGATGTTTGATATTTCCAATTTTTGTGAAAATTTCTAGGAATTGTCTCTTTTTTACAAAACTATTATCTTGAGCTACCTCTTATTTGTTAAATATTCAAACATAATAATTATATCGATATATATTTATTATCTTCATATGATTGTGTTAGATTTTAGTTAGTAATTAATCTATAATATTTTTATCCACATTTATAATTTTTAACTTTTCACCTTGCATCGCAAGTATGCACTTGAAATTTTTTAATGGGCTCTAAATTTGAGCTATAATTTTAACATAGAATCTATATTCTCATCACTTCCTCCATATCTTTATACATGGTGACACACATCATGCATATATATAGATTAATTATTATATCATATATCAATAGTGTAAGAAATAGAGAATTTAGAATCCTATATTGGTGTATATTTTTAATAAAGGTGATATGTGGGTAATATATATGCAAATTGAAGGGGCTACTTTAATTTATATTTTAAGTATTAGTGGTGGGAAATTTAGTTGCAAATTTAGGGTTTATTTTAAATTATTTTTAATGTTATAAGTGGGTACTTTAGATGAAGATTAGGAGGTTACTTTTAGTTTATTTTATATAGTTGCAGATGTGTGTAATTTAGATATGGATTTAGGGGGTTATTTTAGGCTATTTTCATTATGGCATATGTGGGTAATTCTTTAGAAAATATAATAAATCTAATGGCTATGATGATTTGAGTCTAGCGATCGATGGCCTCTCTTTTTTTGAGTATTCACCTGGAATCTTAGATGACTTCACCTAGAAGCTACAAAAGGAGCCTCCAATTAGTAATAGTAAGATGTCCATTGATTCGCACAACATAGCGCATATTGGTCCCAACTCATAATAGTTACTATCCAAGATGTAGCAAATCCGGCCGAACTGCGGAATTTAGAGATTGGAGAACGAGTTCAGTTTAATTAACCCATGTATCTTGTACTGTCGGGGCCAACGAGGATCTGTTACATCATTCCTTTTCCATCATACCTCAGTTTGTGGTACCTGATGGATATCTCTAACAATATATTATTAGTAGCGAAAGTTTCTGCAAATTAACATACTTTGACTATTAACTTCTCTGAAAATATATTACTTTAAAATTAACATAAGCTTTCTGTATGGTCTCGGGGGGATCCTGGATCCACCACCAACCGGGGCTGCTGGGGACTCGAGCCCCTCTACTAGCATGCAACCCTTGGAGCCCCCTTCCAATTTCCATGTACGGAGAAGAAAAAAGAAGAAAAGAGAGTGGGAAAAAGAAGAGAATGTGGAGGGACAGATGAGCTTCCCTTCCCGATTACACTGTGTTCTCCACTGTGTCCAATAACTAAGCATTTCCCCCTCTAGATTTTCCTAGCCAAAGAGTACGAACCACGAATTTGCTTGCTTATTAGGTTGGTACAGGGAACATTAATTTGGCAGTTTGCAAATTAAACTTTTGTTCATTCCTATGCCTGGCAATAGCAACTGATTCATGGTTTTTTTGAGAGGGTACAACTTAAAACGCGCACAACACACATCACCACTCACACCGCAGGAGAGATTGGAGGGTCTAAACCCTCAGTGTGCGGGAAACGTACAGTACCACTGAATGCACACGTACCCTAGCCTAACCTAGGATACCCTAGGTGCTACAGGGAAAAACCCTAGGTGAGGCTCCCGCGTCGGCCAGCGCTCGAACGCGGGAGGGCAGCCTGAGCCCCCGCTCAGCTGACCAACTGAGCCCTAGCTCGGTCCTCTACTGGCCAACTGATTCATGGTTTCTTTACAATATTTATTATTGATGTAACTTTCTACATTTTTGTTGTATACTTTATGTGATTTTAGCTTCTAAGAGAATATAATACCGAGTACGCAAAGGAAGAAGAATCATGGTGAGGAGGGTGGGGCCAAAAAAAAAATACAGGTGTTGCTAGCTGAAAGACGCTAAACAGCCCCTTTTTCGAAAGATGGTGGATTTTCGAATTTGTTAAAAATCACACCTCTTTCACTGAATAGACAAACAAAAAAAAGGCATCTTCTTGCTTCTAAGGCCATTCTCAGAGCAGTTTCATTTTAGGGTTTCATATATTAGCCATTTAAAATATTTCACAATTTCATATATTAGCATATCATTTAAATATTTCATCCTAACTCGGCCATGCAAGTCTTTACTTTTCATAAATATATTATATGTTTTTTGAAACAAAATAAATATATTATATGTAAATTAATTAATTACCAACTTTGGTTTTTTGAACCATAAGGATGTCCAAAGCATCGCTATTTTGTGATAGGAGGGAGTAGAGGTGGGATTTGGCCATACCGTGCTGGCACGGTCCGACCCTTTTGTGCCTCGTGCTTCCTTGTACCTAGATTTTTAGGAAGGTTAGCTTTGCCGACACAGCACGACAAGTCTTTGCGTAGACTCAGCCCATGGCACGGTGACCCGTCTTTGTGTCGTGCCAACCCAAGCACGGCATTAGCATACATGCTTCGATCACTCTTTGCTGGCGCTTATGTAGTTCCAAAATTAGCGGATCAAATGAACTTAATTTTATAGACATTGTAGGTGAATGTTAGGATTGCGCGTGGCCATATGGAACGCAACAACTTTCAGGATTTTATGAATATTCGTTGCCACGCTTCCAATCATGATGAAAGGTAAATTTATGATATTCTCGGATGACTATAGTTATGCCAATTGCCAAGCTGTATGGAAGACAGCGTGAATGGTTTTTGAACAACGGGCTGAAGAAATGCTGTTGTGCTGGTCCAAGCACGACTCAAGATACGTGCCGTGTTGTGCCGTCCACCCATCATGGCAAGGTCCTAAACACGACATGGCCCTCTCGTATCAAAATTTATCGTGCCGGTGTCGTGCCGTGCTTTAGGTCGTGCCAAAATATCGTGCTTTGAGTGGTCTTTTATGAACCAAGTTCTAGCTCCACGAAGGAGCGACTGTTGGATGACATTCCCTGAAAAAGAGAAAAGAACTGTAGAACGACATGTTCTGCTTTTTGGAGTAACACGCGATGAATAGGCCAGCAAGACCGTAGTCGATTGCTTGATCTCTGCATTCTTTTCCAATAAAAACATAACGAAGACAAGCCCCACTAAAATAGGCCCAAAAGCTCCCGCAGCAAGACTGTGTACATACGGTATCACCTATCACGGGCCTCAAGGCCAGCGCCGTCTTAGAATCAGTTCGTTTCTCGCGCACGTCTATTCATGATGGATCGATGGACGTTAGCTTGGTCCAATAGTCCATACGGTCCGAGTAGGCAAGTAGCCGCTCTCGTATAACACCTTGCTCAACTTGCCGTTGGACCGGTCGATGGGTGACATATTTTGTCCCTTTCATTTTTCTTTTGGAGAGCCTCTTCTGTGCTTACAAGTGTTACTCTGGACCACCATACGTACAAATACATAACCTACCTCAGTACCTCTCTCTTTCTCTACACAGTTGCTAGGGTTGTACACAAGTAGTATACGCGTACTTGAGCATCTGGGATTGGCCGGTGCAATGGAGCAGCACAGCACATTAATCATTCCGCCAAGCAGTCAAACAGCTCCACCTCCAATTCTCTCACCACCTTTGGGGCGCCTGCAGCTCTGTCCTTCCGTGCTGTCCCTGGACGCCATGGATCCCAACAGCGAGGGCGGCGGCGGCGAGGGTGACCTCGACCTAAACCTCTCCCTGCAGCCGTCCTTGGCACCGGAGCAGCCGGAGCCACCAGGATACTTCTCCTGCACCTACTGCGACAAGAAATTCTACTCCTCGCAGGCGCTCGGCGGCCACCAGAACGCCCACAAGTTTGAGCGCAGCGTCGCCAAGCGCGCCCGCGAGCTGGCCGCCGCTCGCCGGCCCGCAGGCCACGGCGGCGAGCGCGGCAGTGCGGCCGAAGAGGAGGCTAGGAGGGGGAAGGAACTGGGCATTGGTGCGCAGGGATCGGCGGCAAGCTCGTCAACACAGCAGATCGGGGCGCCGCCGGAGGCAAGCAGGGATCTCACCGACGACATCGACCTCTCCCTGAAGCTATGATGAGTGTCTGCTCCGATCCTGTCGTCGTCCTGGAGGTTCTTATCTCCTCGAGCAGATCAGTTATTGATCCATCCTCGAGTGGTTGTTGTGTTCTGTGTGCTGATGATTAGACCTCTTTTTGATTAATTTCCTGGCCATGCATCAATACAAAGCAGGTTCTTGGTTATTTTCCTTGATCCCCTCCTCCACCCCTTCCCCTTCTCCTCCTCCTCCATCTTCTTCACCTCTATTTTTTTTATTAAAATTTTACCAGGATATGATTTACTTATCATTACTCTTGCCATGTAATCAAAGCCTAGAAATGGAAACATGAACAAGGGGAGGATTGATGCCTTCTTCAAGCAGTATATACCTTGTGCATGAAGTTGCTACTGGAGGTACCTCCTATACACATTACAAGGAACTAGGCACTAGACAGCACAGTATACAGATGGGAAGTACACAGTACAGTACGCAGTGAAGCTGCAGGTAAGATGCAGCACTATAGCCTATGGTTGCTATTCTTATACTACTACTCCCTTCATTCTAAATTGTAGGTCGACAATTTAGAACGGAGAGAGATAATATCCAAGCGAAGTCGACAATTTAGAACGGAGTGAGTATATCCAAGCGAAGTCTGTGGACTGTGTATGGATGGGTCTAGGTGTGTGGTCCAGTAGGCCTTAGCTCTAGCAAACTAGCTAGGCTCATCTTTGTCGCTGCCAATGCTTTGCGCATAAAAGCACGTGACTTATTACCTCCCTTTGTCATTGTCCAAACAGTGATATCAACCGAATAACCGTAATAATTTGAAGTGACCCGGCGGTAGCGACAACAGGTGGTTGTGCTGGTGCTTTTGGGGCAAATGTTTGGGCCGCATGGCGAAAAAGATAAGCCACTCGATCGAGATGAAAGTAAATTAAACCCTATTGTTGATTTCGCAGAAAAGATTAATTCCTCTTGAATTTCTTGTGAACTGAGCCGATCATCTAGAAACTTCAAATTAACTGTCGTGTGGCTATAGATAATTGCATTATTTATTGGAAAGTCATTTAGTACTGTCACTGTTGCCTTACGGGGAAAATGATTTTTGTTTGGAAAAACTGTAATATCTCTTCCGAAACTATATAATACCCCCAAAGAGTTTCATGTTGCTGTCGTGCCTTTCAGTATCACCCTTCATTTTCTTTTCTTTTTTGATATATAGGAACCACACAGTTGCAAGAATATATTAATTAATGGTCAGGGACTACTATATACATATATGTGTATATATGTGTGTGTGTATATATAGTGGATGGACGATTTTGAGACTGCATGCTTGCAACACACACACAAAGAAAAGAAACTGAAGTTTATAGGCAATTAGCTCACACCACTTTCTTATTGAATGCGATCCTGCACTTACTAAAACTGAGCAATGAGTATTTGGTTGACCCTATTAATTTCAGAAATCAATGTTAGTGAAAATTTTGCAGAACTAGGATGACTAAAACTGAAGTTCAGATAAAAGGTCAATTTTAATTTAGCAGATTTAGTTAGAAGTAAAGAACTCAATAAAGGATTTGCATATGTAACCCAGATATCTAGCTACTATACAAATATGATTATTTTAGCCACCAGCATTGATACTTTTCGTGCTAGCGGTGTGGTTACAACACCTGCCAGCACAGATGTCTTCTATGTTGGCGGGTCCTTGTGACGCCCACCAGCAAAATGGATTTTAACATTCATTTACTATTTATTTCCCTTGAATTGTTTAATATTTATTTACCGCCAATTTTGATCTGCCAAATTGAAATGTGTATCTCCAACCACATTACATGACACAACATACATGAATAATATATAATTCACATTATTAAAAATCCACCATACATAATAATACTAATATTATAGAAACATGAATTATCCCCACTATTCTTTGACACATAATTAAACCATTACACCCAACTATGAAGAGGTTTGCACTCATCCATCACCAACATGCCAGCATGATCAAAGAAGATTTTTTTCTCATAACAAATCTCGCTTAGGATGAACCTCGCTATGTCCGTGCAAATATTATCTATGCCTTTGTCTTCGATCTTGGTACTTGTACCACTGATGGTAGGCATCTGCAATTAAACAATAAATAAAGATTAAGATGTATTATGATTACATGTGTCAAAGATAATTATGTCGTTAGCACATGGCGGGATAAATATGAGACTTATGTCTTTAGGGTTTGTCTAGTATCTCCCATTATTTATAAGGAACTCGCACACGTAATATCCACATAGCACAGAGCCGGGAGGTTGATTGTGGTACTGCAAACAAATATAAAAGTGATATGGTAATGAGATGTTATTCATGACAAGTGCTAGAATATGAAAAAAATAAAGTGTTTATGTTCTTACATATTTATGATACATTATTTTCATAGCTTTTGTGAAATTTGGATTGTGGGGCCCATGTCTTTGTATGTTAAGCTTGTACGTGCTTTAAGGATATATATAAAGACAGGAGTTAGTAATACAACTTAGGTACGTAGAATGTCAACTTAGGTACGTAGGATATAAAGACAAGAGTTAGGAATGTCTTACTTTTGTATAATGCCTATAAAATCCTTGTATCTATCTCAATCATAGTTGGCTGAGTTGACGACCACTACTTCTCCTCGCTTGAGAAAAATAATGATGCAAATACTATGGTTACTACATTATATTAATATAATTTATATGTTAGACAACATTAAATAGCACCTTATATATAGCAAATAAAACGAGCTTACTGAAAACCGTAAAGAGCCATGATGCAATATTGGTAGCCCTTTTCCCCATCACACAACCAATGTATACGGACACTCTGTGCATTGCTTCGCTATGGGCTTTCTATTTGATAGCATCTTTCTCCGCGTGTGTCTCTGTTGTATCTATTTGTGCTTTGATCATTTCTATCATTTTGACCATGTGGTCTGGCTTGCTAATTCGTGCTGGTTCAATTGTTCCTCCCTCCATTTGCCAAATGGATCGAAACCAATGCTTGCAAGGCCATGTCTAATGTTCCTAGCATCTTTTGCAAAATTCGGCTAAGTTTCATCGAATTTCTCCATGCCTCACCATCAGCTCAATGGCTAAGCTCATTGTCGATCGAATTTTGCTTCAACTTGTGCCATTGTACATCCTTTGCGATTTTCGTTGAAAGGAAGATCCTCTTCAGCCTTGGAATCAATGGAAAATGCCTCAATACCTTCTAAGGAATGCGCTTTGTGGTGTTTGCATCTTTCCATCTTGAATCCGCTTTACAATGCACTGGGCACATATTGTTTTTCTCAGGTCCTTACAAAATAATACACAATTATTCTTGCAAACATGGATAGAATCATAGCGAAGACCCATGGTATGTATGTACTTCATTGTTTCATCGCAAGACGCCGGAACACATGCCTCTGGGAATGTAGCGGATAACACCTTCAGAATTGTATTGAATGTGACATTGCTGATCCGATAGAAAAACTGGATATGAAATAACTTGACAACAAATGAAAATTGTGTATGTCTAGACCCCGGTGCCACGTTACGATTTAAATGATCCTTTATACGTTGTAACATTTTCCCTTCAACAAGCTCACTAGTGTCACACATGTTAGATATCATTTCAGGAATTCCATCTTTAGTGCCTCCATTCTTGTTGATACCCGAATCCAGAACTATATGTGCATTTTTCTGAACCATTTCCTAAACCCCATCTTGCTGCAAAACTACATTATCCTCAACCCCATCATCCTATAGAATTGCAATTTCCTCAACCTCATCATCATGCAAAATTGCATTTTCCTGAACCCACCCCCTGGAGATTTGCATCTTCTGGAACCCTATTATCCTGTTGATTTGCATTTTCCTGAACCCCATCCTCTAATGTTTCTCCATGATCTCCATGATGGATCCATCTAGTGTATGTGCTTGCCATCCCACTCCTAAGTAACTGCATACGCACGTCTCGTCTACAATAACTAAACTGATTTAGGCATCGACGGCATGAGCAGAGTATTTGTTCATCCTCAGACTAAGAGTATCTACTCTTAACAAATTCCATGAAATTATTGATCCCTTTTAATGCTCAGGGTAAATAGTTGACAATCGTGTATCCAACATCTATCCATCTATTAAATGCTCATTATTAAGCTTCAAATCAAGTGGGTTCAAAGTGACTTAAATCAAAATACCTTAATACAAAATGAAATTTATTAGGCAAATTCAACTCTCAATACTAACCGGATTGACGGGCACCAACAGGAAGCACCAGATTTGTGTTGCCATAGGACCGAGCCGCTACGGGGAGCTGTATATCACCACACGGAGGTTCCGTCCTGGCCACCTTCTCTCTATTCTTATTTTTTTCCCTATCACAGGAGCGCAACAGTGGTAAACCAGTTTTTGCCTGCAGTGCGGGCATTTTCTCCCGCCAACTACCAAACTCGCATGAAACTTACATGTGGGATCCGGTTATGGTAAAGACTTTCTAATCGATTGGTGACAGGTTCGACCCGCGGGAGGAGCACATTTTCCTTTTATTTTCCCTCCCTATTTAGCAACTCATACTTACATGTGGGACTATGGTTGGTTTATGATGTTTTTGAGGACCTTATATTGTTATAAGACCAACATGTAACAGTGAGTGCGTGGCGTTTTTCTATTTAGCTTCAGTAGCAACTTTTATGATGTTTCATAACTTCATCACTAAATTTGCTCAGATGTAAAATTTTATGATGTTTTCAGTAAAAAACATCATAAATTTATAATGTTTTGAGATGTGTCAAAATTTTCATCATAGATCGAAAGATTTATTGTAGTCTTTGTGTCCTAGTTCTACATGGCAGACCCATGGCATTAGAAGCAGCATGGAAGTACATCCACCCATGGCACACACTGACGTAATGTGAGCTCGGCACGATGGCAGGGTCCTAGAAGTGCGCAAGCTCAGCGGTAGTCAAAGGCGCAGCAGGCCTTGTACGTTGAGCTTGTTGAGCTCCACAGTGCCATTGTCCTCAGCGTCCATGGCAGTGATGAGTGCGTGTATCTCATCCCCAGGTGCGTTGCACAGGCCCATGGAGTGAAGCAGCGCCACCAGCTTTATCCTGCGTGAGTCCCACCGTCTGCTGCCAGACGGAGCAGCCACCAGGCGTATCAAGGAGCTCGAGCCCACACACTGTTGGATAATTAGGCAATAGCAGTAATAATTTCTGAAATAAATATATCATGATAAGAGCAAACTCTAGCATGCAGTTCTCTAACATACTAAGCAAAAGGAACAACATAATTATGATATCAGAAAATATGATTAAAAACTAGATCAGATCAAGTCGTACGTACTGAGGGCTCGTAGATGACGAGGCCATGATGACGACGGGTGCGGACAGGACGACGACGTTGTTGCAGACGGGTTGTAGCAGTTGGCGCTGAAGATGACAGTACGCTGCAACGCCTGACTTGGATAGAGGACGAGCCGTGATGACGAACTTGAGCAGTCACCCGGAGCGCTTCCCAAAACCTTATTTGCCCTCTCCCGGTGTAGGATCACAAAGACGAGAGGTTCCGAAGATCTGCTCTCCCGCTCCCCGGTGCACATCGACGCAACCCAATAGGGAAGACTATAGTGGGGTGCAATAATGTAGAAGAGGCAAAACCTAGCTCGTATAGACTCCCCGGTGCTCCAAGAGGTTGATTTTCCCCTTTCCCCTATATCCTCCTGTAGGGGAATACCCTTTCACATTTTTTTGCATTTTGAAGATGAATGCAACAACAGCAGATCCCCTTTCTCCTTTCTATCCACCTGACCAGTAGGACCCACCTGTTAGTGAACATGTCTATCTTCTTCCTCTTTCTGTCTCAGCTTCCTTTTCTCTCGCATGCGGATGGAGGCGGCGGCCGACGGGGCAGGGTTGGCTGATGCATATGTGGATGGGCAACAACTGTCAGGGTAGGTGGCGCTTGGAACAGGGCTGGCCGGAGCACAAGAGGACGACGACAACGGCAGCCGAGGCAGGGCGGTTCGGGGCACAAGCGGACAAGGCTAATAGCGGAAGGGGCGGGGCGGGCTGAGTGCAGGCGGCCGGGGTGGCGCGGAGGCTTCGTGCGGCCTGCTGCCAGCTAGAGGGGCGGCTTGGAAACCCGACACGCGCATATGAGAAGATGGCCAAAATGGCCATGGCCTGTAGCACGCGGAGCAGGACGGTGGTGGCACGAACGGCGGCGCAGATGGGAGGTGTCTGACGATGGCACGGATAGAGGGCGGCCAGTGGTGACACGAATAGCGATGTGGAGGGGCTATGGATCAAATGATCCAAAATTCATATGGTGAGCAGATCCTACGGTTGGAGAGGAAATGGATGAAAGGGAGGAGGGGTAAATCCCCTTTGTAAAGGGGAGGAGGAAGATAAAGGGGAGAAGGAGGATGATAAAGGGGATTGAGAAAAAAGAGAGGGGAAAGGAAGATAGAAAGGGGATCTGTTGGAAGAATTTTTTTCCCCCTCAACCCTCTTTATGGCTGAAAAGTGGAAAAGGAGAAGGAGAAAGAGGATCTGTTGGAGTTGCTTTTAGGGATTCCCAAACCTAGGGAACTCATTGCTTAATAGTCTATGGTGCGTCTTTTTCATAAGGGGTGTTCCGTATTTATAGGGAGGAAAACGCCCCACACACTCGTTTACTAGTAATATAGGACTAATAGATGGTGTACCCATTTAATATTAATGGGTCTTTGAGATTTATTAAGAACTATTTATATAGAACAACCCCATATATCTAACATAGACCGATCCAACCAATCTGCTCTAGGTTAGAGTTGGAAAATCCAAACTCGATAAGAATTGGATAAAAAAAATATCGGGGAACGAGTTCTCTTGAGAAGGCTAGGAATTGGGAGGTTGGTGGAAAGGAAAATTGAGAGACAGATGAACAAAAGAGAGGCGGGACAACAAAGAAGACAACTGCAAATTAGTCCAAAAAATTTGAGATACACAACAAAAATGTAAGTAATGGTATATCTTGGATATTGTGAAAGTTATAGTGGCACGACTGAAAAGCTTGAAATGTAATGACATGGTATTAAACCATAATATAAGTATCATGGTGTGCCGTCGTTATACATCATAGAGAATAAAAGAACACCACCGTGTCTTCGATTCGGCAACACATAGCAAACACCTACTATCTCCAGGGACCATCAGCACGTATAATGACGTGAGAACATAAAAGAAGCTCGGGAGAATGAAGACGAACATATATTTATTATTAAGACTAGTCTACCAACCTGTGCTCCCGCACGAGCTAATATTTTAAAAACTATTGTATTTGAAAATTACTTGAAAATTAAACTCCTAACTAATAATCAAAATTATTTACCTACTGTTTTCTCATTTTTTCAATACTTCAGCATAATACTCATATAGATGTGTACTTATCTTTGCCTAGTTATGATTGATTGTTATTAGTAATTACTCCATACACTTTTTCATCCACATTCACACTTTTTTCATTTTGTATCGCACCTCCATACATTGTGTTTAGCATAAAAATTAATATTTTTTATCACTTCCTCATAGGCTCATATACATGTATAAACGCCCATCATACATGTATACCTTAACTTATTATATCTATATCATCAGTGATATAAATAGGTTATTTAATTATAGTCATATATTACTTTACTTTTGAACATTTCTGTACGATGCATATGAAGATAATTAGATTAAGATTTAGGTGTTACTTTAGGTTAATTTTAATAATGATATACGTGGGTAACTTAGATACAAATTTAGAATGATATTTCCAGTTATAATTTTTAATAATATGCATGAGTAAATTAGATGAAGATTATGGGTTACTTCAGATTATTTATGGCAGAGCTTAGTAATTTAGATATTGGTTTAGGTTTATTTTATAATATTTTTATAATGATAGGGGTTGGTAACTTTTGGAAAATATAACAGACCAATGACTATGATTATTAGAGTTTAGAGGATTGATGTTTGATGTTTCTGATTTTTGTGAGAATTTCTAGGATTTGATTTTTTTCCTAGCATGTCTCGTGAGAACTAATTGGGAGTCTCCAGTGGAAAAAAATGAGACCACACTACTACAAAACTATTACCTTGAGCTACCTCTCATTTGTTAAATATTCGAACATGATACTTATATAGATATATGCTTATTATTCTCATTCAACTGTGATAGATTTTTGTTAGTAATTTCTATATAATATTTTTATCCACATTTATAATCTTGAACTTTTCACTTTGCATCACAGCTATACGCTTGAATGTGTTTAATGGATCCTAAGTTTAAGCTATAATTTTAACATAGAAATACATATTCTCAACACTTCCTCTGTATCTTTATAAACGGTGACACCCATCATGCGTATAAACCTTAAATATTATATTGTATGTTATTATGTAATATATCAATAGTATAAGAAATAGATGATTTAGAATCCTATACTGTATATTTTTAATTAAGGTGATTTGGATTAAAATTTAAGGTTACCTCATGTTATTTTTATTAATGACGTATGAGATGCAAATTTAAGGGGTTACTTTAAAAAGGTTATTTTTAAGTATTAGTTATGGGCAATTTAGTTGCACATTTAGGGGGTTATTTTAAATTATTTTTGTAATGGCATAAGTGGGCAATTTTGATGAAGATTAGGAATTAATTTATTTTATTTTAATAATGGTAGAGGTGGGTAATTTAGATATAGATTTAGATGGTTACTTTAGACTATTTTATAATGGTATAGGTGGATAATTTTTTATAAAACATAATAGATCCAATGGCTTTGATGATTTTATTCTACCGATTGATGGCACAATGTTTTGCTTTTTATGAGAATTTCTAGGAGTTCTCTCTTTTTCTAGAGTATCCACCGAGGATTCTAGGTGGCTTCACCTAGAATCTTTTAAGAAATCTCCAATTAGTAATAGTAAGATAGCTGGATACATAGAATTTGAGTGAAAAGGTGGGAAGATCCTAGCAAAGTGACGTTGACAGCCGATGTGTGTTTATATGGATTTTAATGCTCCCGGCACAAATCTCAGTACAGAACGATGTCTAGGAGACTCGTTGCCTTGCACATTTGAACCCTATAGCCTATATAGGTAGAAGGGCTTTTAGTTTGCACAAAGTAACTAAACTAATTAGGTTCTGTTTGGAGACATGGACTAAAATTTAGTCCATATCACATCAAATGTTTGATACTAATTAGAAGTATTAAACATAGGTTAATTACAAAACTAATTGCATAAATGGAGGCTAATTTGTGAGACGAATGTATTAAACCTAATTAGTCCATGATTTGTCCATGTGATGCTACAGTAAATATGTGCTAATTATGGATTAATTAGGTTTAATATATTCATCTCGCAAATTAGCCACAACTTGTACAATTAGTTTTATAATTAGCTCACGTTTAGTCCTTCTAATTTATATCCAAATATCCAATGTGACCCGGACTAAAAATTAGTCCCTGGATTCAAACAGGGCCTAACTTTTTTTACACATATATTGCCATGTACGAGTGCAGCCATGACATTATCCTTAATGAGCACCTTATTATCACCATAGGTGCCTCGTTATCAATGAGCAATCGCTTACCATAGAACTAATATTGTCATTTGTTCCTAGAATAAATCAGATAGTTATTTTTTTCACGGATCGAATACAAATACGAATAGTGTCAATATTTGTCGAATAATAATATTCGTCCTATTCATATATTAAATATCCAACTTTGAGTACCCAGATTCGAATACTGTACGGATATTGAATGTCCGGATTCAGATACGAACTATCCATTTGAGTATCTGAAACCCTTCGATTGGACAGAAGGACGGATAATACCCATACTATTTTCATCTGTAGATTTGGGATACAAATTTGGGTGAAGAAATTTCACCATAAGGAAACTAATCGACTGAGCTACACTCATTTAGGATAATACGGCTGTGGCTGCGGCTGCACTGCTGCTGCATGCCAGCCGCTCCGCTGCAGCCAAGCACTCCTTTTTTTTTCACATTCAGTTTGGGTATTTGGCTGCAGTTGTATTGTTTTTACTGTAGCAGCTGCTACTCGGCTGCCGCAACTGTAGCTGCAGCACAACCCAAAAATCACTACCGAACAGGATATTATTTTTATTGTTTTTATCTAAATATCATTTGAGAAATTGGGTTGATCGGTAAACTATTAGATACCTTAGAACAGAGCACATTCTGTTCCATATATCGTTATCCTTCTCAAGCACAGTCATCTAACCAAATGAATTATATCCTACAACTTGCCAGGCAACATGCAAGCAGCTCTTGCCAGGCAAGTGGCTCAGCAGGTTGCCAACCAAATAGGCCCTTGGTCCAGTGCCTTATCTTTGGCTTATCTGAGTGGGTCAGCATTAGCAATGTCGAACGCGCCTCCCTTACTCCGTTCTCACGAGGACGAGTAGCGTTACCTCGGGGATGGTTGGCTCGATTCCTACCGCGAGTTTGGTGCACCGAGAACATCTACGATGCTATATATCATGTTACAAACGCATGTTATTATCCTAAATACCGTTAAAAATTGCAAAAAGAAAAAAGATGTATGGAGCACACAATCAACCACCATCATCTAAAAATGAGCTTTGTGCAAGCTCGAAAATTTTCAAGATGGTAGATGATTTCATGGTATGTTACAGTCACCCATATCTTTAGTAGGGTTTTTATTCGTATTTAGATATATTCGTGGATTGCGCCCTGCGTGCCTCCAACAAAATAGTAGTATCCAATACCTAGCTTACCCACGGATGACTCAGTGTATGGCCCGTGCCTGTTGCTCACCGAGCCCATTGGTGATTTTTGGTGATTTTTTGAACACACCTGAGTGTGAGTACTTGGAGTAGGTCTAGTTTGCTTGTGCGTATAGGGTGTGCGTTTGTACATTATTATAGCTGAAAAAAAAAACTACAGTGTCGACATATGCTTGTGAAAAAACTCCTTTTTCAACTTTTCTCAGTAGCGCTTGCTACTGACAGCTTCGCTCCTTTTCAAGCCAAATCATCCGCATGCATAATAGATACTCCGATGGAGGACTGGAGCTATCGTCTTGGCCCCCACTGTGAAAATGATTATTTCAATGAAAAGTCAAGGGGTTATATATGTCAGAGAGGATATGTGTTACTACCGTGCTTGAGAGGCACCTTGGGTACTTGAAATTATTTCCAAAAAAAAAACACCTCAACGGGAGGGCCCGAGCCCCTGGGCGACACGGGCGGCGCGCCACCACCCACCACACCTCCCTCCCTCCTCGTCTCGCCTCGCTACCGTTGGAGCGAGCTGCCGGAAGCCCGTGCAGACGCCAGGATGGCGGCAGTGGGGTCTTCGCAGCTAGCTCCTGGTGGGGAGCATTCGTCCTTCCCTCCCCGGAGTCCAAGCTAGCTCCTGCAGTAGGGGTCGCGGCTATGGCGTGGAGGCCGGGGAGGGACGGATCCGGTGATTCCACATCTGGATCCGGCAGTTTTGGGCCCCTGCAGCGGCGACATCCTTGGCAAGGTGAGGTGGTGGCGGTGGCAACCAAGCTCGGTGGGTGGTGGCTGCGCGAGTTGGTGGCGGCCGTGGAGGTCGTGCATGGGCAGCTGGCACTTGGTGGCACGACAGTGTGATGGGGGCACACGCGAGGAGGCGTGGTTGCCGTGCGTGAGGAAGTGTGGCTTGCGGTGCTCTGGTGACCAGTACCGCGGAGGCGGTACGTGATGCGATCGCGTGCGATGGTTTAGCAGCGGTGGCGGCACGAATGGGGATGTAGCTCGTAGGCGTAGTGGCGGACAGCGGTCGCACGCGTGATGTGGAGGCCCACGGCAGGCAGCGCGGGACGACGCGACGAAGGCATGCGGCCATGGGTGCGTGGAGGCGGCTGCAAGGCCCTTGGCCAGCCGTATGTGAAGGTGGCAGAGGAGGGTGCGAGGAGGCACCTGTGTGCGGATGCGGAGGCGAGGTTGCTGCTTGTTACGACCCTTGACCGCGGACGAGAGACGGTGTTGGCGGCTGGAGTAGAGGGCGAGCGGCGCGGTGGCCGTGGAACACGCGTGGCGTGGCCACAGCTGCGAGCGAGTGAGGCGGAGGTGACCCGACTGAACGCGTGAGGTGGCCGCGCGCGCTGCAGTGGCTTGGAGAGGTGCGTGGAGGCAGCACGGCGGCAGCACAAAGTAAGGAGGTGCAGCGGCGCAGAGCAAGAAGGCAAGGCAGCGACGCCACCCCGAGCGGGTTTTCCATAGCCGTAGTCTTGGTACTGCCGGGCTGAGGGCGTGTAGTGACGTTCAAGGCAGAGCACCGATTCGGCCAGCCCCCTTGCAACGACGAGCTTATTGCTCTCTGAGCGAATTGGGAATTTATTAGGATTGGTCAGCATCAAATTGATCTGCTTCATCAAAACTCTGTCTAGTGTCAGCACAAGATCGCCGCCGTTGCCCCCTCGGAGCGAAGCGAAGAAGAAAAACGCTGGATTAAATAATAAATAAAATTAAATCCACGAAAATGTAAGTAAAGGACAATCAACAATTCGCGATACTAAATTGAGCGGACCCTACGTGTCAGAACTATTTTAATTTTCCTCCTCCCTCCTCTTCCCCAACTCCAACTCACCCGCGCTCGCGCCAGCGGCCGTAGCGCGTCCGTGTCTGCCCGCTCCAGCCCGCGGAGCTTGGTCTCGCCGCCGTTCCCAACTCCACCCACGCCGGCCGTTGCGCACCCGCCTCCGCCCACTACGGCCTGCGGAGCTCCGCCCGCCGCCGTCCATGGCTTCGCCGCTCTGGCCTACGGAGCTCGGCCCCGCAACCGACCACGGCTTCACCTGAGCCGGCCACGGCGCGCTCCCTCACACCTGTGCTCGCCATCCCCGTCCCCGCACACGCTGGCCAAGCCACCCAGCCCCGCGCTCGCCGGCCGCGGCGGCTTGCGCCCGCACTCGCTAGCCCCGTCCCGCGCGCAGCGGCGGAGCCGCCCCGCCCCAGAGCTCACCTGCCACGGCGGCCCTGCACCCGCGCTTCCGCTGGCCGTGCACCCCATGCCTCGCTTGGGCTCCGCCACCCAGAGGCGGGCGCAGGATCTAGACTATGGGTATTCAAAATTGGAGATGGCAAGAAAAAAAAATTTTGATAGAATAAATTATAGTTTTATAACACAGAATTAAGTGGTAGCATCATTGATTAATAAAATTGATCACCAATTGAAATTGTCCAGCTACTAATGATCAACATATAAAAGTGGCAACATGTGAAATAAATAGAGGCTAAAACAGCAAAATGGTAACAAAGATTACTACTTACAAGCTATAGGATAACTTTCCGTTCTGCCATGCTTTGAAAATGAGCGATGATGTCCTTATCCTTAGTTTGCATGAAGAATTCCCTTTCAATCAATGTGACCAAGCAACCATTCAAATATTTCTGCCCCATCTTACTTCTTCTCTTGTTCTTTATCAAATTCATTATAGAAAAGACCCTCTCAACACCAGCAGTTGCAACAGGGAGAACAAGCACCAATTTGAGAAGTTTATAAACAATTTCATACCGAGAAACCTTTCCTTGTTTAACTAGCATCATAGACAACTCTGCTAGACTTCTCAAATTTTTGAAGTTTTCATCATTTCTGACATCATTGATATAGTGGTGCAACTGAAAATGAAGCTGGTGTATTTCTTGAAATTCAAAGTCATGTGGATAGAACCCAGCAAGCTTAACCAAGTTCTCAACATTAAAAGCAGAAAAGGAATTTGCTGGACTGAATGATGCCATGCATCTAAGTAGCTCTGTGTTTACCTCATCAAACCTATTATTGAGCTCTTGAACTTGTCTATCAATGACACCCAAAAACATATCAGCATGAAACCGGTGATAATTAATGGCACCTCTGTAGAACTGCCTTGATCTTTGCATAGGAATATACTTCCCATTCATGTCAACAACTTTAACATTGTGCTTCTCACAAACAGAAGTGACCTTGGTAAGAAATTCTTGCCATCCAGAATCTTGTCTCAAAACATCCAGTTCTACCTTTGTGAACTCCAGAAGATCCATTGCATTTACGATATCTTGCTCCCTCTTTTGCAAAGCATTGCACAAGTCATTTGTGTATCCAAATATTTCATTCATCAAGTGTAGCAGGAAAACAAACTCAAAGGACTTAAATACTGTGAGCATAGTTTGAGCTCCATTAGCCTCAGCCCCTTTACTTTCATTCCCAATCCTAAAGAGAACTTTCTTGATTGAAGGATACAAGAACATAACATGCATTACAGTTCTGTAGTGAGATCCCCATCGTGTATCACCTGGCCTTGCTAAGCCCATCTCTTGATTCAATCCTTTCCCGGTTTCAATTTCACCCAAATTCAATGCTTCAATCATGTATTCAGCTTGAGCAATGCGAAGCATGTGGATCTTTTTACAAGACATCCCTAGAACATTCAACAAATAAGCAAGTTGCCCAAAGAACCAATCACAATCAGTATTCTCCTTAGCAACTGCTACAAGTGTTAGTTGAAGTTGATGGGCGAAGCAATGAACATAATAAGCAGAAGGGGACTCATCCATAATTAGTTTCTTCAAACCATTAACATGACCCTTCATATTACTAGCTCCATCATACCCTTGACCACGTACCTTTGATAGGGGCAATTGATATTTGATAAGCAAGGATTGAATTCCTTCTTTAAGAGTCAATGATGTAGTATCTTCAACTTGGACAAGACCTAGAAACCGCTCAACTGGTTCTCCTTTTTTATTGACAAAACACAAACAAAGAGCCAATTGTTCCAGTAGGTATGCATCACTTGACTCATCAGCAAGAATTGCAAAACACTCATCACCAAGTTCGTCAATGATAAATTTAGTTGTTTCATGAGCACAAGCATCAATGAGTTGTTTCTGGATCTTGTGATCTATCATCTGACAGTTTTGTGGTGCATTCTCTAGTACCACCAGATTAACCTCTTCAAAGTTTCCTGCTAGCCATGCTAAAAGTTCCTGAAAATTCCCCTTGTTGAGTGAATCCTTTGTTTCATCATGACCCCTAAAAGCCAACCCTTGACGCAACAGAAATCTTATGCACTTAAGTGACCATGTCAAGCGAGCTAGATACTTAGCCTTGAATTGTGCAGTGTTTGATGCAACAGATTCACGGATTGATGCCTTAGGTCTCGTGAACAATCTATATTTCTCTTCAGCTTCACTATGAGCACTATCGATAGCACCAACATGCCTATGAATTCTCTTTTTCATATTCCAATTTCTAAACCCTTCAACAACAAAAGCATCTCCACCAGGAAATTTGCAGATATCTTTGAACAAATAGCAAACAAAGTAAAATGCAGCATCTTTATCCACACTGTACTCAATCCACTTAAATTCAGCAAACCACTTATGTTGGAAGCGACGCATACCTCCACAATCATGTTGCGGAAAAGCATCCCTCTTCATCTTTGGTTGACATGGCCCCAATGCAATGTATGCCCTTCTAACTGAATCTTGGTCATTGACATCATAGCTTGAGATCGGAGCCCTCAATACAAGATCATGCTCAATGCCATAATCATTCTTGTCTTCATCACTAGAATCATTTTCTTCCACAGGTATGGATTCACCATCTTCTGTTGTACCGTTCTCTGGAGGCTGGTTGGATCTCACTGGTTCATGTGGTACCGTGCTTGTTTCACTACCACTCTGCCCTTGGAATAACACTAGTTGCATTTGGCTTTCATTGCAAGATTGATTAACATTCTCCGGTTCAGGTTGTCTCTTCTTTGCAGCAGCCCTTGCCATGAAAATCCTCAAATCAGTAGCGGCACTACCCTTCCTCTTCATGGTTCAAACCTAAAAGTTACACAATTTCACATTGAACTAAATTCATGAGCATCCACATTTTGCAAGTTGATATGCTTCCTAATTTGACAAACAATTGAAAATGGCAAAATGCTCACCTCAATTTCACAAACAATCAGAAATAGCAATCAGTAGACTTGATGAATCACTGGACTCGCGGAGGAATAGCAATCAGTTCTGATAGCAATCACTGGCAATCACTGGCTCGGCCGACTGGAATAGCAATCACTGGCGCAGTGGCGCGCCTAGCCGCCCACGGCCCACTAGTAGCGCGCAGCGCGCTGCACCTGCACGCCCGCCGCCGCCGGCCCGTCGTCGGCACTCGGCCGTCGTGGCGCCCAACCGCGCACGTGGCCGCGCGCAGGCCGCAGGGGCAGGGCGTCAGCCGGCAGGGCGCAGCCGCGCAGGCCGCCCGCTGCCCTCCTGGCTGGCTGGCTGTAGTAGCCGCCGGTAGCCGCAGCAGGCGTGCGCCCGCCGCCGCCGGCCCGTCGGCAGCCGCGGCCCGCGGCGCCTCCGCTCGGCGCCAATCGCGCGCCGGCCGCAGGCCGCCCGCCGCCCTCCTAGCCCGCCAGTCGAGGCCTACCGCCGGGCGCCGCCACCGCTGGTCCGCCGCCGCCGCCGGACGCCGCTAGGGGCCTAGGGTTCGCGCGCCTGGACTGACCGTGCAGTGGTCCGTGCGTCCCTGTGCTCACGGTGGCCGGTGGGGGTGGGCCGGTCGGGAATTGGGGGTGTGGGCAGATGCAAGCCGGATGGGCCAGTTGAGCGAGTCGAGGGAGAGCGAAGTTGGCCTCCAGTGGGCCTTTTCGAGTGAAATGTGTATGCTAGCTTTTGTATTTTTGTTTTTTTCATACATACACCTAAAATACACTATATATATGAAATTTTTTTGCAAAAATAATGGGTATTCAATTGAATACCATTGAATCAAAGTGGGCCCGCCACTGCCGCCACCCCTGGCCCTGGGCTCCCCGGCTCCGCCAGTGTCGGCCGCCGCTCGGCTGCCCGCGAGCATCTCGCAGGAGCTCGGCTAGATGCAGCGAGTAGTGGAGGCGGCGGACGGGCGGAGAGAAAGGCCGAATCGCCAGGCAGAGGAGCAAAAGAGAGAAGAGGAGCATGTGGTGGGCCCGGTTAGCACGGGGAGGCATGCTAGCGGCTCTCGCCAGCTCTAGCGACACCCCATTCTCTCTCCCATTTCTCTTTCCTACGTGGCCCTCTTGTGGAGAGCTTATTGGCACCATTGAGACCTCTAATTAATTAACCATCACGTGTCGTGATTGTCGATTAATTTGAGGTTTTTAGACATGCCCGATGCTACTGTACGCCCAAAGCCTTAGGGTCTGTTTGGGAGCACTCCACTCCAGAAAAAACAGCTCCACTCCACCAGCTCCACACTTTCCTAGCTCCACTCCACCAACTCCAAAAAAATATGGAGCTGCTGAATGTGTTTGGCTGATGGCAGTGCTCCAGCTCCAAAAACATGAGCACTTATTGTGAATGGTCTATTTTACCCTTCGTGAACGGACCCACATGTCATACTCTTCTATTTTCTCCTCTCTTCTTCCTCTTTCTCCTCTCCTCTTCTCTTCTCAATTTTAAACAGTGCTACATGTATTACAAGAAATTATCATGCGAAATGTAGAACAATCTTGCTCATCAATCGGAAATGTAGAACAATCTCGATCATCAATCAGAAATGACGACGAGAACCAATCACAACTCAAACACCATCTCATCTACACAAGCAAGCAATTCATCTTTCTTCCTGTTTGCACATCGCAAGAGCATTAGCACGGAGTCATCTACACGAGCAAGCAATTCATCTTTCTTCTTGTTTGCACATCGCAAGAGCAGCAGCACGGAGCTTGAGCTCGGCCGGCCTCCTGCAGGCCGCACGCGCCGCCCAGGGGAGCTTGCCCCGGCCGGCCTACACCCCGGCCACGCCGCCCAGGGGAGCCGGCGTCCTGCAGCCCATACGTGCCGCCGCGGGGGAGGTCGCCCCGGCCGCGCCGCCGCGGGGGGTCTACGCCCTGGCCGCGCCGCCGCGGGGGCGCTCACCCCCGCCGGCCTACGCCCCGGCCGCGCGACGGGCGGGCGGCGCGACGCGCGGCGGGCGGGGTCGGCGCGCGGGTGGGACGGGGCGACGGGAGGACTGTTATTGTTTCGCGAACCGGTATTGTGTAACGAGTGGCAATGGTGGGTAAATACCCACCAACTTCACGAGGAGGTCTGTACAGGGGTTTTTGGAGCATCTCTTGAGGTACTCCAAAAAAACGTGGATCTACCCTTGCTCCACCTTTTTCCTGAAGCCGGAGTTGCTGGAGCTAGACGCGTTTGGCTGTGAAATTTTCGAAGCTGGTGGAGTGGAGCAATTTTTCATGAAGTGGAGTGCTCCCAAACACCCCCTAGTATCCAGAGCTTGCTTCTACTGAAGAAGAGCGATGAAATTTTGTATCCTGCCTTCGGATCCACGGCACTACTCGAGGGGTAACACGTACTTTTGTCACCAGCAGCCAGTGGCGGAACTCGGGTCGAATCATAGAGCGGGCCATGTCTAGCCTGACATAATCAAATGGAGGGGGGGCAGATTAGTATTTGCTTGTCAATTAAGTGGCGATCGAGGGTACAAATGAATGAATGGTCTCCTCAAGGGATAACGATGATGAGAGATCGTCGTTCGTTCACTTGTTTCCCCACCACATACGCAGCATATATCAATCCCATCAACTGTCGCTCTTACGATGCGCATTGGTAGCGACGGATCTACAGCACATGTTTCAAACATGCGATACTTTCCAGAGATGTCGCTGCGATACTTTCCAGAGATGTCGCGCAATCACACACACACACACACACACACACACACACACTTCCACGGTCGTTACAGTATAGAAAAGAAAAAAAAAAGGGATAATTCTCCATGACAGCATTTGCTAGCTTGTGTGGATGAGACTAGGGACGCGAATGCATACTTGGGGAGTGCGGTACCAATAGCTAGCTAGCTAGATTTTCCCTATGTTTTATATCCATCTAAATCAACATTAATTTCTTCTTGAACCGACAGACACCATGCGTTGATAGATGCTATATATGTATATCTAGATCAGTTCCAAAAATTCAATCACACTTTCAAAAACTGACACTGAATAAAAAATTTAATTTCTGATACCCCCTTCAAAGAAACGTGTTTACACATTTTTTTTTGTCGCTTCCTAGTATCAGTGTTCAGAGGCTACGTGCACTTGTGCAGCACCCCATTCTTAGGTCCTGTTTAGTTTCCCAAATTCCTAACTTTGACACTATGCATAAAGAAAATTCCCCATCATATCAAACTTGCGTACATGCATGGAGTACTAAATGTAGATGAAATAAAAAACTAATTGCACAGTTTTGTTGTACTTTGCGAGACGAATCTTTTGAGTCTAATTAGTCAATGTTTGGACAATAATTCACGAATACAAATGAAATGCTATAGTTGCGCATTTATGGCAAAATCCCAACTTTGGTACTCCCAAATTAGAAACTAAACAAGTCCTTAGGCCATGTTTAGTTCCCTCAAAACTCCCAACTTTAATACTATGTAAAAAGAAGATTTCCCATCACATCAAACTTGCGGTACATGCATGGAGTACTAAATGTAGACGAAATCAAAAACTAATTGCACAGTTTTATTGTACTTTGCGAGACGAATCTTTTGAGCCTAATTAGTCAATATTTGGATAATAATTTACAAATACAAACGAAACGCTACAGTGTGCTATAGTGCTGTAACAGTATTTTTGCACTTCAAACTTTGAGCAATTAAACAAGGCCTCAGTCTCTTCACGGGAATTTATGGTGCCGTACGTGGGGCCAATACTCTGAGTCTGAGCCAACGGCAGCCAAAAAAAAAATACAAATAAAGAAAATCCGCAGCCACCAAGCGCTGAGGCTCCGACAACACATTGAGATAGCGACGTCTCTTAGGGACCAGGGACCACCTTTTCTGTCAGCAAAGGGAACAGGCGAACCTGACCAAAAGGAAGCTAGCTTTTGTAACAGAGCTATCAAATCTTGAGGGGATTGGAGGACAGGGCATCGGAGAGCATGAGGGGTTCTTTGGATTTTTAGATTCGACTAAAATTTATATCATATCGAATATTAGAAGGTTAATTAAGAATTAAATATGAGGTAATTATAAAACTAATTACACAAATGGAGGCTAATTCACGAGATAAATCTATTAAGTCTAATTAATCCATCATTAGCACATGTTTACTGTAGCATCAGATTGTCAAATCATGGACTAGTTAGGCTTAATAGATTCATCTCGCAAATTAGTCTCCATCTGTGCAATTAGTTTTATAATTAGTCTATATTTAATACTCCTAATTAGTATCTAAATATTCGATGTGACAGGAATTTTAGGAGAACCCCCTAGTAAACAAAGAATCGTGCAAGCTCGATCGCATATTAGCACAAAGAAACAAACTAGAGCAGAGGAGAAAAATATTGCTGCACATGCCTAGGTCAATTGGCATGGGTAATTAGCACACAAAAACCTAGTGAACACATATTTAACGATTTATTTGTTCTCATGCGACGCTACTTCTCCAATTTTGCTCATCAACGTGGTATTCGATCAATGGATGTTTTAGCAATTAGTTTCTAATTACATCAGATACGACATAGAAGAACTTTTGATGAATCTATCAATACTAATGCAATGGGGAATGCTATTCCTTTTCCTCCTTTCATGTATACAAAGGCATGTCTTGTATATTTTGTGTTTAGCTTTCAAATTTTGATTTTGGAATCTATAACTTAAGGCTATAGAACGGAATAATGTGAGAAAAATTCGAAATATAAATTTACTTAGTACACTTACCATTTTGTTTTTGAATGAAGGCTTCAGAGTTCATAATTTCATGTATATAAATGGTCAACGTTTCAAATTTGACTGCAAACAGACACAGTATACAAATTAGGCCATAGGATACCTGCAGATATGCTTGTTCTTTTGAAAAATAGTGCCCTTCAAGTGGCTTCAAATACTCATAAACTACTCACCATGCACAAATATTGGGAACGTAAATCATAAAATGACTAGTTGGAAAATTAATATGTGAGGTGTAGCGTGTCCCCTCAAGCTTGTGCATGAGCTTTTCGGCACTACCATTGATGGAGACAAGACTTTTGGCCTATGGCTATACTGTAACATACATACTCCCTCCGTTCCAAAATAAACGCACATATAGCTTCTTAAGAGTCAGTCAAATGTTTTTAAATTTGATTAAGAATATAGAAAATAGTATCGACATTTATATCTCCAAATAAATTTATTAGGAAAGTATACTCAATGCTCAATCTAATGATACTTATTATACATAATAAATAGTGGTACATTTTTGTATAAATTTTGGTCAAACTTAAAAAGTTGACTTCTTGAGAAGTGAGATGTGTGTTTATATTGGGATGGAGGGAGTAGGCCTTATATGTTATGTCTGTGAACTTCTGTCGCAGTTTCTCCAGAGAGAAAGGCTGAACTGCTAGTGCTATCAAACAGCAAGATGTACACAGCTTATGAGTAAGAAGAAGCTGAAATTGTATTGAGACTCTCCGATAGATTATTATGTCAAAGGGTTGTAAGCTTGTAGCCGATTTTCAGTAGAACAAACCACAGGGATGTACAGACATCTTGCATTGGCTTCAGTCTGCCATAGCCCATAGGCACTCTTTCTAAAACCATGTTCAATTGTTTATTATTTATGGCACAATAGACAAAGCGTTTAGAAAACAATTTTAGTGAGTTTATATTTCCCATTTGATCATTTTGTTAGGGAAAATATGCATAACGTACACGTGGATGGATCGAAGCCTACATTGTTGTTGAGGGAAGAATATAGCGGTTTTCGTTCTCAAACTACCGAGTCTCAATAAAGAATGATATTAAGTTGCATGAGAAAGTTCAGAGACTAAAATGGCTGTCTTGGTATAATTCAGTAATAAAATTGAGCTGAGGTTGATAGTTTAGGAATGAAAACGGCTATTTTACCATAGTTGAGAGTAACAACTATGTACCATGTAGAGGGAACAAGTGTTTCATCTATCATCCATCTTAGAAGAATAGGGACCAATATCATGATTGTTGTATCCATAAATTTTGGTCTTTTAAAACGAAAAGAGGTTCAAACCTCGATTTTTAATTATGTTGACAACATAACTGGATGAGGTTTTGAAATTATTGTGGTAGCTGGCTAGAATTTATGAAGTCGTTAAAATCAAAAATCTTTTTTTGGGAGTTAATATTGACCAATCTTTCTTCACCGAATTTAATTTAATTTGTGGTAGCTGGCTACTGGTTGCTGGTGGGCTCCCATCACCCCGATCAGGGGCATCTCCAAGCGTCTAGAAAAAAGAAAACTCGCCGTGCGTGGTCCTAATGATGGTGAAAACGTAGAACCGGCCCCTTGATTCGCTCATGGTGGGTGGCTAATTTAGGCCACATGCAGCAGAAGAGGATAGATGGCGCGTGCGACGTACTCCACGGCCAGCTGCAGCTGCAGGCCTGCAGGGTTTCAACACCTCAATCCTCGATCTCCCTAATGCTACCATGCGCCTGTTGTACACAGAGAGTCCTTTCTGTATCCAAAGTTCCGTATTTTGAGCTCCAAATATGCATTCATAATCTCTATACGGCACTATGTATCTTTTTGCTTCCGTATACCTGGTACGGTGTGTAAACGAATCGCCACTACTGGAAAACTGAGCATTGGTCCTAACCCTTAGTACCGGTTGGTTTTTATCAGTACTAATGTGAGCATTACGTTCCCCAGGAGCCCACCGTGACCCCCTTTAGTACCGGTTGGGGGCTCCAACAGGTACTAAGATCACCCATTAGTACCCGGTTGACCTTCTTTACTAATATGCCTAAGGACCTTTATTATCAGGTGGAGGCTTCAAACTGTACTAATTGATGACCTTTATTACCGGTTGGAGCCCCCAACCGGTACTAACTTCCCTCCTATAAATTAGACGTCTTTTTCCTCCTGCCCGAGCCATTTCCTCTAGCTTGGGCTTCATCCATTCATGGCGAAATGGGGGAGGTGCTGCCGGATTTTTGACCATTTCGTGGGGATTTCACTCATTAAAGTGTTCTAAAGGTTAGAAACTTCATCCTCCCTTGACACATGGTTAGTATACTAAGTTTTATGCTTTAGAGCTGAAGTAATTGTGATTTTTAGAATAAGGTACAATGGAGAAAATTTTCATTTATATGCATGTGTTATTTAGAGCTCATATTTGTGATTTTTAGAATAAGCTACATTTTTTTGAATGCTATGTTTTGTATTAGTCAAAAAAATTGATATGAGGTTACAAATATGAGCTAAATACAAATATGAGCTAAATAAATTATGGGAAAACATATAATTTATTCATATTTTAGTGATTTGCAAATATGTGCTAGATAAATTGTGGTACATAGAGATAATAAGATGAAATAGAGGTATGTAATTAGTCATTTTTAGAATAAGCTACAATGGAGAAACGTTTCATTTATATGTTATGTTTGAGCTAAATAGATTGTGGGGAAAAAATATAATTTGTTCATAGTTTAGTCATTTGCAAATATGAGCTAAATAAATTGTGGTACATAGAGATGGCTACTGCTGTTGGAGGTAGTGGTGATGGTGGGGGCGATCGTCGTTCCTCTCGCAGCAAGGGGAAAATTATAGTTGGCCCTCATGATAAGCCGAAGAAAATGAGCACGTGGGAGAGAGCAATGCTTTGTTATTTACAAAGATATCACGAAGATGTTGTTACGGTGGGTCAAAAACCTCCTTTTGATGGTCGTTATGCTCCATCGCCAGTCTCGAGTGTTCCAGGTCCACTTAGTACTACTGTTGCAGGAGGCACAAATAAACTACAGGATGAGGCTGGGTCAACGAAACCTTCGTCTTCGCCACCCAAGGATGCTTAAAGTCCTCCTAGATAGTACTCAGTGGATGGTTTGTCATAGTGTATCATGTTGTTTGGGTCTGAAATTTAAATTTGTGTATTTCTTTCTAAACTTTTAGCAACATTTAAGTTTGTCATAGTGTATCATGTTGTTTGGATCTGAAATTTAAATTTATGTATTTCTATCTAAAGTTTCAGCAACATTTGAGTTTAATGGTATTTGTATCATGTTTGTTATGTTTCATATATAATTCTATGGACGATCAGAATACCTTTGGTTCGGTAATACTTTGTAGATGGATCGGCAATCAATGTACAGTGCGGACAAACGCTCCATGGAGTATATTAATGGCTTGCGTGGTTTTCTCGATCTAATAGAGTCCAACAAGCCACCATCTAGTTTCATTTGTTGTCCATGCCGAATTTGCAAAAATGAGAAGGATTACTCATCCAGAAAGACTATTCACAGTCCACATATACAGTTTGGGATTCATGCCTAACTATTTCGTTTGGATCAAGCATGGGGAAAAAGGAATTATGATGGAAAATGATGATGAAGAAGAAGATGGTAACTACATTCTTGATTGGACTCACGGAGGTGCCTTTGCAGATGCTGCAATGGGCGAAGCTGAAGAAGAGATGTTTGCAGAAGGTCCTACAGATGATCTAGGTCAGGTGTTGTGAGATGCAAAGGAAGACTGCAAGATTGTGAAGGAGTCAAAAAAGTTCGAGTGTATGTTTGATGATCTTAAGAAATTCTTGTACCCAGATTGCAAACAGGGGAATAAAAAATTGGATACCATATTGAAAATGCTGCAATGGAAGGCAAACAATGGAGTTTCTAACAAGGGTTTTGATGAGTTAATGAAAATCATAAAGAACATGCTTCCCGAGGGGAACGAATTGCCGTCCTCAACGTATGAAGCAAAAAAGGTTATTTGCCCTCTGGGTTTTGAGGTACAAAAGGTACATGCATATCCTAATGATTGAATCCTCTATCGCGGTGAGGAATACGAGAAATTGGAGGCTTGTCCTGTGTGCGAAGCGCTGCGTTATAAGATCAGGCGAGATGATCCCGGTGATGTTGAGGGGCAGGCCAACAAGAAGAAAGTTCCTGCAAAGGTAATGTGGTATTTTCCTATAGTACCACTCTTGAAGCGTTTGTTCAGAAACAAGGCGTAGACAAAGTTGATGTGTTGGCACAAAGAAGAATGTAAGCAAGATGAAATGATCAGACATCCCGCTGATGAGTCCTAGTGGAGAACAGTTGATAGAGAATTTCCCGAGTTTGAAAAGGATGCAAGGAACATAAGGTTTGGTTTAAGTACAGATGGATTCAATCCATTCGGTGAGTTCAATAGTGGTTATAGCACTTGGGCTGTGACCTTATATATGTTCAACCTTCCGCCCTGGATGTGGATGAAGCAAAAGTTCATTATGATGCTGATAATTATCCAAGGCTCAAAACAACTTGGCAACGACATTGATGTTTACCTAATACCGTTGGTTGGTGAACTTTTACTATTATGGAAGGAAGAAGGTGTACGTGTGTGGGATGAGGACAAAAAGGAGACTTTTAATCTACGAACATTGTTGTTCATAACCATCAATGATTAGATGGTGCTTGGTAATCTATCCAGACAGACAAACAAGGGATATCGAGCCTGCACGCACTGTTTAGATGATACTTGCAGCATATATTTGAAACACTATAGGAAGGTCGTGTATACGGGCCGTCGTCGATTTCTTCTTGCTAAGCACCCGTTAAGAAAGAAAGGGAGGGCGAAAAACGTACTAAGCCCGTTTACCGTAATGGTAAACATGTATTTTCTATGATAAAGAATGTGGGGGTAGTCTTTGGCAAGGGCTCTAGTAGCCAATATGTTCCGAACAATGAGGACGGACATGCACCCATGTGAAAGAAGAAGTATATATTTTGGGAGCTACCTTATTGGGAAGTCCTTAAGGTCCGTAATGCAATTGATGTGATGCATGTAACGAAAAATCTTTGCGTGAACGTGCTTGGCTTCTTGGTACATATGGAAAGGCAAATGATATAATTAAAGCACATCGGGACCTGAAACGTATGAAACAATGAGATGACCTACATCCGAAAAAGAGAGATGATGGACATTACTTGCATCCTGCTAATTACACTCTCAGCAAGGAAGAACAGGAAAGCATGTTTGAGTACTTGAATAGTAACAAGATCCCATCAGACTACTCCTCGAATATACATGGAATAATAAATATTAAAGAGAAGAAATTCATAAATCTAAAGATCCATGACTGCCACATCTTGATGACATAATTGCTGCCTATTGCACTGAGGGGTATTCTACCAGAGAATGTGAGAATGGCAATCGTGAAGCTATGTGCATTCCTCAACATGATTTCTTAGAAGGCAATCCGTCCCAACAATCTACTAAAGCTGCAGAATGATGTGGTGCAATGCCTTATCAGCTTTGATATGGTCTTTCAACCTTCCTTCTTTAATATCATGACCCACTTTCTAGTCCACCTTGTTGAAGAGATTTTTGTTCTCGGTCCTGCATTTCTACACAATAAGTTCCCTTTCGAGAGGTTTATGGCAGTTCTGAAGAAGTATGTTCGTAATCGAGACCATCTAGAAGGAAGCATTGCAAAGGGATATGGAACAGAGGTGGTCATTGAGTTTTGTGTTGACTTTATTGATGACCTGAGTTCGATTGGAGTCCCTATATCACGCCATGAGGGGAGGCTCAAGGGAAAGGGCACACTAGGGAGGAAAGCTTGGATCGATATTGATGAGAGTACATTTCGTAAAGCACACTTCACGATCCTGCACAAGATTGGAGGAGCACAAGACTATTGTACGATCCTCAAAACAAGGGAAGACTGAGGCCTGAATTACACATCATTACATTGATACTTTCGCCTCTTTGTTGCAGCGATGACTGATGGGTGATGACACGATTGAAGAGCAACTAGCATGGTTGGCTAAGGGTCCATCTATCTCAGTATCAACATTCCAAGGATACGAGATAAATGGGTACACATTTTACACGACAGCCCAAGACCAAAAGAGCACAAACAAAAATAGTGGTGTCCGTATAGATGCAATAGACAACAATGAAAAAAATACAGATACTATGGTACCATTGAGGAGATATGGAAACTCGACAATGGACCTAAAAATCCCTCTGTTTCGGTGTCAATGGGTGAAACTTACTGGAGGAGGCGTAACGACAGAGAACTATGAGATGACAATAGTGCACCTCAACAAGATTGGATAGAGACGAACCATTCATCCTAACTAATGATGTTACTCAAATTTTCTATGTGAAGGACATGTCATGCAAACCAAAACAGAAGGGTGCTAATAAGTCAGATGACCAGCCAAAGCGCCACATAGTTCTTCCAGGGAAGAGAAAAATTGTTGGAGTTGAGGACAAAACTAACATTTCAGAAGATTATGATCAGTTCGATGATATTCCTCCATTTTCAGTCGAGGTTGACCCAAGCATCCTGTTACCCAAAGAGGACACTCCATACTTACGTCGCGATCACAACCAAGGGACGTTCATCAAGAGTAAGGTTATTAACATTCCATTAGATGATGATGTGTGATGTATTAGAACCATTATGCTGTGTTTTGTGGTCAAGTGACAAATTAATGTAATAATGTATTGCAATGATACGTAATGTATTCTATGGATTTATTAACAATACTATTTGCAAAAATCTCACCCTATTAAACAAGAACTAATTTTGCATGGTTAAAATATTAAATATATTTTAGCACCATTAAATTAAACAATAAATTTAGGTACAATTAAACTAGTACATGTTATAGTCATGGTAAACATGTTAATAACACTACATGCACTATTTTTCTAAACTTTTGCATGGTCAAAATATTTATTTTTCCAATTTTTAAGTTAACATAAGTATTATGACCATTTTTGACCTATTACTAAGTTAAAATTACTAATTTTACTATATTTGTGCGTCTTTTATAGATCTAATCAACATCAAGCTAACAAACTTTTTTTTGCAATTTTATGAACATTATTTGATTTACTACACAATAAATAAATATAATAGCAATTTTAAAAGAAAGGAATTAAAACATTGTCTTGGCGGGAACTGAAACAGGAGATTACAACCCTCTTTAGTACCGGGTGATAATAACACCCGGTACTAAAGGGGGAGCGATTTCGTTTGGCGCCCTAGGCACCCCTTTAGTACCGGGTGGGGGATAGGCCCGGTACTAAAGGCTCCTTTTAGTATTGGGTGAAGGCTACACCCGGTACTATGGGAGGAGGGGATAAAACCCCATCGTCTTCCTCCCTCGTTTCCCCAGACACTTAGCCCCACCTCGTCACCCTTATACCCGCCGTTGTCTACACGCCGCTGCGCCATCGTCTCTGCACCGTCGTCCCTGCGGACACACCTCCACCGTGCTGCCACCGTCCCCTCCACCAACCGAATCCTCCTCTGCCGCCTCCCCATCCTCCACGCCACTGTTGTCCCCGTTGTCGCGCGCCCCTACCCTGTCACGACCCCCGGTCCTGCCAGCCCGACCGGCCGATGCCCCCTCCTCCACTGCTCGCCGCCCCTCGTGCACGGCTGCGGGCGCCGTCTCTGCTGACGTAAGCCCGCGACAGCGCTAACGTCATCCTTTTTTAAAATTTCTTTAATTTTAGGATTTAGGATAAATGGTGTTAGGAAAAATAGAAAAATTTATAAGTAGTGTTGTTGAATATAGAAATTGTGTTATGAAAATTAGAAAATTTATAAATAGTGCTAGGAAATTAATGTACATTATTTCCATGCATTGTTTTATTAGTGGAATACTAGAAATTGAAAACTGCCTACTACTTAGAATAATTCTTTTAATGCTACTTAGAATATTCTTTTAATGCTAGTTAGAATAATTTCTTTTATTGCTACTTAGATAAATTCTTTTATTGCTACTTAGACATTGTAAATTGCTACTACTTAGAATAATTCTATTAATGCTACTTAGAATAATTCTATTAATGCTACGTAAAATAATTTTGCTACTTAGAAAAATTCTTTTATTACTACTTAGAAATTGTAAATTGCTAATACTTAGAGTAATTTCTTTTATTGCTACTAGTTATAGTATAGTTGAATAAATTATAGAAATGTGCATAAAATTGTTGAATTAGCTAGAAATTATAGAAAAATTGTAGTCATTATTATGTACAACATTGATTAGTCATTTATTATATTAGTTTAATTCTTTTTGTAGTCATTCTTTTTATTGTTAATGCATACTATTTCTTAGAATAATTTTTTTATATTATATTAGTTACAATGGCACGGTTAGAGGACGAGCAGGCCTGATTGGATGAGGAATACCTAATGGAATGGATTGCTCAAGGTCACACGAACGATCCACCAAACGAAGAGGTCGATCACAGCTAGACTGGCATCTACCTCAACATGTGTGGTAATGGCAATGAGGAGCAACCAATTGCTGAGGGAGGTAATGATGGGCAATAAGGCGAGGTATAGCAATTATTATATGTAAACATTATTTGAATTCTTTACTTATCAAGATTATTAGGAATTAATTGTTCTTTCATTTTTAGCCATCTAGATTGAGCAGGACGCCTAAACAAAAATGAGGCAAGAAGAAAAAGTTAGAGGGCCGTATCATCATCACGGAAATTGATGAAGATGGTGAACCAATTGCTCCACACAATGCTAAGATCAAATTGGTGAATCAAATTGGGTTTCTTGTTAGAGATAACATCCCAATGAGCTTTCAGAATTGGAAAAGCCCTGAAATTGATAACAGCGTCGCTTCCACAAGCACAGTCCCCATAAGCGTGGTCCCTGAGCGAGAGAAGGAAATGATATGGGAACAAATAAAAGAAAACTTCATATTCGAAGGTGTAGATGAAGCAAAAGTGAAAGATTGGATCTATTGGAAGGGTGCAATTGCTTTTCAGACGTACAAGAAGAACCTGAACAAAGACTACATAAAGAAGGGCCTTACACCAGATTTCACGAAGCACCCGAAGTTAAAAGATAAACGGGATTCATTTGTGCCGTTCAAGCAGTCACAAAAGAGTGCTAAGGAAACTAAAACCAACACTGACAATGCTCATCAGAAGAAATACTTTCATCGTCTTGGGCCAAGAGGTTACAAGAAGGGGGATCATGTAATGGCAGAGGATGGAAGATGACATAATTGCTAAGGGAATAGTACCGGCAACTCTTGAATGGCCGGAGCGAGCAAAGCATTGGTATTATGCTCATGGCGGCACGCTCAATCCTGAAGATGGATCATTTGTGTTCGGCCAAGAATTAAGAGAAGTAGCTACAAGGCTGGTTGAGTTAATAAAGGCAACAACCGAAGGATCTTTCATGCTTGATTGAGAGAAGGACGAGCTGACTATGTTACTAGGTAATCCCGAACACCCTGGATGTTGCCGAGGCAAAGGAGTAATTTCATGGAAGTTTGCCTTTCGTGAGCACATTGATTCTTATAGAAGTCACCAAAGAAGTAAGGCCGAACACGCACGACAGCTGCGAGAGTTGCAAGAACACGTAGCGTTGACAGAAGCAAGAATGGAGGAAGCAATTGACCGGCGTGTGGCTCTAGCTCTTAGCAAACAAGCCAGTGAACAAGCAGCTGCATCATCAGGGGCTAATATCGACGTAAGCCCCTCTCAGCATCGAAGCAATGTCGCTTCCATGGAAGCCCCAGCTGAAGGATCTTCTGACATGTTTGAGGACAACCAACGCCACACCGTGGACGACATCACTGGGAGAGCCCCTTGTGAGCTTGTTAGTCCCGTGAAAAACAAGCTCATCGTGGTGGCTTATGGTATGGCTGAACAACCGATACAAGGCCAAACAATTTATGACGTGGAGATTCCAGCTCGCGGTTACGCCAAAGTTGGGGTGGATCGAGTGGTCGATGGTTGGGTTGACCTGGAACTGGAGATCCCTAGAGGTGACGGGGAAAAGAATCTAGGAGAAGCCTTCCATGGTTGGATTCTATGGTCCAAGGGCAAGATCACCTACGCCATCTGTCAGGGCACTCTCTCCACTACTAGACAGGGATCCTAGCATGAGTCCACACTCTCCACCAGCTGATAGGGATTCTAGCATGAGTCCACCTCCCCCTGTTATGAGCAAGGCTACAGGGCGAAAGATGCCTTCAGTTCCACCTACTGCGGCTACAAAAAAGAATTAGAAGAAGCCGAATGAGAAGCAACTAGAGCCCAAGAAAGCTTACGAGATGACTGATGAGGAAATTAACGTAGTAGTGGATGTTGAGGTTAAAGCTCACTTCACACCAAAGCCTCCCATGAAGAAAGATCCACCACTTGATAAGGTTAAATTTCAGGCTTTCATTAGAAACATGGAGAAAAAGGCAGAGAAACCACCACTATTTGACTACGACCGCTCAATAACAAAGGCTTTTTAGAAGAAGAAGAAAAGTGGGCCAAGTATTCCACAGCTCGGAACCCAATCCAACCAATCAATTGCCCTGCTCTAGGTGCTTTCGGAGTTTGATAAGAACCTGCTCCTATTTGCCAAAGATACAAATCTCATCCCAGCTCAACTTCGAGGGAAGGATCATGTCCCAAAGCACCCTGTGGCTGCTAAATGGAAATTTGAGTTAGGAAAACCGCTTATGTGGCCGCAGTTGGTGGACCATCTTCCAATGAAGATGTACAAATTGCACCAATGGTACATGGAGGCTTCAACCAATGGTTTACTCATACTCGAAGTTCGGATTGGAGATCAACATTATTTTTGTGGGGAAGACATTAAAATATGCAACTGGAGGAACTCTATTTCCTTTACAATCAAGACGCACTTGACAAGTTGCTCATCAGTTCCTGAGTTCTGTAAGTCTTTAATTTGCTCTAACTTCAAAATCCTTGCTCTAGTCATTGTGCGATGTCTTAACTCCTATTCGATTTTGTATCATGCAGGATGGAGATTCAAACTTACTGGAGGAAAGGATACTATGACATCGGCTTCATGGACCCGGATATTATAAACGAGTCAACTGTAAGAGATAGACCAAATCGGACCTTGAAGAACATATATAAGTTCCTAGACAAACAACATTACAAGAAATACATACTTCTACCGTACAACTTCAAGTGAGCGTGTTTCCCATCTCTTTTCTTTTTCAAACTAGCAGTTAAACATAAGACTAACTAGCTTTGGCTATGCATATATGTACAGCGTCCACTAGATACTCCTTATTTCGCGGTTGATCGAAGCGTGGTATATATCATGGACTCTTTGAGGAAATCAAGAGATCAATAAAAAACCTCATAGACATCCTTAACAAAGCATGGGCTCGTTTCCGTCGACATCACGTAGGTGAATTCAAGGAGGAACTTGATTTCAAGCCTGAATTCCCGGTATGTGTTGAATTTCCACATCTCGTGACACTTTCTTGAACACAACAAATATTTCATAACTTCTTTTGCCATATATATAGTGTTTGAGACAGAATCTCGGGAATAATTTATGCGGATACTACGCATGTGAGTTCATCCATGACTTTGTAGGTCCAAGCGTATAACCGACCACGAATTCAGAGTACGTACACAAATTTCTTAACAATAAATTAGTTCTAATTGTGCAGACCAATTGATCTACTATATAATAACCTTTGCTAATGACACAGATAAGAGACATGAAGAAAGCACTCCTTGAGATAGAAAAAATCAGGACAATTCAAGAACAACTCAGTGGATTTCTTCTGGACAAGGTAGTAAATCCAGTGAGGGAGTTTCATAATGATGGATCAAATCTGCATCACCGTCAAGACTCGGGTTCAGAATACTTGATCCAAATGTTAAACTTCAAGTGTTGATGCAATGTAATATTATTCATAAATATAAATGCAGAAGATTTCTATATATATATATATATGATATTATATCAAATGTAATATTATAGATAAATACAACTTGATATATCTTAGCGTATTTAAACTAGTATACGTAAAGGAAATAAATATGAAATACTAATATAGAATAAAGAAACAGAAAAGAAAATGAGAAAAGAAACAGAAAAGATAAAGACCTTTAGTATAAACAAGCGGTACTAAAGGTCCCCTTTAGTACCGGTTATTTGACCCGGTACAGACTCCCTTTAGTATTGAAGTAGTAATATTGGTTGCACAACCGGTAGGACCGTGTACCAGAGGCGCTATCCCCTCTAGTGCGCTAATAGCTTTTTCTTCTACAACGAGAGCAAATGATAGGTCCCACGGAATCCCAGACTCCCAATATATATACGCATCCCTCTACATGTCACACTCACATCTGAAGACAATCTATAGAATGGCAAATGTGCAAGGCATATGTGGCTCTAAGGAATACTACGCAAGTTGGAGGCTCTTCATAGGTACGACACTGATGAGAGGGTCACAAGGGCTAGGACGACGCAAGTGGGCCAGTCCAAGACTCGTCCCCCACAAATTGGTGGTGACTCCCTCCCTTGCGTGGTTTGATGGTCCACTCGAACATCTAGCCCGTAGAGTGACAGAACTAGCCAGATTGAGTAGATCTATGGGGTCGTCCAAGTAGGCCCCACGCATTTACTGCACTGCTGCAAGGCCCCATCTCCCTAGCCCGAGCGCGCCAGTCTCATATGTCTCTCGTTAGGACGTACTACAGTTTACCAAAAGGAAAAAAAATTAAAAAGGACATACAGTACGTGCAGCTAGCTCTGCCTACTGGCACCTACAAAACCCACGGTCACAGGCTCAAACAGGTCGAGCTGCTAGCTGAAAGCCTGAAACTGAAAGCCATCGTCGTGGAATCCAGAGCGTGGGGAGAACGCCAAGTTTATTCGAGCTGTTCCGCGACTTCGACACTCGCGGCAGGTTTTGATTCCGCCTCGGCCAATCGACGTCGTCGTCTCGAATCGATAGGCACTATAGATCAATGGGTGACTTGTGAGGTGAGGGGGCGCGGCAGCTGCGACTGCGAGCATGAGACAAAGTTGCCAGGAGAGCGGCCAGCGAGGAGGAGGACGACGACGACGCAGGTTTGCGTTGCGCGCGCGCGCGAGATCACGTGCCGCAGGAGCAGAGAGCGACTGACCATGGATAGATCATAGATCATCGTCGCCTGTGCTTCGGCACATGGACACTGGATTGTACGTACTATGGAGTTAAGAAAGTGGTTAAAATTACAGGGAGGATCACAGGGTCTATGACACCGAATAGATATATTATGAAAATATAATTAATAAAGAAACTAATGTTACTTATTTGATATCATTAATGTTAGCACTTTAGTGTATAAATTTGGTCAAACTTGAGATGATTTAACTTTTCAATAAAATTAAAATGACTTATAATTTGGAACATTTGGAAGGAAGGGAGTATGCACTAGTAGTACAAAATGTAGCAGTGCGGCACGTCAGCAGGGGCAGGGAAAAGGGCAAGCGGCATGCCTGTGCAAAATGTTTGTCGACAGGCGCTTCAGTTGAGCAAAGCACGCAGGCGCCATACTATAAAAGCGCAACGGAACACACTGGAACAACTAGGCCCTTCGATAATGATCCAGAGTTACGGAAATATAAGACCATTAGTAGATGTGTGTAACTTAATTCTACACACTTGATCATCACTGTCAAAAAGAGAAAACAGTTGTTCAAATACTCAATTTGTGGCTTTATGCTTTGTTCAAACATTAACTTTAACCCGACAAGAAACTATTTTAAGTTTGACTGGATTTTGTAAAAAAATATCAACATTTATGGTTATATACAATAAATAATATAATTATGATTTGATATTCTACGATGAATGTAAGGATACTTGTTTGGCGTCACACATTTTTTATAAAATGGTTTGACTTGGACAAACCTTGAAACACATTTATTTTGTGACAGAGAGAGTATATTCTACATCATATTCTTATATTACTCTTATGCTCCACTAATAGGACTCCGCGATTTCCCTAGTGTTTGAATTCCTATGGAAAGGGTGAAAAATAGTAGGGACTAGCAATTTTTCGTAGGAAAAGTTTTCTATCGAGGACTTCGACAGAAAAGTGAACTTGCCCTACCGAGCATATACTTCTGTTTAAAACGATCTAATGGCCCAAGACTTCTAAGTATTGCTCAATCTACAAATTAAATAAACCTTAGCCTAGAAACTCACAAGAAGGTAAATGCTTAAAGTAAGAACACAAAAATCGCGGGAACTTAAAGAGAAGAGAACAGAGACATCAGATCTTTCCCATGCTATCAAGGAGTTGATGCCTCCTATCCATGCTGGACAACTCACTAAAGGTTTATTTGGATAGAGAGGGATTGAAGTGCAACGAAGGGGATCGAGTCTAAAATAAATTAATTTTCCCTCAAATCCCTCCCATTCCACTTCAATCCACTTCTATTCAAACAAGGTCTAAGGGTTTTGCTCCACCTTCAGACACTCAATTGCTCATTAAGGATAACCATGTCCTCTTCTCGGAGACTTCGGGCTTCAAACCGTGTGTACAAGAACTCCTTATTGGTGCTCCTAGAATCTCTCCAAGAGCTCACCAAGAACTCCCCAAAGTCACCAAGAGCCATCTAGGTGCTGTCAAAACCAAGAGTAACGAGCCTCAAGCCTCACTTGACTAGCACTAAGCCTAATCATGAGTTCGATGAGCACTTGCTACTCAACTAGCACTAATGATGCCCTTGAGATTATCACTTCACTGTTCTACTTGAAAGCTCTTTCTCACTCTTGACTACTCATAGGGTGGCTCAAGTGTTCTGGGTGCTAAGAGTAGCTCAAAGTACCAGGTGAGGGGGTAGGTTAGAGTTCAAGAACTAGCTGTTGCTCAACAACTCTCCTAAAAGTGTAGTCGCCGGATATTCCATTGCTCAAACAGATCTCGTTGGATTTTTCCGTCACAATCACATGGAAAGTATATCCATTGCAAAAAAAAAGGTCATTTTCCACTGTGAAATTGTCTAGTCAAAACTCCATTGGTCCTTTGGACCATCCAGACACACCGAGTTGGCTTCGTATTAGCTTGCAACATCTCTGCGTGAAGGAAAAGTGAAAATTCCAACGATTGCAAACCGTACTCGTCGGATGATCGAGTCACATAGGGTTTCACGGCTTCAAGTCCAAAGCTCTGACAACTTTTCCAATCAATTTTCGAATGTTCCAGTCAATAGTGCATTCCAACGTGCGACTCTGATGTCTGTAATTTTGGGCCATCAGATATCCGGTCAAAGTTACTGAATTAGGAATTGTCTCGTCAAATGATCTTTGAGTCTCCCACGATTTCTTTACTTCTCGAGTTTTATCATGACTTCTCTTGAGCTACCTACTGCAAGTATTTTGTGAGTGTGCAACTGGTGCAATATTTTTCAGGGAAACACTATGGTTAAAGTGTATCATGAAATATTGAGATGAGATCTGGTTAAATCTATCAACATTCTAATGATAACGGGCCAGGGTAAGATAAATCAAGGGTAGTGACCAAAGTCACACACATTATACTCTAAGAAAAAGAGTGGTAGCTAGCTGGGAAAGGACAATAATATGAGACTAGATTCCTAAAACTCCACCTACTCTAGGCTCTCATAGGAGGTGGATGACAAACATTGCGGAGGATGACTCCTCCTCCTCCAACTCCGAAGCCGGCGACAATGAATATGATGGCCACTACTGGAGAACCGATCTTTAGTACCGGTCAATAACCCCCTCTTAGTACCGAACGCATGACCGGTATCGCTTGTTCAGTACTAAATGCCATGCCATTTAGTACCGACCAAAATACCCGGTACTAAAGGGGGATTTTAGTACCGGTTGGGTAATACCGACCGGTATCGTTTGTTCAGTACTAATTTCACGTGTTAGTATCGGAGGAAAAGGCATCCGGTACTAACATCAAGGATGAATGCAAGTGGACATCTACAACACTAATATTGATATTGCCACCTTCGATGCATGCTTAGGTGCGCATTTATGTTGTCAGGCACCATAGACTACACTAGGTACTATGTTGATTTGTTAGGCCGTAGTTTCAATATATAACTTTCACGTATTTTCTGGATGGCTGTATTTTGTACAAGATCCTAATAGGTGATCGATGCACATTTGAAGATGAAATAATCAAATGTCCAGTGGCTGTTGTTTCTTTCTACTTGTTAGGTTATATTTTTTTCTCATTGCTTCAATTTGTTTGTTTAATTTTGTTTAAAATTCTAATAAAGGGTAAAGTTTATCAAGTTTTGCCTAACATTAAGCGTGGCTATTCTGAAAGTTGAAGTTTTATAAAATAGATTAGTTATGCTATTTAGTTTGTCCTATTCATTCCACGTGGTCAAACATAATATGATACATGTGTTTAAGAGGGGTTGAAAGGAATTTCTGGTACCTTGACACATAACATTATATTTAATAGTACAAAGCCGCAGTTCTGGAGAATATAAGGAGTTTGTGGGTTAGGGTCATTGCGCAACATGTAGTGGCATTGACTCATCATGGGGTAGGCCTAAGATCCCATTTTTTAAATTTTCTTTAATGTTTATTTTCATATTTTTATGCTTTCTCGTCCTTAGCAACAAAGCATGTTTCCTGAAACCTAGTCTCCGGTCGCTTGTTCGAGGAACCATATGGTTGCCATGACTAATTATGTTGGTAGAAAATGGGCTCATCATCTCTGATTAAAAAAAACTCCCATGTATGTGAATACGTGACAACTAATGAGTTTTGAGTCATCAAAGATGACCTTTCTCTATTAGTTCCAAATTATAAACATGCACAACAATATAACAACATTTTAAACATACTTATGCAATGTCCAAATTCCCTCTTCTCAACTCAAATACGATTTCCGTTGCCAACAGCTCTTCATCATCATGAACTGAGCTGAGCTATGTGAGTTGAGCTATGTTGGAGGTTTTTTTTTGAACCTGCCCACTCGTGGTCAAGTCTCTCCCTTAGTATGGTCGTATGGATGTTCGTATTTTTATGGCTAATCAGTCTTTCAGTGGTAGGTGATGTGTGCCCATCGAAACAAGGCATATGTTGTGACTTTATCGTTACCTCAGGATCAATCAGCCTGGTCTCTCATAACGTTCATACATAAGGTAAGGTCTGTATGCGTGTGCTTATAAAGTTATAATCGTGAATGGACATGCTTGTGCGATTGTTGTATCTGTATCTGAACCGTGTGATGAAAAAAAATCTTCTTATGATCGTGAATGGACATGGCGTGTTTCAATGCTTCATTTACCATGTTGTTTAAAAAAATGCTTCATTTACCATGTACATACGTGTACTCCGATTCGAAAAAGAAGGGGGTGTTTAGTTCCAGGGAATAAAGTTTAGTTCCTGTCACATTAATTGTTTAGATACTAATTAGGAGTATTAAATATAGTTAATTACAAAACTAATTACATAAATGAAGGTTAATTCGCGAGACGAATCTATTAAACCTAATTAGTTCATGATTTGACCATGTGATGCTACTGTAAATATGTGCTAATTATGGATTAATTAGGCTTTAGATTCATCTCGCGAATTAGCCTTCATTTGTGCAATTGGTTTTATAATTAACCTATATCTAATATTCTTAATTATAATTAGTATCTAAACATTTGATGTGACATGGACAAATTTTAATCCCTGGAACCAAACGCGCCGAAGTTTTGGACGTTTGCGGCAGCGACAACAACCTAGCTTTTATTAGCCCTTCCAAAAGAGGAGTTATGAAATCACCACAAGTAGACGCGCACATGTACCGTAGGGGCAAGAAAAGGGGCAGCTAGTAGCTCTCTACAGGGCTACGACAGCCGCAGCAAGCAGATAACCTATCGACAGCCATTGCCGCCGTACGCGTGCCGCATGACGGCTACGGCCGATTGCCCGACTCAATAATGGCGATGGCAGCCCGCGAGATGGCGAGCGCCACCCGGTCCCCGGCTGCCCGCCGGTGGACACGCCGCTGATGGGCGATGGCGAAGGTGACGGCCGCATGTGCTGTTCTGTTTCGTTGCGAGGTCCATGGCATGTAAGCTGTAGCGAAACGCCTTGTCGTCGCTACTACCCACCGGGAGGTATGGTGGGGGCCTGTGGGGCCAACAGCCGGCGCGCCTAGCTAGCTTGCATCTGGGATCCTATATTCGCTGTGCTCCGACCGCTCTCCTTGTTTGTCTCTGTGCTGCATGTGTGCAGGTGTGCTTAACAGTGAGCTCCGACTCTCTGGTTGGATTGCACAGTGTTTCGATTAAGGTGGTGTTTTGATACGATGCGCTAAACTTTAGCAGGGTCACATCGGATGTTCGGATGCTAATTAGAAGGATTAAATATAAGCTAATTATAAAACTAATTGCACAGATGGAGTCTAATTCGCGAGATGAATTTATTAAGATTAATTAATCCATCATTAGCAAATGGTTACTGTAGCACCATATTGTCAAATCATGGACTAATTAGGCTTAATAGATTCGTCTCGCGAATTAGACTCCATTTGTGCAATTAGTTTTGTAATTAGACTATGTTTAATACTCCTAATTAGTATCCAAAACATCCGATGTGATAGGTACTTAGGGGTATTTCCAAACACCTTGTGCTTTTCATCGCCCAGTAAAACTTAGATTTTACATGTGCCATTCATCCTTGAGAATTGTATGGCAAGAGTAAAAATCAGTTAGCTTGGCTGAAAGCCTGAAATTACTGCCCAAGAGCTATGGCTGGACTTCCATCGGCCTGTTCGCTTCAGCTTATTCAGTCGGCTTATCAGCCATCAAACAGTGTTTTTCTCTCACAACAAATCAGCCGTTTCAGCTTTTCAGCCGGCTTATAAGCTGAAGCGAACAGGCATATCATGCACGGTTGTATGATACACCCATATCCGATGTACCTCATGAGACAGATATGTGTGTTTCCTAAAGCTACTTGTCTGACTGAACCGGTGTACTCCGGGCCTCCGGCGGCAAGCAACTTGGCCTGATTCTTCCACTGGTATTGCCACACAGACCTACCAAAACGGAAGCGTGCGCGAGCCCCGTCCACTGGCTGTACTCTCTCCACTAACCTGATCTCACGGACCAGTGCACAACACCAGTTTGGCGCTCTATTTAACACCCGCTTAGTACCATGATTGCTGTTGCAAATTAAGCTCTCTTTCCCGGTTCCCCCCGGCCTCGCTCTCCATCTCTCTCCCATACACACCTCGCCATAGACAGGTGCTGCTTGGCTGCAGCTTGCTACCGTGTAATGGAGCAGGAGCTCAACCTTGAGCTCACCCTATTCCACCCCTCGGCCTCGCCGGAGCCGCCGGGCTACTTCGTCTGCATGTACTGCGACCGCAAGTTCTTCAGCTCGCAGGCGCTCGGCGGCCACCAGAACGCGCACAAATACGAGCGCAGCCTGGCCAAGCGCCGGAGGGAGATCGCCGCCGCCCTGCGCGCGCACGGGGCGGCCGCCTCGGGCGCCCGCGATGCCGCCGCCGCTGCCGCCAGGCCAGGGGACACCGGCGCCGCCGGAGTCTTCGTCGCCGAAGACAAGAGGGCTAGGATGGACAAGCAGCAGCCTGCTGCCGTTGCCGCTCCGGCGCCTGCCCTGCCGACCAACAAGAGGAGGTCGTCGGAGCGCGGCTACGGCGTCGAGCGCGCCGACGAGCTGGACCTCTCCCTCAGGCTTTGATTGGTTCCTCTTCGATCCTCCTCCACCTTTGCTTGGCCCCGTTTGCTTAGATAATTCGATCTGTATGGTGAGTGCAAGTCAGCTGTTTCGCAGTGCTGGATTCGACATCAGTTCCACATGTAGTTGTGTAATCGTGTTCTTCTGATGGAAGTTATCGGCAAGAACTATTGCCGGTCGATCCTGCTATATCCAAAGGGCGTGGTAATTGGTGTGCTCTTCAGTCGTGTCGTGTCCTGCTGCTCTTCGTTCTCAACTGAATTTTCAGTTTAGCAGGCATCTGCTTCTTCAGGTGATTCTAAATTGTGCATATGCCATGCCAAACTTTGATAAGTTTGTGATGCAGTCTCTTCGGTTGTGCCTTGCATCTTGTCCTCTTTGTTTTCAATTGGAGCTTTCAGTAAACTTTAGCAGGCATCTTCAATTGAAATTATCTGTTGGGAGCTTCTTTAGGTGATTCTAAATTGTGCATATGCCATGTCAAACTTTGATCAATTTGTGATGCGGTAGCAGTGCTTCAAATTAAATCCTTTACCGGTCGAGTACGATTGATATCTAGAGTGTCCCATATTATTCTTATTCCAGTATCTCTCTGTGTATACTAGCCCCACATACACTAGTAGCACGGGTATCTATTGTCGTTCTCATTTAGCTAGAACTTTTCAGGGCCCTCATTGAACTGTTGGAATCTCATAGGAATTGAACTTCCTAATCAAATTCTATAGGAATGCTTCCCATACTTTCCTGTGAACCACAGAAGCACATCGTCACAAATTTGCGAAATAAGGTCTTCTGAAACCCTACAGGATTTCATGGTACATGATAAAAACACATCCCATATATACCTTTGTTTTCCACCTTATGCCCCCAACAGATACATCAAGTCAAATTGAATTGCTTCCAACCCTATGAACATTCAAGTCAAATATCTATGCTCCAAAGATCCCATTCCAAAATATAAGAACTTGTGATCCCCTGTATATAATTCAATTGATAAATTTAGTAGCTTGTAAATTTGATTAGCCTTTTCATACCATGCATACTCTCCTTGTTATTTTCTCTCCCTCTGACATATTTCAAAAAGAAAGTATAGCAGAGGGTGTCTAATGTATTTCCTTTCTGTACAAAAGATTAAATGGTCTCACTCAAAACCTAATGATCAAAAGATTACTTAACTACTTGAATCTTCGCATTAAGATAGCTAACCTTGCAATGAATTTGTCCATGCATATATATATATATTTGCTAAAAAACCCAACTCATGTAGGCTTTGGTTCCATGCATGGGAACTTGTTGAATGATTGACTTAATGTTAAAGAAGACCATTTTCGCTAGACAAGCATAATACAAAGTAGATCAAGATCACACGAGTGTAAGAAACGAAATACACCGATTTCTGAAGAAAAAACAGAACCTAATTATGGTGATCTACACTATATCAGGAAAGTTACAATGCACAGGAGACTTAAATTTTGAACAAGTCGTCTCTACTCAACCATGTGGCTTAGAAGAACTATATGTTGTGCCATGTACTGACTTATGAAGGATTCATCATTAATTGGCAAAATCAAACAAACACGAGCTTTCATAATGTGTGTGTGTGTGTATGATTCATATCATATATCAAAATGCTTTGTTCGCCAAAAAGGAGAGCTAAGTAAGAAAGATTACACAAATGGAAGTTTTCCTTTGTCCAAGTCTATATAGATTCTTTTACGGATCCATTATTTCTTATGCCATTCATATTTTGTAGTATCAAATTAAGGGTTGGAAGCATTTCGCTCCTTTTCTTTTATGGTATTTCTTGAACATTTCTGTTTTCCCCATTTATGGTTATCTTAGATTCTAGGATCTACCCCCCTCCGTTTTAAAAATATGTGTAATCTAGGACAAGCTAATTAGTTCATAAATATTATATGCTTTAAAACAGAGGGAATACTTATTGCATAACACATATATTATTATAATAGATGAAGGACTCCAAACAATGGGTCATTCGCAATGCCGTGGTGTAGATAAGAGAAGCAAAAATAAACTAGCTAGCAAGGAAAAAGTGCAAGAACAATGGTTTAATCTTGTTTTCCACAATCATTTCCCCTTACCATGCATGGTAAAAGTAATGCATGACTGGCCGTACAATGTCACCATTCTCTAGATGTGACCCTATCCATCTACCTTGTACTCCGACCTAGGCGAGCATTACTAATGAAAATGTCTGCATATATATATGTCCACGTGCTTCGATCAGCCCAAATTTGGAAATTGGAACTTCCATGTGTATGTGGATGAGAACGTAACGTACGGATCTCTCTCTCTCTCTCTCTCTCTCTCTCTCTCTCTCATCAATGTTAGTGTTGCACGGGTACAAGAGAAGGATATGATCAAGATATGTTGCCCAATGGCAATATTTGGCACGGCCTACTCTTTTATATACAAAATCATTTCCATTATTTCATGTTTTGCATGGTTTTTGCGGTCCTTAATTGGCTCATACATAGTGGAAACAACTAATTACTCAACAAATTAACTTTAGACCTGATCGAAATTGAAGTTTCATTATCGGTGCAGTAAAAAATTTCTATGCTACAGTTCAAAGAATAATTTGCCTAAACTAGAAAAATTGTCAGATTAAATAGATAGATTAATGAAAACACTTGCTGAGATCAGCCTAACAACTAAAAATCCCAGAAATTCTCCAAAATAACTATGTCTGAATCTGAATATGGGTACTAGTTGAGCAAGACCATAGATATTTACTCGCTCCACTCCTAAGTGTTTCTCATGGTTGACCTTTAATCATGGCATTTGACCATTATCTTATTCAAAAATTTAGTGCAAGTATAACAATTGTAAGTCATGCTTAAAGTACCTTCGATGATAAAATAAGTCACAACAAATAAAATAATATTTCAAAAAATATTTTGAATAAGATGAATGGTCAAACGTTGTGTCCAAAAGTTGGTAACAAACGGAGGGAATAATTTTGTATCATACTGAAATTGATTTGGATTTGGAGCTAGTTTCTGACAATAAACAGAAAATGGTTATGATCTTGGATTGATGATTCAAATGAAAAGATTAGCTCTTGGAAAATGGCAAGACGGAACTAACTCTTGAAAACAATTCATGTAGGTCAGCAAATTTTGTGCAGTGATGTATCTTTTTAATACCCTTTATACATGAGCATGAACCTAACTACTGCTAGGAGTGGTTCTGATTGGAGGGATTTTGCTTATTCTTTGGTAATACATGATCAGCGTGACATATATTATATAATAATTTATATTGAAAAGATGATACCCATATTAGCTCGTGGCTTGATAACGCAGGTAAATCTTGCGAAAATAGAGTAGGATCTTGAAGGATAAATGGATGGACCAACTCCAGCAAGTGCCTAAGCGGCCGGGAGAGAGACATATATGTTTAGCACATCACAAGCAACTAGAAGAGACCAAAGTATATCGAGATGGTGTTTTTGCAGAAAGTCTGTGATCAATTTCGAGGTGCAAGATCATTGTTGGATGCCACATTTCACGTGCTTTTACTGAGAAGATGGAATCCGTGAGCAGTGAGCATATAGTACATGGCATCCCCAACCTCTAGATATCGAGACCTCGAGAGAACAACGCCACGTGTATATCCGGCAAGTACCGTTTCTGCTTTCAGTAAACTTACAGAATGTGAAAGGTTAACAATCAGCATATGCTTAGCTTCCCAAAGGCATGGACACGCACGTACGTCTTGGGGAGCTCAATCGGCTTCAGTGAACAGTGCCGATGATCGGATCCGTGCTGGATCGCCGATGGATCAAGCTAGCTCGCAGAGAGCTGTGGACGACGGTGGTGGTCTCAGAGCTGCCAGCTAGCAGCGCACAAAATATCGTCTCCTCCGATCCTGATGCAAATTAAAGCGCAAAAACTAGGCGGCCGGCCGGAGTGATGGAAGCTGCCGAGCTTGTCGCGACGCGAGCTGCTGCGGCGACGGTCCGTACTAGCTGAGAGGCAGCAATCAGTGGGCCTGAATCGAATGGACAACCCAACGATCTCGCTCCGGCCTTAAAACGGACCGGTTTTGGTAAAGCGGCGTACATCGCCGATGCGATGGCCGTCCCAATAAATGAAGAGGATCTGCCTATCAATC